>NW_019716261.1:910974-991127 GCF_900074925.1 Ramularia collo-cygni
TATATAGAATACCTTCTAATAAAAGAAATAGTTGCAGATAGCCTAACTAAACCTCTTACTAGTCCAAACTTCTAGATATATATAAATTATCTTAGTATATAATAAGCATTCCAAAATTTAGCAAAAGCATATAATTAAAGATGTCCGAACGGACATATTCGATTATATAATACTAAGTTAAGGAATTGCACTAAGATAGTAGCTAAGATAGAATTATACTACTAGGCTATAGAACTACCTTTCTACACTTAATAGAATCTTAAAAGATCTAGGGAAATGTATATAGTCTATTCTRTCCTAAGTAGGAGTGTTAGAAAGTGCAGTTATAGAATAGCTATACATCTAACATAATAGAGAGCTAAGTAGCTATAAGGTCACATAACTCTATATAGGGTAAAATCTCTTCTTAGGAGATAGAGACACATCTCTAGATAATAAACTCAATTAACACATTAGTTCCTACTTTTAAGTACTACCTGTTAGAGACAGTAAGCTAGTTAAAGATTAAGTTACTCTTGTACTCCACCTCTAAAATTCCGCGAACCTCCGACTAATATTTAWCAGGAGCTATTATTAAGTACGCTATTACTACTTCTTTAGTTTAATAGCTATAATATTAATAAAGTTATTACGCTATCGCTAGTATTATAAATAAGGCTAGAGCTCTACGTAGAGCGCTTCTAAAAGTAGCGGTTTAGACGGCTTAAATTAGTCTCTTTTAAGCTAGTAACTACGCTCGTCCGGCTCTTAACTTAAGAGGCTAACTAGCCGTTACTATTAAAGAGCAACATATTATAAAGGTCCGTTAATTAAGAGGTAATCTATAGCCGTTCTACGGAGTAATATATCCTCTCGCTTTTCGCTACGCTAGTAGTAATACCGCCTATTAAGTGCGTAATCCTCTAGCTATTCTATTTACTATAGTAATATAAGCCTAATAACTGTTATATAGTAGCCGTAGCTAATACGAAGATAAGGATTAGCCTCCGAATACGGATCTCCTATATTCTTAATGCTATCGACGAGAGTAAGGTGCCTTAAGGGGAACACGGTATTACGGAATAATCCCGTAGGGACTCCCCGTAGCGATAATCCCGTATAGGAAAGGCCGCTAGGGATAAATAAGATAGGGAAGGCCGTAGGACTAGTAATCTTATATAGACACGCGACGTTAGGATAGAGCGGGCAGGATAGGATCGCTAAGAGCGTAACTAGGTTAGATAATCTAGGTACTAAGCCGAGCGCTCCTCCTAGTACTACTTAGACTAACTAGACGCCCTACCTAAGCGCTTAGAGCGCTTACGCTCGGATTGCTTAGATAGCTTACCTTTATAGTTAGTATATATAGAAGCGATATAATCCCCTATAGAGCACATCGCGTACAACTTACTATTTTATCTTACTTATTAGAATAGAACATCCTACTTTACTTTACTTTATAGACTTCCTACAAGCTCTAACCCGATCCCGCCTAGCTTAGCCGTCTAGCTTAGCTTAGTAAGATTATCGAGATATTTACATTTTAATAGCTTTATACGCCCTTAAGGATGTCTAACTAACGAAGCGTTCGGGGAATACCCGCCCCTAGCGAAGTAGGAACTACCCGGTCCGACCGAACCTAGCGAGCTAGTAACGGCACTATTAATACGTTAGCTAATTAGATTAGCAACGACTCCCTTAAGGTTAGGAAACCTAAGTTCTATTATAGGGAACGCGATAAGTTCGATCTTTAGGTCGTCTAGTTAGATATGTACTTTATATTTAACCCTATAACGGATAACTTAAAACCTATCTTTATAATAACCTTCTTAAGAGGACGTGCCTAATACTAGGTTAAACTATTCCTTCGAACCTATCTAGATAGCAACGGATAAGACGATAGTAAAGGAGTGTTCGCTAGCTATAAGAGTCTTAAGGCTAAGATAAAGAGCGTGTTTAGAATCTCTAACGAGATATCTACTACCGTTTAGATTATCTAACACTTAACTTAGAAGACCTCTACTACCGAATACGCCGCTAAGTTCTAGGAATATACCTAACTTACGGATTAGGACGACGAGGCCCTTTAGGTTATATACCGACGAGGACTAAAGGACTCTATTAAAGACGAACTTATGCGTAATAGACGAGCTATTAACGATATAGAAGGATTAGTTAAGGTCTCGATCGATATCGACGATAAGCTCTACGAGAGAGCCCTAGAAAAGCGATACGACTCTAAACCCGCCGGAAAAGTAGGCTATCTTCCCTATAAAGATAATAGACCGAAGGGGAATAACTTCGTCTTATATAGGAACCGCTAGCTAAAGGACGACTATAGTCTATAACTAATAGAGCTCGACGTAACCTAGTAAGGTCGTCGATTTATAGGAAAGGGCAAAGGAAAGCCTAAGAATTTAGGAAGCATAACTTATTATATATATAGCAAGGAAGGCTATATTATAAGAAACTACCGCGATAAGAAGTAGGTATATCGCGCACAGTTTAATATAATATAACGAAAAGACGACGTAGATCGAGGAACTAAGAAAGGACCCTCGACGAGTAATAAACTAATTACACCCCCTAACGATAAAGGATTACCCGAATAGGAATCCCTTCTAAAGATAGAAGACGAACTACGTCCGTCTTAGGAACGACCTTTAATACTTTAGCGTATCCGGAGACTCCTCGACGAGCGGGATAGTCTAGAAAACCAACTCTAAGAGGTCCTCGATACGTAACGAGGCCTCCGCGACGACTACCTTACTACCGGAAATATCGAGAGTCTTAGATAATATAATACTCTCGGCTAATACGCTATCTAGCTTAGCGAGTAAGGGAAGAACCTCGAGAACATCTATTAGGAACTACGATAGAAGCTACGAGAAAGAAAGGAAACTAGGCTTATCGGAATAATAGCTAGACGAGTTCTATATAATATCGGGAAGGAGTAGCGTAACGGATACGGAAGCCTTTACTAGCGATTCTATTACGACGACACCTATAACACTTATATGCCCTCTAAAAGGGACGTAGGGTTTTAGCCGTCCGCGCTACGCGGATCGGTATACCCGCGCCCTAAGGATAATAATAAGATAACCTAGCTCGATAAAGAAAGAGACGAACCCTATTCCGAGAATAAGGAAAACTATCCTCCCGTACTTAGCGACGAGGACGAATTAGACGAGTTAGTAGAACGTTCCGAATTAGAAGAAACCTCCTCTAAATATAACGGAAATAACGACACCTTCGATACCGACGAGGAATCCGATCTAGAAGTGCTTTACTTTACCGTAGACGCACCCTTACTAATAATAAAGATAGTTAAATATATAGCGACGAACTTCGAGAATATCTTCCCGCTCGTTAAGGGAAGACGCTACCTTAACCCTATTAAGTTAGACGCTATGTTTATTAGCATTCGCGCTATATTCTAGACATATCGACGTATTAAAGTTAACTACGACTTTAGCACGTTAGTTATAAAAATGATTCTAATTAGGAGTATTATCTTACTATATAGGTATATTACCCCTAACGACTAAGTAGTTAGTAAGGAGATAAGATAGGCCGTTCGCAACCTCGGAGAAAGATATCGCTTAGTATAGCGATATTAGTTAGAATTTGCCTATAACGATATAGCGAGAGAATAACAACTCGCTATAATAGTAAAAGATACGGAACGAAAGATCTACGCGTAGCTAGCTAAAGAAGCTAGCAAAACCTAGTTAGGAAAAGGATCGGCTCTTAGGGAATAAGCGTCCCTAGAGAGTACTATAACACCGAAAAAGCTTAAGTATTAATAATAGTCTTCCGAACATAGATTATCGTTAATAGGTATCGGCTATAAGCTATAATAGATTCCGGAGCGAGCGGGAACTTTACCTCCGAATTATTTGTTATACGATATAGGATCGCTACCTAGCGCAAGAAGATAGGGTATAAATTAATCGCGGTCGACGGATTATCCTTACCTAGCGTAGAGCGAGAGACGATACCGCTACTACTTACTATCTAACGGCACTATAAGAAAATTGTCTTAGATGTTACTAACATAGCTAGTTATAATATCGTTCTAGGCATACCTTAGTTAAGAAAGCACAACCTAGTTATCGACTAGAGAAGAGGAGTACTTATATTCGAGTAATACGACTACGTAGTCGATATTCTACCTACGCACCGGTAGCGTACGGTAGTAGATAAGACTAGGAGATAGCTAAACTATATATAGCTCTAGTCGGATAGGACCGGAAAGCCGGATCTAGCTCGGATAGACATTCCTAAGGGTTAGGGAAGTTACTAGATTACGAGTAGTAATAGAAGTTACGCACTATCTAACATTCCTAAAGAGTATTAGAAATAGAAGCGACTCTTTTAGAAAGAGGAAGGACTAGACGCCCTACTTAAATACTAACCCTAGGACTACTAAATTAATATTTAGCCCGGTAAAGAAGCCCTATAGGGACCTATATATTCGCTATCTACTAAGGAGCTATAAGCTCTAGACGAATAGCTAAAGGAGAAGTTAGCAAAAGGATAGATCTATAAGTCTACTTCGTTAGTAGGATCTCCTATCCTCTTTATTCCTAAACTAAACGGGAAACTACAACTCGTTATAGACTATAAACGTCTTAACGAGGTTACTATTAAGAATAGATATCTATTACCTAATATCGAAGAGAGTTAAGACAGACTTATAGGAGCGGACTAGTTTACTAAGATCGATCTATAAGACGCCTTCTATACTATTCGTATAGCGAAAGGCGAGGAATATAAGACTATATTTAGGACGCGCTACGGACTATACGAGTTCCTCGTTATGCTAATAGGATTAATAAATGCGCCGGCGTCCTACTAGGATCTCGTTAACGAGACCCTCCGAGACTTACTCGACGTATATATTATTACCTATATAGAAGATATTCTCGTCTATACTAAAGGAGAACTCGGTAACTATATTAAATAAGTCTAAGACGTCTTCTAGCGACTTATAGACGTTAGATTTAAAATAGCATCTAAGAAATGCGAGTTCTATAAAAAGGAGGTTAAATTCCTTAAATTTATTATTAGTATAAAAGGAATCCGCATCGACCTTAAAAAGACGGAGTTAATCTATAGCTAGCTACTACTTAAGAACGTTAAGGATATATAATCGTTCCTTAGACTAGCTAACTATAACCGGAAATTTATTAAGGACTACTCTAAGATCGCGAAACTACTTATAGAGCTTACGAAGAAAGATAATAAATAGACCTAAACAACCTAATATTAGACGGCTTTCTAGACACTAAAGGACCTATATATATCTATACCGACACTTTAGCTCTTCGATATTACGAAGGAGGTAATTATCGAGACTAATACTTCCGATATAGTAATAGGAGCGTACCTTATATAAGAACACGATAGAAGTAGGCACCTAGTAGCCTACTATTCTAGAAAGATAATATCCGTAGAAGAGAATTACGATATATATAATAAGGAACTTCTTACGATTGTCGTAGTACTACTATACTAGAGAGTTTATACGGAAGGAGCACCTAAGCTTACGATTCTTTCTAATTATAAGAATCTAACTTACTTTACTATAACGAAGTTACTAACCCGAAGGCAGGCCCGCTAGTCGGAGCTACTTAGTTAGTATAAGTTCGAAATCCGGTATACTCTAGGAAAGGATAATAGTCGAGCCGACGTACTAAGCCGACGAAGTAACTATATAGACGGGAAGGAACCCGTACGATAACGAGTACTAAAGGCGAATCCTAACGGGAGCCTTAGTTTAGACTTAAAGGAATTTAACTATATTATATAAATGCTATAGGATACCGAAGAACAGTTCCCTATTAGCTAAGGCAAATACTAGGTCCCGAAGAACCGAGAAGAAGAGTATATCCGACAATATTATAACTATCCGTAATACGGACACCTAGGAACGACTAAGACGGTAGAACTTATTTAGAGAAGTTTTAGCTTTCCGCAAATGCGCTAGCGCGTTCTTAAATACATTAAACGCTACGAATATTGCTAACGAAATAAAGCTAAACGACACGCTAAGTATAGGCACATTTAGTTTAGGATACTACTAAAGCAACCCTAGAACGAAGTTACGATAGACTTTATAACTAAACTACCGATCTTAGAAGATCGAGCTACTAAGGTTAACTACGATATAATACTCGTTATAGTTAATCGACTTACTAAATATACACATTTTATTCCTACTAGTAAAACTTTTACCGTAGAGTAGCTCGGACACCTTATTATAGACAGACTTATTCGATACTACGGATTCCCTAAGGTCTTTATTACCGATAGAGATAAGCTCTTTACCTCTAACTACTAGAAGACACTTATCGGAACCCTCGGAATTAAATATAAGCTATCGATAGTATACTACCCCGAGACGGATAGACAAATAGAGCGAATAAATTAGATACTAGAATAATACCTCTAGCATTATATTAATTACGCATAAGACAACTAGACCGCACTACTGCTAATAGCATAACTCGCGCTTAACAACTAGCAATCGGATACGACGAAAACTACGCTATTCTTTTTAAACTATAGTCGAAATCCGAACCTTTTCGGAGAACCTTCGTTATACCCGTAGGCCGAACGGGCTATAATTACATCTAAGGACCTTAAGAATCTCTATACGGAACTAGAAAACAGGATCCTAGATTCGTAAAAGACTATAGCTACGCCGCGAAACGCTAAACGAAAAATARCACCTTAGCTAAAGAAGGGGGATAAGGTCTACCTCCTTATAAAAAACCTAAAGATAAGAAGGAAGACTAAGAAATTAGATTAAGTTAAGGTCGGGCTATTTTTAATTAACGAACTACGAGGACTAGTTAACTACCGCCTTAAACTACCGCTTAACGTAAAGATCTACCCGACGTTTTATATCTTATTATTAGAACCCGTAGACGCCGATACTCCGTACTAAACTACGTTTTACTTCTAGCCGGAAGAATAAGACACCTAGGAAGTCGAGAAGATCCTAGAATAATAAGGTTAGGAATATTTAGTTAAATAGAAAGGATTCGACGAATCGGAAAATACCTAGTATTATAAGAAAGACCTTAAGAGCTACTACTAGCTTCTTAAACAGTTCTACTAGATAAGCTAGAAGCCTCTTAGAAAGGATCCGAAATACCTCTAATAACCGCCTAATCCTTAGGAGTTAACTTAAAAACGTCGGAGAAGGTAAAGGGATTCTCCGAAACTTCTATACCCGACTCGATCTCGGAGGAGAGGAAACGAGCCTTAATAGCCTTAGCCTCCTCTAACTTATCTAACTCCTCTACGATAGCATCGTCGGTACGACGCTCTACTAACCGTAACTGCTTTCGAAGACGCACCTTACGTATCTTTAACTTTATTTCCTCCTCCTTAATACGCTCGATATCGATACGGAGCTAGTCGCGTATATCGCGTAGTTTTTCCTATTTAGGACGCGACACCTTTACGTCGTAGTCCTTATAACCTTTCCGAATATACTCGGAATACTTCCTAGACCTAGGGCCTACGATATACTTCTTCCTTAGACCTACGAGCGATTTCTTAGTATTACGATAGTTTAAATAGGGCGCTATTTCGAATCTAGAAGCTTCGGTTTCTTCGGTAAGACGAGTCCGACGTTTATAGGAGGAAGAGGACATATTTACGAATTTACGAGAAGGAAGGTTATTATAGTTAAGTAAGCTCTAGGACGGAGCTAGGCTAGAAGGGAGATAGTATTACGGAATAATCCCGTAGGGACTCCCCGTAGCGATAATCCCGTATAGGAAAGGCCGCTAGGGATAAATAAGATAGGGAAGGCCGTAGAACTAGTAATCTTATATAGACACGCGACGTTAGGATAGAGCGGGCAGGATAGGATCGCTAAGAGCGTAACTAGGTTAGATAATCTAGGTGCTAAGCCGAGCGCTCCTCCTAGTACTACTTAGACTAACTAGACGCCCTATCTAAGCGCTTAGAGCGCTCGCGCTCGGATTGCTTAAATAGCTTACCTTTATAGTTAGTATATATAGAAGCGATATAATCCCCTATAGAGCATATCGCGTACAACTTACTATTTTATCTTACTTATTAGAATAGAATATCCTACTTTACTTTACTTTATAGACTTCCTATAAGCTCTAACCCGATCCCGCCTAGCTTAGCCGTCTAGCTTAGCTTAGTAAGATTATCGAGATATTTACATCTTAACACACGGTTACTAGTAGTAATATATTAGCTCRAACTAAATTATTACGAAACCGGTTAATAAGCTACGGAGGCTTCGTATAGCCTCGTCTACCGAATATAACCTTTAGAGCGTTTCGATAATCGGATAAATACCTCCGCTATTTAAGGATACGCTACTCCGCTTACCGTAGGTTCTTACGGCGGAGCTTCTTAGCCTTATCCTTATCTATATTCGTAACTATCTTACGGAGCTAGCTAGCCTTTATCGAGCTAGCTACGGTAATAGTGCTAGCGTTCGCTTTTATACGCTTCTAAGCCTATTATATAATATCTATACTCTTAAATTTACGCTTATACTCTTAACTAAGGTATACCTAAGCTATAGTAGACTACGTAGCGATAGCCTTAGCTTATTTCGTTAGTAAAGATAAGAACGGATTAAAGCTAGAGCCGTCGCCGTCGCTTAGAATTAGTATCTTTAGATACTATTAGCGCTACTCTTTACGCTCTTTTACTAAGCTAAATTACTATTATAATATCCGTAGACTAAGGGTAACCGCTTCGTAATAAACTAGTAGCGGAGGTATCGGTATTAGCGTACCGTTTAGCTATCGCTCGAAAGAGCTCTAAGAACGAGGGCTCTAAGAATAATTAGCCGTATCTATCGAATATATAGTAGCTAACGGTTAGCTACTATATAGCGAATTAAATATCTATAACTCGGTAAGCTCTATATCTATATTAATATTACGCTCTTCTTTAAGCCTCCGCTATTATTAAGACTATATAAGGCCGTAGTTAGCTCGAATAAAGGTAATAGGAACGGCTATATTAACTAGCTAAATTCCGCTCTTTTTAAAGCCTTAACGAACGTTCGAAATACTAAAGGCCTTCGTTCGAATCGAATATAGGCTAGCTATAAACTTAGTAATACTAAACTTACTAACCCCGTAGTATATATAGTTTATAACCGCCTTCCGATAATAGTACTTATATTACTAGAATAATATAACGTCTAGAGGCTACATAAAATAGCTAGTATAAGGCTAGAGCCCCTATACCTTAATTTAGTATATAGTTATAAAGTTAATAAACTACTTAAAGGTATAAGAGCCGTAGTTATTATATAGTAAAACCCTCTATTACTCTAGGTCCTCTAGCCTTATCTACTCCTTAAAATAAATAATATACTCTATAGCTGTCTTATCTATTATATAGCTAGTATCGCTTCTTAATATTAGGAAGTTAGAGACCGCTATTAAGCTATCCGGTATCTATTTAGCCTATATCGTTTTAGCCTTTATAATAAACTAAGGCTAGATAGCTATACCGTACGGATTAATTGTCTTAATAATAGTAATATAAGAGCGATTAAGCTTACTCGCTAACTAGGCCCTTCTCTTTCTATCTATTATTACTACCTACTTACATCCTCTAATACTAATATAGAAGCTAGTTTTATTAAAGTTCTAGAGGTTCTATAGCCTTACTCCGAGCCTTAATAATATAGCTTTAAACCTCCGAAACTACGACCGTATTACGTCCGGCTAGTAAGCCTCCTTTCGCTACTTCTTAAGCGGCTTACTTTTAACCTTAGATAGGTAGTAGCGCTTTAGAAACCTTTCTAACTATCCTTTACCGAACGGCTCTACCGTAGAGCCCTTTAGTAACGTCCTCTAAAGTATAGATATTACTACCTATATTACTAGCTCTACTAGTAGGAATATATTAAGCCGGTTACGCTCTCTATAATACTCCGCTAGCGCTACTTCTATTGCCTTATCTAGCTTTAAATTCGTAGGTTCTCTTTCTAAGAGGGGTAGACGGCTAGTAAGGCGACGGTAATAGCGGTCGTAAAGGCGCTTCGGTATTACTTCTAACTACTTTATTTATTAGTAACCGGATCCTTTATCTATTAATAGCTATTAATAGCTATTAACAGCTATTAAGTATCTTTAAAACTATCGTAATTAAGACGGTAGGGCCCTCTACGTTCTACTGCTTATCGTACGCGTAGATAAGGCGTAAAATTACGCATTTATTACGCTACTTTTTAGTTAGCTATATAGCCTTCGGCCTACCTATTATACCTCTACGAAAAAACACGTTTTTAACGAAATAGTGTTAATAATAAGACGAAGGTATATATAAGAACTATAGAGTCGAGGTTTTAGCGTATAGCTTACTAAAATTTAGACCTTAGCGTTTAGTCGAAAACCCCGAGGATACGAGGGGCTAGTAAGACTATTAAAGCCCCGGATAGTTTTATTAAGTAGGTTATAATACCTCCGCGGACCTCCACATTTTCGTCTCGATTAACTACGACGATAATTAATTTAGAATACTACTACTACGGACTTAAATCCCGCTCTAAATAGCTTAAAATTACTATAATACCTAGTAGTCTACCGTCTCTTATCTTAAGGAAGGCCTAGAGGGTATAAATAATAGGGATATTAAGATAACCTTAACCCTAAAAAAGGGCTAGGTCTATTAGGGTTATTAGGATTATTGTTATATACGCTTCGGCGGCGTACTAGACACTTAATTTTCGGCTATTTCGATAATATCGTCCTTTGTAATTACTACGGGGAAAAACACGTATGTTAGGTAATGTTATAGGTAGAACATAGGCTGTAGGCCAAAGTTTAGTAAGTAGCAATGTCCAGCGAATGATAAAGCCCTAGCGACCCTACATGTTACAACTGACTTGATAAAGAGGGAACCTACGTGCTCAAACCTACGTGCTCAAACCTACGTGCTCAAACCTACGTGGCAAAAGCTACAAATATGTAAGAAGCCGCAAAAGCCACAGGAAAAGAAATAGCAGCGGCTCGATAGCCCGCCCCGCCTCGCGACGCAAAACCGAGGCGGCCTTTTCCCCTAAGGGTTGATGAATTCCACGCAGTGAATTAACAGCTATGCCCATAGACGGCTTACCCTAGGCAGGCATGAAAATAGGGCGAAGTCACGGAGAGTCGAAGTTATCGTCGAACAATCCTGCCCGCTTTCTACCGTTCTGTAATCCTTGTTGCAGGAAGGTATCAAACAGTCGTTGGTAAATCTGGTACTCAGGGGGTCGGCAATCCTCACTTCCCTCCGGCCTTGCTCGATCTAGACCAGCAGCATCTTCCTAGAAAGGACTGCACAGCTGCATATGCAGCTATCTTGCTCTGCAGAGTCCGGTCCGCCTTGCGCGTGCGAGTAATGGGTTACTGCACACTGACGACGACGACGCCGACTTCCACCGATTGATCGGATTATCCCGACACTTTCTGATATCGGAGGAGGTACAGTGAAATGTACGAGTGAGAAGGAACCAAAATCCCTCACAGCGAGAGCAATCACGTGTGCTTGTTCACGAGGTATATATATATGAGCTTCCTTCTCGCTGAATCGGAAGCGGATCATCACATCGTTTCCTCCCTCTCATTCGATCATATCCTCATCCGACCATGGTGAACATGCGTTTTCTTCCACTGGCAGCAAGCGTAGCAGCAGTGCAAGGCTTCGCCGTGACCCTACCAGGCGCGCAGACTCCGATCATCGACCTTGAAATCCACATTCACAATGACCATGGGCCGGGTGGATTGTTGGGTGGAATGTCAGAAGGCATTTCCTCAGACATGCCTTCCGACATGTCTACATTTGAGGGACCAAGCGAGTATGCGGTTAGTGGCCAGTATGATCGAGGTCTTGTTGAGTTTGTTACACCGAACGGCAATACTGAAGTCATTGCGGGCGTGGCAAACAATGGCAATGCCTTGATCAGTTACTGGAATGGTACCTGGTGGCCTGAATTTTACCAACCTTACAAACCTTACAATGCGGGCGGCAATTTCAACAGGTGGGTTCTGCTACCATACGATACCGCGTTCACAATAACTGATGGGAAGCTATTAGATCTCTGAGTATGTACGCGATCAACGAGACCGTGTACATCACCGGCGTTACTATGAGCGGAAATTTGGTACTCAAAACCTTCCGAGACAAAGTCTTCTACCCAAAGCAGATCAGCTGGATTCTGCTCGACGAAGTACAATGCGTTGGAACGCCCGCCCTAGCCAGTCACGACAACAAGACCTTGAGCATTGTTGCAAGGACTCAATCTGGGGGGGCTCATTCACAAGTTGTACGGCATCAACACCGACTTGCAATCTGACGGGGCTCCGTTTAAATCCAAGACTTTTGATGCCAACCCAGCACTGATTGTTCGCCCGAACGGTGTCATTGTCGCATTTGCGAATGACGCAAACGGCACTCTTTTTTACATCGAGCTGGAAAGAAGGGGGCTCGTGGTCTGAGTGGAACAGTCTGGGAGWGAACTTCACGGGAAGTCCATCTACCAATGTAGGCACCTCGATCGTTTGTCCGCTGATGAATCTTGCTAATCAAACGATTGTAGTGGGTCGGGCCTCGAGCCGATATACTCGTTATCGGGAAAGACGGAGCTCTCTACTCAAGGTACTATAACTCAACTGGCGACCTAGTCCCTTGGATCGTCGGCAATAAGGTCGGCGCTACAGGGACGGGAAGTATCAGCTACTGGGACATTGGCGATCAGCACACCTCGTTTTACTACAATACAAGGTCCAGCCCAGAAGTTCAGGTCCGTAATGGCGAAAAGGTCACGCACCACGGCAGACTCGACGGTGCAGTCATTGCAACTCCGGCTAGCAACGCCTGGAATCTTAATGGTAAGAAGCTTATCCAGATCTGGGCACCTGGCATGGACGGTGGTCTTTACACAAAGACCTACCAGAATGGAGCAYGGTCCGGTTGGACGAGGTATTACTATGGATTGAAAAATTGATGTTCTCGAGCGACAAGCTTGGAGTGTCAAATGTGCACAATCGCTTTTGCCATTGCGCATATTCAGGTTGCAGTGGGGCTTATGCGAGGACACATGTGTCAGGGTGTGGTATGAGGATGAAATCCGCTTTGGCTTTTGCTTTGAACCGAGCTTTCTCATAGATAGCTTGCTCATATCAGATTGACGGATTTAACACTCTGTGGCGTGGACAGTCGATTGGTATTCAACTTGCTAGAGAAATGCTGAGTCCACACTATATTCAGTACCCGTATTTTTATGCAGTGATCGCAGAAATAGTTTGCTGGAGCGGACACCCTCGTAGCGGCGATGCAAAAGGATCCCCATCTCAGAGTAAGAAATGACTCCCTCACCCCATTCAGTCTCCGCTGTGTTATTTGAGATCCAGCAGAAGGTGATCAGTCTCCGGATCAAAACAAATGGTATGGCTAGCACATTATCTCTACACTTTCGCAGGCTTCCGTGATCCGATATGTCCTCATATCGACAGCTTTGGAGATTACACGTCAATCTCCAATATACAACAGGCAACAATGTACCTCTATTAAGGCAGTGAACAGGAGCCGGCTACAAAATCAACGCTTTGTTCGTGTCCTTGCCTTAGCCATACCCGCAGCATTGGATCTCTCGAGGGCGAACATGCACCAACCACCAAAGATATATCAGTACATGGCAGTCTCGCCGCCAACAACATCATTGTCTTGAAAGACGTACCCCATCCAAGATGCAGTAATGTTCTCGGCTCCGCCTCTTGCGGTGTACGACAATTCAAGTACTTTAGCCTTGCCGGACGGTAGCAAACCTTATGCGATTTGTGTGGGAACTGTGCGTGTATAGCCTTGCCCGAGTACAGCGTTTACGCGTCTGCGATGGCTAGTGTCCCTTCCGTCCGTTGCATCCGTGACGTTCCATTGATTAGTATGCTGCGAAGGATGCGGAAGCCAACCGTCAACTTACCATCCATCGACTAACCGCGAACCCGAGGTGCGCTGCGAGAAGTTCAAAGCAGACACTTGTGATTGTAGCCAAAGCGACAGCTCTTCGACAAGCCTTAGTATGTCAAGACAGATTCAATGTAGCATAGGAGACACTTTGCGGCTGGGACTCCAAAGGAATGGCATGCATGAGGACGCTGTACCAGACCACCCAGTGTAACCAGTGTACAGTTGTCATTGTGATGCAGCTGCAAGAAGCTTCGTCAATTGTGATGCGGCGGCAAGAAGCTTCGCCAACTATGACCCGTTATGCATTAGTGGCGTATAAGGTGAGTGAAGCACCTAGCACTCTCGGCAACATCGGGCTTGGCGTGCATGTGATAGGCATCAGTGCAGAAGTCGCACAACGCCGCAAAGTCTTGCAGCGGCTCATGTTGAAATGTCTCGTGCGAGTCGCAGCGAATCATGCTTCCATAAACCTGGTCCGCGTTTTGAAGAAGGATCTAGGCGTAGAGCATTATTATTGAGAAGCACCGTCGGAAAAGGAGAATTCAGGGGCTCAAGTCTGATATCTATGACCATCCACGACCGGATGATGTGTTCGAAGCTCGCAATACTTGGGACACAATGCTCCGCACGTCTGCATGTCCGAATCTTTTACTAAGTACACATGGCAGCGAAGCTAATCGCAGCACCCACGAACCAAAGCGATGCCCGAATCTCCGTGATTGCCCTGTCAGCTTCRGGTGCGTCGTGGAACGCACCTAGTAGGAGTTCGCCGGTAAGTCCTTGGGCAAACGGAGACCATTGCCCGCGGGCACGCGAGTCATGACACAAGTTGCAGGATTCTGCCCGTCATGTGGCCCAACAACGCTTTTATCCAATAGGAGGCAGCAGCAATACATAGCTAGAATCTTGCACGAACCATAGCGCCGATTCGCCGCTGGGGGCATTAACTTAGGGCATGGTCAGGTGCTGGACTATTGTAGTACTGCTACAAGTCCTGATCCGCCTCCGCTCTCGAGACCGCATGGCCTGCATCCGCGCCTCCTTCAGCTTCTTATCACATCATATTGTCCGACTGAGAGAACTCACTCCTCCGAGGAGATTACCATTTTCGATTGCATATAATACAGTCGCTCATGCCGGTAAGTACCCACGCATCAGTACCTTCCTCACCTTTGATCTTTCGCCTTCACTTGTCCGCCTCCAACCATCAACATACGTACATTCTCCATTCTGTGCTACACCGTGCTGGTGTCGGCCGTCATCGCCACGGATATCACAGTGCACAAGGCTCGACGCTATGCCAGAACTGCCGGAGACGACGTTTCCTGCCTAGGTAGGCGACAAAGCCAATACATAGATGCTGCAGGCCCGTATGACCTTTCCAATCTCGAGTACTTCTACTCCGCCGGGATTACCAACAAAGGCACACGCGATATCGTAGCTGCCTTTTCCAGTCGGGGAGAACCTCCTGACCTTTGCGGTGCCGCGCTTGGCTCAAGTACAACATGCTATAATTACGACGAACAGATTATATCAGGTGCTATATGGCGGACGCAAACTGGAGCCGCAGCTGTATTGCCACTCCAAACAAAGCCAAATCAGTCGGCCACATGGATCACGCTAAGGACGAGCTCTTCTAGGACATGAGTAACACGACCGAGAAGATGGACACGGCCAAAGAGTGCCGCCCGGATACGAACAACGAAGCAATAAGGTGCATCGCCCGGTCGCGTCCATCACACGTTAATGGCTATTTCAATGGCAAGGTAAGTGTCTATGAAAACACAAATAGCGGAATACTAGAAGGCTGACTCTAGATGCAGACGTACCTTGTTAAGACGTCCGACTTCGACCGGGCGACATTCTTCGCTTTAAAAACAGAAGAGGAGAGATTTCGCTACTTCGAAGAGCGCGTGGACATAATCTGGGACTTTTTTACCTGGCAGCGGTGATGCTAAAGACGTAGGGTCTGCGTCGTAAAAGAAATCCCAACTATTGTATGTCGAAGCGGTATATAGCAAAGGTCTGCTTCTTGTTGCTCCAGGAGCTGGCCGATCGAGCCGACTCTCCTCTCARCTGTGGAGAACAGTTGCCGTTTTGGGAGAGAGATCCAAGGACTGCTCTGGACTGCGAAGGATGTATATAAGTACTTGATGTGGTCTGTCTTTCCATGTTGCTTGACCGTGTCCGTGCAAGGCGGCTGAAAAGATTCGTCCTTTTCTGGCGCTTGCAGCTATCACTCGAGCACTGAATGGTCTTCCCAGAAACTCGGTCTGATTTCCAGGGAGCACCGCCGGCGGCATGACAACACCAGTTCGATTCATCATCGCAAGCCATTGCTCGATGGAAGTAATGGGTTTGTAGTCGTCCGGCATCGGCCCATGAATGTCTTCGTTCCACATAGTCTAGCAGCCGCCATGTCGGGATACTTTACCTGACATGTACCTCAGCATGCCGTAATATACCTTGGTAAGTCAACGGGACCCTGGACATGTCATTGACTTCAGGGTCGCGACGTCGAAGCTTGAGGTGGCAGCTGCTGCAACCTCGTTTCCAGTCTTACCGTCGTAACACTCGGAGTTTGCTGTCGAGACAGCCCCTTCATTGACAGTATTGATTACTGCCCTTCCTTGTTGAAGTGGACGCCAACGAACTTGGATCCGCCACAGAAAGGTTCTAGAAGCGGTGGTGGCCGAGTCATCACAGTACGGACTGCCGCGTTCAGAACAATGTCAGACACGCTATGCCCAGTATTTTGCATCGCAAAGCTACCAATTGAGGTATGTAGTAGTATCAATGATGTAGGACTAGCATACACGTCTGACGAATTCACAGCTTATCAACGAATTCTTCAAAGAAGCCAATCAAGCAGCCGAAGACCATTGCTACGAGGAACCAGTAGGACATCTGATGGATGACTTCCAACGGTTTACCCAAAGTTCCCGGGGAGAGCGCGACGACATGTCCAATCGACGAGCAAGCGTTAAARGACAACCCGTTCCTCAATAAGACAGTTGCACAAGTCATCGATTGGGCTCAAACCCACCTGCATCCCGAGCGTAGTCTTCTCATCAACGACCAGGCTATTATACTCGACGATCGCACCGCACGAGATAGGACTTGTCTCCTTGTATCGGCAAAGGAGTGCTGTCGCGAACCGATCCCTGGACTGAAGGAAGCACCAGATGCCTGGATTATGATACGCTCAGACTTTGAGTCCTCCATTGTCACTATCATGGCCAAGGCGACGGGCGTGGCTGGTGATGACCATTTCGAGCCACTTCGTAAAGAGGGACACGATGGTGTTGTTTTGCGCATTCGCGAGATCTACGCCAAGGATAGCTGAAGCAGATATGAGAGATTGGCGCAGATTGACTAGTTGGTAGCTCTGTAGTTCAAGCTACAAAGCAGTCGACGTAMTTGGGAAGATTTGCTCCGGGAAGTGCTCATAGCACGAGTGAAGAACGTGGAAGTTCGCGTAGAGAATCTGGCATGCGCACATGCGCCCAGATGCTAAAAGCTGAAGACCGAGCTTTTTGGCCGTGCTCACCCTCCAACTTAGTTTTCAATACTCTCACGGCTGGTGGTGAATAATAGCATGGCGGCTACTAGGGGTAGAGTGTAAAAGTGTTCCGAAGCCGCGATGAGACACAAGGTGGCCACTACCGATCGAGGCGTGTAAAGGACAAAGGTAATGAATAGCAAAGTCAGCTTTTTGCGAGCCCGAGCCCGTCTTATCGTTCTGTATGGCTGGCTGCTGTAGTGATGTTTCGAGAGCTTGAAGTGTGTATATCCAATGTCATCGAGGCAATCCTAACGGAAAGAAATTTTTCATGGCGATTAATCCATTCACACATCATCTTCAGGCTTCCGAAGAACCCGTCGATAGAGCGTCCCCATCCTTCTCCTCCACCACAAAGAACTCTGCCTTCGCATGCAAAGCAATCGCTTGCTGCTGCTGCCTAGCCACGCTCGCCAGAAAACCAGTCCGATTGTTTCCCGTCGATGCACGAATGGCGTCTTGGTGAGTCGATCCTGTAGATGTATCACCATTGCCAGTCCGTTCCAGCCATCTCCACAGTGGAGGGACGTCGACGAAATACACCGTTATGAGAATCACCATTAAAGTGAAAGGCGCGGCCGAGGCCCAGAAGACCCACTGGTTGAGTTGCATATTGCGGACGTCGGAAGTATTCATGCCAAAGACGCTGGAGACGAAGGATAAAGGGAGGAAGATGATGGTGATGATGGTGAAGACGACCGTGGCATTGTCCCTCCAATCCTGCACGTTGGAGACTTGCGCTGTTGCCTGCGAAAGATTGTCGTCAGTTGTGATTGATCGCATTCATATAATTTGGTATTTTGCGAACACACCTCGGTCTGAAGCTGGTTCAGCATCCCGTGGAGCTGCTGTATATTGCTGTTCTGGAGCTTCATACTTTCCGGAAGGGCTTTGAATACGGCTAGTCGTGGATGTGGCGAGAGAACATCATGCTCGTCCGGATTTGTCTCGTCCTCTGCAGGCCATACAATGTCAACAAGCTTCTCCAGTACATCGATCTGCTGCGTTTGTAGGAGAGAGAACGCGTTTAATTCATGGCGCAGATTTCTTATGCGGTCGAGAGGCTCTCGACTTGGATCCCCGGTCAATATGTTCGACTCCTAACAGGAAGGTCAACACTCCGACTTCAGGTAACCCCAAGGTGTTGTAGTACTTACAAGGTCGGTGACGTATTGGTTATACATATCCAGAGCGTCCTGATCACCAAGGACTGGTCTCCAAAGGATTTGTGGCAGGACAAGCGCCATGAGATCTATTGGAAAAGCTGCAGCTTTCCATTGTATCTGGGCTCTCGAGTTGGCGTTCAAAAGAGCTTCGAAACCACTGACTAGCTGCGTCCATGCGGAGTCTGCATGGTGTTCGACTTTGCTCCATCCATACTGGTTATAGAGTACGTTGCGGGCAGCAGCGTGCTCCCAGCCCAGTCTCGTCAGTCGTTCTGCACATTCGTCGAACTTCTTGCGAAGCATGTCTGTCTGTTGCTGATGTGCTGAAGCATCATCTTCTGGTCGTTTACATGTCCACATGAAGTCAGTCATAATACCGCAACATCTTTTGACTTCGGCGTATGCATAAGCCTCCTCGTCGTGCGTGACTCTTTCGGCCACAGAGTTCTTTCTTCGTGCGATCTCGCTCTTCACGGCTGGCAAAAGGTCATTCAAGTCTGTGATCGCTCGGGCCGCCAATACAAGTGCAGAGACAACATGCTTGAGTGTATTCCGAAGTCCCTGGGAAGTACGCCCCTGCACGCGACCGAGAGTACCGCTGTTGACGGAGTAGAGCTCAAACTCCCGTGCGCAGCTGAATAACCGCCTGAAAGCCTGTCTCAACTTCCGGATGGCGAAAGCGCAATTTGCATGTTCCGCAGAAGCCATGGTCTTATCGAGTGCTTTGACTAGCATGATGACTGCTGTCAATAGCTTTTCATGCTCTGCCTCCAGTTCGTCGTCGGCGGAGCTCGGCAGGTAGATATTCAGGAGACCCCTCAGACCGCTCAGAAGGTCAGCATATAGCCAGCCGTCCAGTTGAATAGTTTGTATCTCTTCTTCGCCAGTGCCACCATGGCGTCCGACGACAAATTGACAGCCCAAGGCTTCGAAAACGTCGAAAATCTCGCCAGTTTCCGCGAAGTTTAAAGGGATTCCAGATCGTGTGGTAGCGCCACTATTGCACCATTCTGATAGGACATCGTTGTATTCCGAGGTCGTGAGGCCTTTGAGAGACTCGTAAAGTAGGTATTCGTCGAAAAGACTCGCCAAAGAAGGCATAGACATATCGACGGAAAGCCGCTTGGCGGGCTCCCCCGTCTTGACCGGGCCAGGCTTCGCCCGTGCCTGTAAATGCGGTTTGATGAAGAGGGCTTCACGAGTTGAGGCTTGGATATGTTTGCGGGTCAAGGCCGAGGGAGTCGCAACGTGGGTCTCACGGCCATCCTTATCATCTGCGCTTCTTGCCTCCTTAACATGGTTGCGCGTTGATGTTGGCTCCATCCCGTCTTTTAGCCTACCAGATGACTCTTGCATCCCCTGGATGCTCACATTGTCAACGACCGTAGGCTCTGTTAGCTCGCCAGTCGTGGAGCTAGTTTGCTCGGGATCGATACTCGCAGTGTCACCACTCTCGTCACCAGAACTGCGGGTGTGGGTGTGTTTGATGAAACACCTTTCACCTAGCGCCGCGTAAAGTGCAGCTGTCGCCGGTGCTTCTTGACTGATCATATCAGTGCCGTGCTCCCTTCAATCTGTTAGCATACGCCCGTGGCGACCATTCTGCCAGACAACAGACCTTTTCTTCATTACGAGGTACAGAGGGCACGTCTTGGATCTTTCCACTACGTCGGGCCATTGATGTGGGAAAACTTCAGCACCATCCTCAAGGATAGCGAAATCGTCGGCGAAGTTGGTGGTATAGCTGGAGAAATGGGCCGCAAGGTCCTGCATGCTTTAGCTTGAGAATAATGGCGACGACGCAGTTGCCTGTATCCGTGACTTACCAAATATGTGGAACAATCGTCTTGCTCCAGCAGCCATGTGTTTTTGTCGTGAGTTTTTAGGCGAATGCTCAAGACTTTGTGCTTTGGTGGTCGCTCATTTGTTGTTGCCGGTTTCTGGAGCATGTCGCCGTAGAGTTCGTTTTCAGCGAGCGTGGAGCAAGTGATGATCAGATCTAAAAGATGTTTCAGCGCCTACCGAGGAGGAGGAGGGGGTATTCAGGTAGCTACCATGATTGATCACAAGAAACCAGACCTGTGAGAGATACAAATATCGCTGGTCTCGGTGTGGGAGCATCTGACATGCAACTTGTTTCAGATCTCGTCGACTGTTGTTCCTCGGATTGAGTGATTGGAAMAGCGTACGGGCGGGATGACCGATGCTGGAGTGCTTGTTACTTGGAGTATCGGGGGGACCACCGGGCCAGAGCCTTGAGAGTATTGGGGAGAGTTTCAGCCTGGCTTCGGTCTGATGGCCATGCGGACGCAAATCGTAGAACGGGACGCAAGCAAAGACCATGCCAGTGTCATAGGTGTCTACTGAGTGGCAGAATTCTTCCATGTAAGGGATTGAGTTGCTGTGGTGTGGCAGCTTCTCGTATAGCCGTTGTACATCCTGGAAATGAGACTCGACTTGCCATCGTGCGTTTCGCAGCTCTGGGGTCCGGAGCACTTCGTACTATGTGCCATCAGCTTACGCTCATGATGTCCTTTTCCGTGCAATGAGTACCTTGAATTTTTCGAAGTCCATAGTTTCTTGTTGAAAGTGCCTATCACAGTCACCTCAGCTAGTACACTCATCATCCTTCTACAGTTTACACCTACCGAACATGGAACAGCGCCTGTGCGCTGGCGATATTAGCACTCGGGACCATTACCAGCTTTGGTGGATTGACGCTTGTCTCCTGGAGTAAATCTCCATAGGTAGAGTGTATCACTCTTTTGAGGGCCCCATGAGGTGCTGTGTACCGCAACCTTGATGAGGCAGAACTCATTGAGGAGGTTATAGACGACCTTGTTGAGAAGGCTGTATCTTCGTCTCCATCGAACAAAAGCGGTGGGATAGGTGACGGGGTTGCCGTAGAAGTGAATGTATTTTGTTGTTCGTCTTTGCACAGTTTCTGGAACCAAGGTGTTCTTAAGAGAGCCCGTCTCATCGTTGGGCTTTCCGGAGTGACGCGGGCTGCTGGCTTCGTACCACCAATCCCGTGTGGCCTGGTTCCGTCGCCGGTAGATCAAGGATTCGCCTTGGGGCTCCAGGTTGACATATCTGCTATCAACACGTTGGCCCTCTGGTTGGGGCTCCAGATTGACATTTTCGCTTTTTGTGGGGCGGCCTCCACGGAGCCTTTTCGAATGTTCAAAAAGGATCTCGGTTTCTGCCGGGTCCATCTCTTGTTTGACTATGATGTAACTCGGGTCGGACTAGAGGTTGGTGGTAAGCTCTGGTGTCGAGAACAGACCGCTCCAACAGCACAGCTTGGAGGAAACTCACCTGATCGTATTCCCACGGCAGCTGATAATACCTCAAAGTCTCCAACTCTATGTACTCCAATTTGATCTTGGGATAAACGGGATCGCGTGGCTGTGGATGTACTCCCGGGTTGGCAGGTTGACCATCTTGGCGTTTTTTTGGCATCCTCCTCGATGGATTTTCGGGCTTGCTTCTGGTCCGCCATTACCATTATGTCGATGGTTTTCTCAGTGTAACCCAGATTCCGTAGCCGTCTAGACCCTCATCTCGGCCTGAAAAGCTTGCTCCGGATCTTCAGTAGCCGCTTCAGGTTGTGGTTTCTGCCCGCTGTCCTGCTCTGCTGGCGTATCTTTGGGATTTGTCTCGCGGTCGCCAATGGAAGCGGATTCGGGACGACGAAGAAGTCCACTTGATGGTTCTTCTGCCTGAGGCTTGCGAACACTCTCTTCGCCTTCTGTCAGTCCAGCTTCGGCGCCAGGCAGTGTTGGACCATCATCGGATTTGTCTGCCACATCCTCAACCGTAGCATAGCATGATTTCGGCCGCGCTTTCCCACTCGCGTTCGAGCGAGAAAAGCGCGGGCCGTTGCCCGTTCTTTTGGAGCCGGAGACGTTGTTGATGTTCGGAATGCATCCAGTACCAACTCTGCCTTTTGCCGATCTGGATGGCCGTCGGGTAAGATGGCACTCGTCTCACCAACACGAACATCTTGGCGGCCCTGTTGTGCACCAGGATAGTCGCTGAACTCGGCTCTATCCCGCAGCTGGAGAAGTTTGCGGCTTGGGCGACGAACGAAGGCGTATTGTCTCCTCTGTCTTTCGGCATCGTTTCGCCGCTCGAACTTGTAGAACATTTCGTCTCCTCCTCCGTTTCCCTCCGCGCCCAAGGTCAATGATGGCTGCAGTTGTATATTTTGCAGGCCGTGCGGCTGAACAGCTCCCCAACGCAACGAAGGTGGAAGACTCGAGCCATACATAACGCTTTTGCAATTCCGATGGCCCATTTGTTGCTGCTTGACTTGTCATGTTTGCGAGGTGTGGCTGCGATAGATACCTAACTTACGCAATACCGCAACTGAGACTGGACTGTCTGGACTAACTAACAAACAAAAGTTGCAGAGGAAGGGCGGGCTGAGAATGAGAATGAGCTGAGATGCCATCGGGCGCCTTACAATTAATTCCATGCATTGTCGATCAATCCTGCAATGTCGATCCAATCCTCCACGTCCACTGCCGCCGTCATCTCGCTGAACGGTGCGCAGGCCTAAGGTAGGTACCTTGTGCTAGACATGCATGGTACAGTAATCACATCTGTGCTTGTCATCGTCATGAAGGATGGAGCGAAGAACACCAAAGGCGTCTGGAAGTGCGCCAAAGCCGACCTGCCAAGCAAGCAAGCATCATCAGGAGGTTGACACGCCGCCGCTGATGAACATTTGTGATGATAAGGTGCGATGAGGATGACATATGTGACTGTCATCAATGCTTGTCAGGCGTGGTGGTGATAAACTAAGAAAGAGAAGGAAGAATGGAGAGGAAGTCAAGGTCGGCCGATGCCCCGGCCGCCAAGGACGGAGCTCTTCTACACAACGTCCCAAGTAGGTAGGTATCAAGGACGACATCGCATTCAGAATTAAGGTATTCTTCCCGACCGTTCGACCGTTCTTTGCTTATTGTTTCTAATTAACAGACTGTGGACTGATAATGTTCAGGGCAAAATAACAAGGATGAGGTATTTGATCTGATCCTGCTTGCATCGGATCTAGGGCTGGACAGCCATCTCCACCTGCACCGAGCAAAAATGAGGGCAAAAGAACAGCCATCTCCACCTGCACCCTAGCAGGAATCAAAAATCAAAAAAGAAATGTACATTCAACATTTGGGATTCCCCAGTGGTCACCCACCTGAGTACTGATCAAACGATTACATGGTTCAATAGGCCAGAGCGGACGGGATGGCTTGCTTTCATGCATCTATGGTCGAATGTGCTCAGAAACGAGCAAAACCGGCATATCATGATGTAAATATCGGGCTCTTCTGTCGATTTCTTCCTTTCGCCTTCTCTCCCCCTTTCTCCTTCTCCTTTTTTCTCCCATTAGTAGATATAACGAAAATTCAAGTTCTCCCTATCAGTCATATCCGCAAAAGCGGTTCCAGCAAGATCTCTTCCCTCAAGCCCTCCCTCCTTCTTGCATACTCTGAACAACATCCCGTCTCTTATTTTCCCTCGCCAGAAGAAATCTCAACAAGACAATGATACAGAATTCGATCAAGTGCGAAACAATCATACTCCAGATCCCAAGTTCGTATCGCGGCGCCTGCGAGCTGAGATAAAAAAAAAGGGTCCGGCGATATTTCCCGTACAGTACCCGAGAAACAGCACGGCATTTGTCAGGACTTTTTTGGTATGGCCTGCTGTATTGGCGGTTGTGAGGGAGAGGATCATGCAGAAGGAGGCGTTGTAAAACCCAGTTAAATAATATGCTGACCAATCTTCCAGCCATGTTGTCTTCGGAAAGATAGCGCAGGCCGAAGGAGCCGGCGATGTTTGGGAGGAGGAAGATGAGGATGAAGTAGCAGCGTGTTTGTTTGCCGTTTCGCGCCATGTAGTCGTTTAGGTAGACGCATGTGAGGATGGCGATTGCGATGATGAAGCCATAGGGTACTTGCATGAGGGTTGTGACGAGCGTGGAGAAGCCGAAGCCTAGGTTTTAGGTCAGTCGTGTGTGTAAATTGCCCACGGGTGATCTGGATGACGCGGAATGGTATGCCTCCAGCGTCTCCTCGATGTGCTCTCGAACGTACCCTTTATGATGATGGTTCCTGATTAAAGGAGAGAGTCAGCGTGTGTCATACAGGCAAAAATTGTCAGCATGTTATTGAAGTTGGACATACCGAAGTTAGATATACCCCCATTCGGGACGTTGCAGACTATGCCCAGGAGGAAGAACTGGAGAAGGTAGTTCAGTAAATGCTGTGTTCAAACGAGCGTTGAAGACTTACCAGATAAAGCTTGTAGTCACAAAGGGCTTCGTACACTTGATAGCTGCGAACGCGGTCAGTTGTCTCCTATTGTCATGGCCCTGATAAACATACGACTTGAAGCTAAGACGGACATCAGCAAGTACTCCTCTATAAGTTTGACAGGGGCTTCAACATACCTTTTGTTCTCAACACCAGTCTGATCTTCTCTCATCCTCTCCACAGCAATCTGTTTCTCACGTTGAGAAAGCCCCTTGGCCGTAACCGGGCTATCAGGAAGGAGAATATAAATGACGACTCCCCAAACGCAGCACAAAGCACCAATAATCAAAAAACTCAAATTTCCAAGACGGCAGACTTCCCTTGATATTCCCAATCCCATACCCCAACAATCCACCAAGCGCAATCCCAAAACCATTCGCCGTATACCACAGACCCATGCGAATAGGCTGTTGTCGACGAGTATACCACATCGCAGTAACCAGCATGAACGCCGGATCTGCCACAGCCTCCGCAGCACCCGCGAGAGCTCGAAGAGCTGCGAGGGCTGCGAAGTTTGGGGCAGCGGCCTGGAGCATCAAGAAGGCTCCCCATAGGAAGATGTTGAAGCCCAAATATCGTCCGACTGGAAGGCGTTGAAGAAGGAAATTCGTAGGCAAGGCCCAAGCGAGAAATCCAAAGTAGAAGATACTTGATAGCCAGGAATATTCCGCTCCGACGAGATTGAGATCTTCCCGAATACCGAAGATGGCGGCGTAGCTTAGTGTGGTCTTGTCGATGTAGAAGAATGCATAGCAGACGGCCTGGAAATGTTGATCTTAGTCCACACTCTTGCTCGCTTCTTTGCAAGACTTACCAGATATGGCAATATCATCATGTCTATCTTCCTCACCACTCGACGCTCTTCAGCTGGATCTATAGGCTCTCTGACCTCCTCGGGTGAGCTGAAGAGTGCTTGGGCAACATCGCCACCGCCGGACTTGGGATGCTTCCATTTCGATACATGATCCATCGATGCCGTCTCTTGATGCACGGCGGAATGTTTGTCCTCCGATCCGGTGGGCGGAGTTTCTACAGATGTGGGCGATACAATACTGTCAGCATGACTTGCGCTGCGCCTGAAGAGACCCATCTTGAGAAGTCAAACGACTTGTGTGGACAAACTGATGAACGGTCACGTTCAACAAGGCTTGAGAACAGTAGGATGATGTGGACACAATCATCTGCTTTAGTAAATACTCATGCTGTTCAATTCACCGGGCCAACTATACATCGAATGCCCGACAGCGGGTCTCTCAGAGGTAGTGACCCTCGCCCTAACAAACGCTCCATGTCCTCGAATTCTGTCAACTCCTCGCACCCCCAACCCCGCATTCATATGCGACTGTCTCCACTCAATCCCTCGAATTCGAAAGTGATCGACATTGTCGGTTGAAACTTCAGCGGGGTCGCACACCCAGGCTGAAGTATTAGGCGGCAGCAGCGTATCAGGCGCTTTCCACTCTCAGTAGAATGGCGGTACGTGCTGCTGTATTCTACACCTCCAGGTCCAGTCCGAGTTGACTCTTCAGCATACGTGGGCTGCACCTGCCAATATCGCTGCTGCAGCACTGCAACAGAGCAACATCGTCCTGTCAAGCATTTTGAGCGAAGTCTTGGCGCAGGATAAACTTTCTTCCGTCGAGAGACCAGGATACCAAGAGTTCAAAGTGTTGGAGATCGCCAAACTGTACTACTACAGTACAGCCTTAGTGGGAACATGCTTCGGCGCTTTGGTAGCTTTGGATAGACCAACAGTAGCAGCATCGGGAGTAAGTCTAGATCTCGATGCTCGACTCTCGGACATTTCCGAATGATTTCCGTGAAAATGCCGCCAGTTCCCGACGGGTCTAGTTTCGGCAGTCGAACAGTACACTGCTACGCCAAGGGCAGAGCGACTCGGCGTCGGGGACTTGCCAAAGAGCTTGTCCTGGTATGCTCGGATCTGTACGGAGCTCAACAGCGACTAGGCCGCGGAAAGCCTACGCGCGTCGCTTGTTGCTCGCGGCGTAAGATTCCAGCGCCGAATGGTCCACACTAGCCTCACGGTATCGTTTCTGCCCGTGACCAGATACGTATGCGTTGGTGAATGCATTTTGCCACATCACTGGCGTTACAGTGGGCAGGGTAGGCGTCGTATTTTGCGCGATGGAGCTGCCATTGACAGATATTGGTTGTGTGCCATAGCCGATATTTGAACCTCCTGGCGAGTGCTGGTTGGGCATCATAGGGGCCGAGGTGGGCGCCATATGTCGGGAGTTCGGTGGTGTCGCCTGTGGCGGAGGTGGTGCGCCTCCAAAAGCTGCATTCCATTGCTGGAAGATCCCTGAGGGATCCCACACCGGAGTGTGCGACTCATTGCTTATGACCGGCTCCAATTCGAAGCCAATTTGTGGTCCAGATGTCACCTGATTAATGGAATGGGGCGGATACGTGTGCGTTGAGACATCGTAGCCGCCGGTTTGATAAGGCATGACTGGCCTGTTTATCCCGTGGCCGACTCCATTGCCAAAGCTGGGACCAAACTCGCTGTCTGGTGTCATGTGCTTTGGCACAGCATGATCCACTACATCAGACCATGCGGGAGCGTTGAACATCGGGGCACTTGTAGGACCGGAGTGTGTGCTAGACGGCGTCGAGTGATCGTCCATTCTTGGACTTCGCAGACCGAGCGTCGGCTTCAGCTCAAAGGGCAATGAAGTGTCGGCACTGAACGCTTCGCGCAACGCATTGATTTGCGCTTGCATCTCCGGTGCGGAAGACTCCAGGCAGTGCTCGAGAACACGCATGTGGCGGGTAAAGTAAAGGCGAGCCTGCGAGTTGAGTAACGGATCAGGTGAAGTGATGGCGGCCTGTCGAGATTGTCAGCACGTTGCATCTGCTCTTCTTGTGGAGTGGGTTACTCACCAAATGTAACATGGTGCATGTTAGCACACAATAGATCGTGAAATTGACACCCCGAATCATGAATTGCAGTCCATGGAACCCAAAGTCCCGATACAGTGCCTCTTGTATCCGACACATGAGGMCTGCAGACACTAGACATATGTCAAGCTGGGTCCTGAAGTCGGGGTTCCCTTGTTCCAACAATGCTTGAAGCTGGGGCCGGTGGTGCATGATGACAACCAGATGGTGATAGCAATGAAGGTCCGCAACAAAGTGATTCCCACCGAGCCACGGCGGGCTGCCATCATCCGGGTACTGGATCTGGAAGTCGGCCGGTAGGTTCTTCAGCCAATTGGGGAGGTCTTCATTGTGGCGAACGAATTCGGGATCAAGCGCCCAGTCTTTCTTGTATCGCCTGATCGTTTGCCAGAGGACATTGGTGATCTTGATGTTGCGCACGGACTGTGCCATGAACGTGCTACGCCTCGAAGATTGGTGTTCGAATGCATCCACATCATTCGAGGACATCGGCAGATCAACCTGAACAGTGTCGACCTCCACCGAAAAGTCGTTTCTCCCCTGCGGAGCACCAACGAGAATCTCCAGAACAAACAGGGACTGCCATACTCTAGTCCTGAGCATGCACTCTTGCTTGCTGAGAGGGCATGTGTTCTGCAGTCTATGCTGGTCACAATGCTCGTGAAGCTTGAGKTCAAATCCCATGGAGATCATATACTTCGTATCCATCCAGGAACGGTAATAATAGCCTCGCTTGGAAATACTCTCCCTCGCCTTCATAAGGATAATCATCGCTTGGATAGTGCTTAACCGTGGGACGTCTTTGAACCCTTCTTCGTGCCTCGATGCCAGCGCGAGCCATCTACGTGATTCAACGGTCTCTTCGAGATATCTCGCCACACAAGCAAACATGGCCTCCAACAGCAGTGGCGATATGGTTGACCGAGCAYTCCGCCATTGGTGATAGAAAGCAGCTCGGTTGAGAACAGGGCAGTACGAGTGAATGTGCTCGAAAAAGTAGCCAAAGTAGTCYAGAGCACGCTCCTCGGACGGCATCATTTCTGGTGGAATCCGCACCGTCTTGTCGGTCAGGACCGAAGCCGGCAAGACGACTTCCACCTCTTCGAAGGCGGGCGCATCTGCCGACAGCTGTGTTTGATTGGTAATGTACGGTGCGGCAGATGTAATGTCAATCTGCAAGTCGCCCATTTGGCTGGACAGTTGCCGTACAGATGACTCAATTTCCTGTGTGTCCCCGCTAGAGCTGCCCGAGGCCACGGTCTGGGAACGGATAAAGTTTTGGGGTTGACTGCCCTGGTCATAAACGGAAGGAGATATATTAGGGGCGAAATAACCATCATCCGAGTAGGCCGCATCCAGGCGGGCGCCCGTACCCGGCGTCCGTTGATACGACTGATGTTCAAATGGAGTCGAGGTCGAGATTGGCGTGGAAATGGCAGGCGGCACAGCAGGAACCCACYCATGGACCATGTGAGGCTGCGAGGTCATGGCAATTGGCGGTTTGCTTTCTGTCGGGCTCGTGAGCGGAAACGTGGTGTTTTGGAATGAAAACTGCTGATGTCCGGTGTTGCTGTCGGGAATCTGCTGGTCGTCGTCCTGGTCGAGGGTGGGCGGGATACATTTCAGCTTCAAGCGGACACAAGCTCCACACGGCCACGGCCCATTTTGCAGGGCTCCGTCACAGCGAATCTTGCGTTTACGACACCCGTCACAGGCCCGCATCACCTTTAGCCGTTTATGCCGATTGTACTCGTCGACAAAGACATATTGCTTGGTGTGAGCGGGCGCCGCCGCCGGCGGGTGTTCCATGGTGGTCCGAATGGCAATAATCTGGCCTGGCCTGGCCTGTTGGAGCTGAGGAGACGGGAGCGGGCGAGTGCTTGGCACAACAACGGAGCACACCTCAATGTCCAGTACGGGCGGGCAGGTCCGGCGGTGGTGGAGGAAGGAATGGTAGGGTAGGGTAGGGTAGGGTACAGCAGTAGTAAGAAGCCTCTTCAACTCCAGCGGCGCTCCATCCCAGCTATGTGTAGGCTACGGATCTCAAGAAATGTCGGACCCCGGAACMCAAGCGCTCAACTTTGTGAGCGAAGGAGGAGGTAAGGTAGGTAGGTTAGGTAGGTTAGGTAGGTACCGTGAGCCAGGATTGCTCATCGGACGAATGATTCAAAAAGGGCAGAAGCGCGCGCGGTTGGCGAGTGTTGGAGATGAAAGGTGCACAAATCCATGCGAAACATGGCACCCCACACCCAAGATCCGCAGAGCTCGGTTTGAGGCACAGAAAGCAAAAAAGCCCGCCCGCCTTGCTTGCATGATCCCGCCGCTGCCCTGCCTGCATCCCAAAGTCAGTGCAGGTCGCATGCGCGGGACAGGGTCTCGCTCGGTTCAATCGGGTATAGGACAGTATCGGTGGCGCTGCGCTGCCACTGCTCTTTGCAAATTGCGAACGATTCCTTTGAAACGGCAAATCCGCATCACACACTCCGCATCCCTGTCCCTCTGTCTACACGCCAAGCGACGCCAGCATCGGTGAAGGGCATCGTCCGGCAGCACTCTGCGCTCATTCTGGAAGATTCACCTCAGACGACGGGCGGCATTTCGAGGGTGAAGATTCATCCATTCATACCCAACATCATCACCCCTTCATAAAGATCGCGCCATCGTTGGTGCCACTCCAAGCTCTGCAGGCCCCGGCGCATTGATTCGGATCCCACACTACGCCGCGACCCGATAGTCGGCCGACAGCTCTGAGGAATCGCAAGCTTTCGCCTTCATCAGTAGACGCCTGTTTGCTGCCACTGTACTACGTATATCGACCTCTCCGCCCCAGCAAGGATTGTCGACATCGACAACACGCCACACCCGCCATGGACGCCGGACTGGACAACGCTAATCCCACCATCAAGAACCCCTTCGACCTGCCCTCTCGCCCTTCGGCAAAGGGCCTCTCGAAGCCCCAGGGACTGTTCGATGCCTTGGCACCTGCGTATTCCACGCTGACGGACCCACTCTCCTCGCCAGAATCGCTCTCCGACCTGTCCGACAGCGACGATGAGCGCGAGGAGATTGACGAGCAGGAAGTCTACGACCTCATCTCAACCATCACTGACCCCGAGCACCCTCTATCTCTGGGATCCCTGGGAGTCGTGAACCTGGATGACATCAAGATCTTCCCGCCTTCATCTCCACGATCCCGCATTAGTTCAGTGCAAGTGCTGATAACACCCACCACCTCGGCGTGTTCCTTGACCACAGTCATCGGACTGGGTGTCAAGGTCAGACTGGTCAATGCCCTGCCTCCGCGTTTCCGCGTGGACGTGCGCATCAAAGAGGGCACGTCCTCTTCTGCAGACGAGGCCAWCAAGCAGCTGGGCGACAAGGAACGCGTTGCCGCTGCCATGGAGAACGCCAACCTGATCAAAATGGTCAACCACATGCTTTCCTCGTGCGAGCAGTAAATGATTGCATCTCGTGTTCCTGCATGAACTGCTAGCGCGGGGTGGAGAAGCATTCCCGACCAACACTGCACTGTGCACACACATCAGCTGTGAGCAGGCAGCTGCATGCACTTGTGCTTCCATCACGACCATGCATAGATCTTCACGAATGGCACCTGGGCATAACTTAGAGGTGTGGAGCATGCGCGTACAACAATGCTTGGTAATCTCCCTCATGCTACCCAAGGTTAAGCCGGGGCCGATGTCCGAGGCAGCTTTGGACGAGCACATGCAAAATCCGGTCGCTGCTGTCGCTAAAACACCACGACCTTGACGGACCGACTGCGGTCGAGCTCTCGGCGAGCCCCGATCGTAATGATCCTTGTACGACTGACGAATATGGTCAAGTGTGCTTCAGACAAGGACGAGGCATGATGTTAGCTTAAGGTTGAATATCCAGGCATCGTGATGATTGTCCCAATGTATGACGCTCAAATTGTCCCCATACGCTATGTAAATATGCCCAGACGATGAACCCTGGCTCCGATACCCATGCACATGCAATGCTGTCAATTTCCTCGCTTCGCCGCCGCGCTCAGCGTATAATTCGCTACCAAACAAAAAGGTGACACTTTTTACCCCTAGGGTCGGGGTGCTGCAGCTGCGGACGGCGGTGCGACCGACTGACTTGCTTCTCCTGCCTGTCCAAACTGTCCATTCCAATTTTGATCCGCCATGGCCTTGCTTGCTCCTTCGGGTGGAGAATATGCCGGGGGAGGTGGCGCGTGTTGGTAGTAGGCTGGTGGCACTTCCTGCTGTGCAGGAGGGTATGCGTACATGGGGTAGCCTTGTGGTGGCGGCGCATTCTGATAGTATTGCGGCTGTCGATACCGGCTCTTGACCATCCATCGGTGGTAGGATAGGGGTTGGAGGCCCTTCTTCATCCGCTTGCGCGCGTGCAGATAGCCTCCGAGGAAGAAGAGTAGGAGGGCGGTGAGGATCACGAACACTATCACATAGCGGACAGTGTAGCCAGTCTGTGAGCGTCTCTGTCAGATCTGAACTCGCATTGACGCATTGAAAGTGTAGAGTACATACATCCGACCAATACCAGCTATCGTTGTAGTCGTCGTAGTCATCATCTCTCTTCAACATGGCGGCAACTTGAGGCGCCATGATGATATGGATCGGTCGCCCCAATGGCCTGACTGTGATGAAGCGGCTTCGTGAAAGTTGCGACTACGCCTATGGGGCCGCCACACGAAGCTCGAGCTTTGTGAGCCTCTGTTGTAGGGATGCGCGGGTCTCAGATGCAGATATTTCGAGTCGAGCCTAGAGGGCGATGTAGTAGAGTGCGGGGTCCAATGAGAGCAGGCGGTGATCGTGCAGGCGTGGAGTTGGTGTGATGTGATGCTGGTGTTGACAAGTCGATCCCTAGGATGGCGTTGCTTGCTGTTGCTGACACTGTTGATATGGTGCCGGAGCTAAGGGTTACTCCGTGCGCCGAACCTTGCCAAAATAAGCACCCGACGATCACGATCCTACACCTCACTTTGTTGCAACAAGTGTGCCTAAGATGTCACCAATCTTTCAATAATTGGAGCGTGGACTGTTTGATCATTATTGGACTCTCATTGATTGATAGAATACTCCATGAATCTCTGGAAGATGCGCCTCCTACTTCCCATTCAAGAGAGAGATTAGACCCTGATGAACCTCGAGGACCTGAAAGATAACGGGACATGGTGCAATTCGTCATTCTGCAATTCACATCAGACTGGAGCGGCCTCTTTCTGACAATCGCAGACAATCGAAGACTTCGGTGCTAAGCTTGTGGAATCCTAGGAGGACCGCGCCGTGCTCTTCTCCGGCATTGTCTCGCTGGCGGTCTATCAATGGCATACATCGCAGATTCCTGGGGTCACTGGGTCACGGCCTCATATCATTATGGCAATTTTGATCTGGCTACCAGATCTCCCTGCTAGAGGGGCGATCAAGACGTAGAGTTGAGTTGTCCGAATGACAACACTTCCGCCCTTAGTGCCTTTGCACCAATTGACCGGACTAGATCAGCAATGGTCCGGTAGAGCGCCTCCAACATATTTCACAGCTTACTTGCGCGACACCTCGCTATCCTCCGGGCCGCGCTAAGCAAGCCATATTTCTCGATCTCATCTCTCCTCGATCCCCCGGGTGTTGCCAGACATCCTGGAACAACACGCAGCATTCCCATGCTTCTCGATTGGAGGAAGAAACTCGTCCATGAAATTTAGACTTTGTGTGATTGTTTTCAATCTACCTGCATGAATGCCCAAATGCCGGCCTGGACCTGGAAATCGTAACCTGTTACGAGATTACGAGATGTCACAGAAGACGCATGGAAGAAGCCTATTTCTTGACGTGGGGTGAATTGAGCTACTTCCAAATTCACGTGGAGCATACCGACACCGGGAACTGGGTTGGAGTATTCTCAGAGATCGAGGACCTCGTACAGCGTGTTGAGGCAGGCATTGGAGTTGCATGACTAGAGAATAGACCGTTGGCCTCCCAGCCTCCCTGCAGCATGCTCGTCTCCGCTAGAGGGGATAAGAACCCTGCTAGTTCATGCCTTTCCCATGCATCGAGATGATGTACAGGAATCATCGGCAAGAATTCATGTCCAGGAGAATCCGATTCCATCACCTCGCTTACGTTCGGCATTCACTAGCTTGAAGCGTATCGTTGAAGTCGGGCAGCAGGWGATTTCCGGGTACATGAGTAGCACAAAGCGGAGAACGAGGTTCAAGAGCAGGACTTGATCATGCATATTGTTGCAGCTTCAGTGACAATCTCAAGATTGTCACAGTTTCCAAGGACCTCGCCTCGCTGGCGATTTATTGAAACCGTGCAATTGAGGGCATGTGCATGGACTTCAGCTCATCACATCACAGATACGATCCTCCAGAAAACTTTCCCGAGAAATCAGCTGCCTTGTTGAGCATTTCCTTCTTCTGAACAGAAGACATGCGTCCTCCATGTCCCATATCCTTCTCACGGTCAAATGCTCGCTTGCTAGGGTCGTCCTCGGGCTCCGTGTCCTTTGTGGCTTGTTTATGCTGCTCCATAAGTGATGGCCCTCGCGACTTGTCCACATGCTCCTTGATCTTGCGATGAGCGTCATGTTCACTCGCGGCCTTGGTGGATTGTGGGCGTGCTCCACTACTGGGTGCTCCAATCCCCATCATCTCATCTGCTAGACGTTTGCGTTTCTGCTCGGGTGTCTCATGCCAGGTTGAACTATCGTCTGCTCCGGGATTCGTTGCTCGTGCGCCTTTGCCCGAGTTGAACGCTTTGGGTCTTTGTATCGAAGGGTCCATTCTCGCGGCGAGGTCGTCTTGCTTCGGAGGCATCGTCATCCAGTCGTCTCTCTTTGGCTTTGCAGTTGTTGCCGCATCAGTGTCGGCGAAAGCGCTGCCGCCATTGTCTGTTACTTCGCCGGTGCCCTGCTTCTTTCAGCAATTGTCCCGTATCTCTTCCTCGAATGTCAGTAAAACTCACGTCGTCACCAGTGGGCAGTGAAGGTCCAAAGTCGTCATCGTCGCTGCTTTCATCTTCACCTGCGTCTGCTGGCTCTAATGGTCTCTCCTCCAAAGGTGCAGGAGGCATCGCTGGTCCTATAACCTTCCGCCGCTTTTCTGGCCCATCTGGACTCTGTGACCGTTTTGCGCCGGAGGTTGTGGTGGACGTCTGTGAGGCCTGTTCTTCTTGCTGTCTCTTTCGCTTCGCGAGCAAGTGTGGTGGAAGCTCTGCGCCTATTCCCGACATATCTTGAATGCAGTTGTGGGGCGTGAAAAGTGTTGTAGTGATGGGAACAAGGTAAAGACGAAGCGGCGAGATTGAGTTGAGCTCGGGACGGCGATCCGACGGAGCTCCCACGTCAGGACAGTCTCACATGCTACACACCAGCAAAGTGCTCTCAAGCCAATTCCTGTCACCGTGATCTCGAGCCTTTTTAATCTTCCCAGAGACTGATCATGTGATGGTGCAGAATCCTTGAATCCGGTCTGCGGCGCGTACAATCTGGCTTGCCGCGTAWTTCCGAAGCTCGTGACCCACTCAACAGGACCAAGAGCACTGCACCAGCTTGGAGGAGCCCTGGCGACCGAAGTGCAATAGAATAAGCAATGCGCGTGGGAAGAGATTCTCGATGAGCTCTACCGCGAGAGCAGGCCAGGATGGCAGTAATGATGAGGATGGAGAGGATGACGAATCGGTGCTCAGCGACGAGGGATTTCCGACGGTAGAAGAGGGAGGACAGGAAGATGGCGTGGAGTATGGGGACTTCATTGAGCCTGCTATGCCCGGCGTTGAACGGGACGAGGAGGACGGGGTACTGCCAGCGGCTGGTGAGGGCGAGGCCATGGTTGGAGCGGATGCCGGCGAGGACGACATGCATCTCAGCAGGCAACAAGACGGACTACTGGAGGGAGAAGGCGACGATTCTGGCCCGGCCACCCCACTGGCGACGAGTCCGCTTGCTAGTCTGCAAGACTCCGGTTCCATCCCGGACGACACTCCATCTCTACGCGGATCGTGGGCCTCGTCCCCAGCTCGTGGAGCGTCTCCACTGGCTCGAAGAGGAGTGTCTCGAACTCCCTCGAGCGCTCTACAACCTTTCGAGCGCCGCTTCGAGACTAGATTGTCCGTATCACCATCAGCATCTCCCAGGGCACAGTCGCCAGCATTTCTCAGTCCGCATTCGAGACAGATATCGCTCTCTTCCAGACTATCTGGCATGTCCTCACAGGGCTCCGAAGCAGATTCAGAGACTCCTCAGGCGCCCTGGGATGTTATACGATGGACAAAACTCCGGAAAATCACAGCTCAGGTATTCTCAGAAGCCGGCAAGCGGAACTTTGGCCGTCCCACCTGCATAGCCGTATCTGCTCTCATAGCCATCGGCACTTCCAAAGGTCTTGTTCTGGGCTTCGACTATCATCAAACTTTGAAGATCATCATCGGACAGGGCACAAAGGCGACCGAGTGCGGATCAATAACTGCTCTTGCTATTGCTGCAGACTATTCCACCATCGCCAGCGGGCACGCGAATGGATCAGTATTCACCTGGGAGATCAACAAACCGGCAAGACCCTTTTTACACATTCCACCCATCGACAGGAGCGCCTTGCAGGAATCACAGCATCCTGATGGTCATGTTAGTAATTGCGCCATCCTTCACATTGGCTTCCTCGGCACAAGACATACAGCCCTTGTATCAGCTGATGCTGGTGGTATGGCGTTTTCTCATCTTGCCACTCGCGGTTTGGGTGCTGTTACCAGGTCAATCAAGACCACCCGGTTGCTTGGAAGGTACCCAGCGACCAACCCTCAAGTTGAGACGACCCGGAAACCCAGTTCTGTTCTCGCTTTCTCGCCACTTCCTCTCGGCAACGTCGAGCAGGCTACTGATGGTATGGGGTTGACTGCGCTACTTACTCCTTATCTGCTTGTGATAGTATCTACTACGCCCATCGCACAGACACAGCACAAGGCCTCACGTCCCAAGGAAGTGTCGCCTCATAGCACCCTCAGCGGATGTCTGSCATGGTTTCCCGCCGTCAAGCTGAAAAGCTCCAACGTCGATGCTGACAGGAGCAATTCTGATACCAAGCTCGTCTATTGCTGGTCCAACGTGCTCACGGTGTTGGATGTGAAGATCGTCGAGAATGACACCTCAATAGACCCGCAGAAACCTCCGAGTCTAGAGTTCCACGCACGGAGCCGATGGCGTGCGGATGAGGCTATAGTAGCCGTGCAGTGGCTTGGAAGATCTGTTCTGGGCATCCTGACAATCAGCCAACGACTTTTGATTGTGGAAGATGGCACCTTGCAAGTTACAGACTCGATCGACCTACTGCACCGGCATATTTACCACCAGGATCCATTCTCGCATCAACTACACGCTGTGATTGAACAGCTGAACTCAGACGACCCGTCGATGCATGGCGTCGTCGCGGATGCGTTCTACATGAGCTTTCGGGTGTACAAAGGAAGGACCTTTCTTCTTGGCTTCAACGATTTGACGGTAGGCACTCTGTCAAACTGGGCGGACAGGCTTGTGGCCATGATGGAAACTGGAGATCACATCGCGGCAATCAGACTTGCCACCGAATACTACACGGGAGGTGCTAACAACGTGACCATTGGTCTGCCTGAAAATGATCGTGCACGGCATACACTAGTAAAGGAGAGGCTACTTGCCATCATCTCAGCTTCGCTGAATTATACATTCTCCCAACAGGACAGTGCGCGAGAGACGAGGCTGCGGGAGCTGGCCGAAGTCTGCTTCGAGGCTTGTGTAAGTACGCAAGATCTGGATTATCTTTTCGCAGATGTCTTTGACTGGTTCCAAGAAGCAGACGAAGAGTCGGTTTTCATCTCCACGTTGGAACCATATGTCCTGGACGGAGAGGTCAAAATGCTACCGCCGGAAGTGGTAAAGGCCGTGGTTGCCCACTTCATTGGGGAGAATCAGGCGGCGCGGCTGGAAGAGCTACTCTGTCGATTAGACCCGCATGCCTTTGACCTGGACCAAGACACAACGCTCTGTCGGCAGCATAGCCTGTACGATGCACTGATTTATATATGGACACAAGCCATTGGCGACTATGTCACGCCATTGATCGATTTGCTCGCCCTGGTCAAATTGCTCGAGGGTAATGAAGATGAAGATTTGATCGAACATCCATTCTACGAGTCGACTGTGAAGGTGTTCCCCTACCTGGCTTATTCGTTGACTGGTCGAAGATATCCAAGCGGAGTTCTCGCAGATGATCACGAAGCACTCCGAGCGAAAGGCGATCTGTACGAATATCTCTTCGCGGGAAGTCCAATGGCATGGCCGCCCGGTAGTAATAAAGTCTTTCGAACTGCCAGCAAAGCAGATGAAGAGCCGGCATTTCCTTACTTGGATCTGCTGTTGCAATTCGATGCTGCGAGCTTCATGAGCATGCTCAACGAAGCATTTGAGGATTCGTATCTCAATGAAGCAGATGACGACTCAAGTCCGAGCGGTGTTCCTCCGCTGAATGGGATATCAAGCCGGAAGAAGAGCCGGCAACAGATCATCGAGATCATGCTAGACGTCATGCGTCAAGGCGACTTCAGCCTAGAGCAAGTCATCTATCTCGACATGTTTGTCGCACGCAGCTTGCCAAAGTATCCGGRCCAGCTCATACTTTCCGGAACACTGCTGAATGGCGTCCTGCAACGCCTTTGCAATCCCCCGTCACAGACCTTGCGAGACGATTGTCAACTGAGCGTGGAGTACTTGCTGTCCGCATATCACCCTTCAAACATACCCGCTCTGATCAAAGACCTCATTGACGCCAAATTCTACCGGATACTGAAGTCTGTCTACCGCGGCGAGCGCATGTTTACAGAGCTCCTCGAGACTCACTTTGCAGATCCTGAGGATAAGCAGAGCGTTTTCGACTGCATTACACAATGTTTACGTCCAAGCACGGCTCTGTCCGAGAAACAGGTACAGGCTATCAAGCGAGTAATCACAACACACATCCAGGAGCTGACCGATGTGAGCACCGTCTCAACATCTCGCACGCTAGCGGTCTCTGCTCCTGATTTACTGCAAGAAAGCGTGGATGCATTGCCCGATTCGCACCAACAGTTCATATTCCTGAGAGCTATGCTAGAACCAACCTTGCTTCGAGAGAACCACGCTATCGATTCACCAGTATCGACAGAGCAGGGCTCCAAATTCACAGAACAATACGTACAGCTCCTGTGTAAACACGATCCTGTTCATGTTGCGGACTACATCAAGATGTTACCATCCAGTAATTTGCGGCTTGATCGAGTTCTGCCAGCCATGGAAGAGAGTGGAGTCATCGATGCTGCAGTGGCGTTACTCGCACGGGATGGCCTGGCTCGTGATGCTATGGAGCGACTTGCTATACATATCCAGAGCCTCCAGCAAGCTCTGGTCGGCCTGGTCAACACCGCAGCGTCAAATCCGGACGTCACTGCTTCGCAGGAAACTTCGGATGACCTTGTCGAGGATCTGGAAAAATACACAAAAGTCGGTATCTGGTTGTGTCAGTCTCAAAGTGCCATCGTGGAGCGAAAGCCACGACCGAGAACAAACCTTGCTTGGACCATCCAGGAGGACGATCTCGACTTGGACGAATATCTTTGGCTAAATCTGGTCGACACTGTGGTCCAGGCTAGTCAAGAGGTCACAAGTGCGCTGAGGAATTTTGATGAACATGCCAGCGAGTATGGGAGCGATCGATTCAAGACTTCCAAGCTCATCTCATCACTAAGATCCAACACACAGCAAGCTTTCACTTCATTGCTGGCGGCAACAGCAACACCGGGTTCTGGGTTGAAGGTTTCCGATGCTAATCACAGCAAGCAGCCAGCAGACCACCTTGCCTTCTTGCGTGTCCTAAGAGCATTTCTCACACGAGCTGCGAGGACTGCTCCATCTTTGGCTGAACTGCGGGCTGTCCTATCAGACATATTCTCAGCCTACACATTCGAGCAGGGAGTTCTATCATTAGCGAACGAGCTCCTCGGTTCAGATGTCTTTAGCGATATCCAAGAAGCAAACAGCCTTCGACAGCGCGGCTGGCGACCACGAACTCAAGCCTGTGAGCGATGTAGGAKACGGGCGTGGGGACCAGGTACCGGGGAAATCGTGTATGAGCAATGGCTTATACGAGAACAAGAGCGTGAGGCGGGAAAGGCACGGAAAATTCTAGAGCAGAGTGGTGGAGAGGAGGCGAGACGTCTTTCCAGGGGTAAAGCCAAGGCTTCGCCTACGACAGCTACCGAGAGCAGTATGAGTGACAGTGGGGATACTAGGCGGTTGGCACTGGTGGTGTTTGCATGCCGACACGTCTTCCATCGCGTGTGCCTCGATGAAGAATATCGAGATGGAAAGCCGTCGAAACGAGAGACGTATAGATGTCCGCTTTGTATAGAATCCGCATGAATTTAGCGATCAGTCGAGCGCATTCAGCTTCTGACATTATTCTGCTCCTCTATTGCAAGGGGTGCTCTATGCTCACATGCAATGCAACCTCATGTGTGCTCGGACCGAATGTCTGGATCACTCATCCTGCAGGATGCAGCTCAAATATGAACATCAGCCCCAACCTAATCCACTCACTACCTTATCTTCCACAAAGCTTACATCCCTCCCAAAGAAACATCCTTCAAAAGTCACACATAATGGCCCAAACACAAATATCCAACCCAAACCCCTTCGAGCCAACCCAAACTCCAACACCCAACAACAACCCCAACCCACGAGACCAAAAACTCGCCTCCGAATTAGAATGGCTCTCATCCGCAGGAATAATCGCCGTAAACTCAAGAGACTGGTCCCTAACCTCCCCCCAAATGCGCAAATCCCTCGAACATCTCGCCTGGGATTTCCGCGCCCACCACGACAATTTCCCGCGAAGTCTAACCTTTGAAGAAAATATGGCTTCGAGTCGTCATCTCGCCGAACAAGATCCCTCATTTCATTTGGAAATTGTGCACATGTCGACGATTATTCAGGAGAATCGGATGGAGGCTAGTGTGTGGATTGAAATGGATGTTACGGGGGTAAGTCCTGGGGTCGTTATGAAGGGGTTTAGTGAGTTGAAGTGGAGGTTGAGTGGGGAGGATGGGAAGTGGTATTGTTATAGGCATTTGGGTATGAGGGGGAGTTTGATGAGTGGGGGGATGATGTGATTTTCTTGGGAGGTGTTTCTGGGGGTTTCTTGCTATTGCTTCTTCACACTCTCGCGAGTGTTTAAGATTTCATCGTTGTTGTGGACAGGACGAAGAAGTTGCAGCTGCTGCGGTGGAAATTGTGTATCAAGCTCCGAATCTCAAAAAAGGGGGCGGCAGAGACAGGCAGTTGAGAGATTTCACTCAATGGCGATAGCGAGGTGTTATGAATACATCGGTGTTGAGTCTGCTGTAGTCCTCAATGCGTGCTCACGACCAGCCGAGCCGACATTGATGCAAGATGTATAAATAGGGTTAGGGTTGGGGTAGTGACATGAGGGCACAACATCCTCCATCGTAATCACACACGATATTACTAGCGCCTGCGGACATTCTTCCAGCATCTGGCCACGGCTTGGAAGAGAATGGTGTTCGTGGGAGGCACATGGCGGTTTGACATTTTTTGCTATTCCCGTTGTGAAACTTTCGACGTGTTGGCAGTTTGGATGAAACACTGCAGACAGAGACACAAAATGCACTGATGAAAGTCATTGAATCTATAACGAAAGTCCCTTTTTACAACGCCTCATACCCCCAAAACATCGCTCAAAGATCTCCTGTTCCAAGCGTCCCATATGCCTCTGACCCCCTCGCCTGCTGATGCCTTTTGCGGCAATGCTCCTTCATCTTATCTCCACGACGATTTCTATGCAAACAGCTATCGCACGCATACACCACACCGATCTTATGGACACTCGCCATGTGTCGCTTGAGATCGGCAGACCGGCGGCAGGGAGTTCCGCAATCATCGCACGTGAAGACCTTTGACCGCTGCTCGGCTCTATACTTGGAAATCTGACTGACGTGCTTTTCAATCTCCCTTTTTGGGGGAACATCTTTTCCGTTTCCTCTCCCATTCAAGGGATAAATAGGGCGCTCCGCCGCGTGATTCGTGGTGTTGTGCATGCCTGGGTTCTCCTCCCACGTTGGGAGAACTTGAGAGTCGGGTGACGTGCTTTGCGATGCATACATAGGGTACTGCATATTCTGATTCACCAGAGCCAGGTTGCTAGAAAGCAGGGTGGTGTGACAATTCAATTTCCCGGATCCTTTAAGAATCAGTCCTGAACATCGTAGATTAATAAAAGCATTGACGAACTCTCGGCTGAGGATCCCTCAATAAGCCCGTCACCCATCCWCGAGCCGCAGCCCGCCGTGTCGGACAAGGTACAGGCATCGCGGTTGAAAGACTTGGATAGACCAATGAGCTGCTCGTCAGGATAAGTGTTGGAGCCTGCAAGCTGGTCGCTAGAGCAGCTTTCGAAAGTCTGGAGTGCAGCTTGATACCTATGCTACTGTCAATGGTGGAACCCAGCTCATAGCATTCCAGAGACCATCGTACCACAAGTCTTCGGGGTCTTCTCCAAGAGAAGAGAAGTCTTCAATGAGATCTGAGCTGAGTGGACTAAGGGTATCAAGATCTGAATAGGAGAGAGTTTGAGATGGTGTGTATGACATGACCACAATATGAGAGATACAAAGGCAAGTAGCCAGACAATATCGAGGCTGGGATGCCTGGTTAAGATACGGTTGTACGTATAACGCCCTCGAAAGGGCAACACTTACTGAGGCTGGCGGGCGGCCACTCACTGTCGTGGCCTGAAAATTCAGGGAAGCGAGTGGCCAGAGCCAGAGCGAACCCCGGCGAGATCTCGAATGCCACAGGCCAATATATCGCGTTGTTGCTCGAGGGTGACGTTGCGGACAGAGGGCGGCGTATGTAACGACTGCCAAGAGAAAGAGGGCGGCCATTGACGTGCAAACTGGGAGCGGCGGAGCCGTTCTATCCGCGGTGTGTGTAGGCAGTGCAAAAATGCGAGGCCGCCCTCATGCGTTGCTCCGCCCGGGATGAAAAGGTAAGAGAGCAAGTGTAGCCTGAGGTTGGAGGCCGCCGCCAGTATCAAGTCGCTTTGAGATCTCGATGCTTGGCACATCGAAGGATCGTGAATCGTGACTTGGGATCAGCTGGCGGCTTCGCTACTTTTGCTTCTACTTGACAAGTCAAACAAGGGGAAAGTGACAGACAGCTCGAGTTGCTACTGTCGGCCCATGTTCCAGAGTTGTGTCGCGTTGAGTGTATGGCATTCAAGCGTGGCTCAGCGTGGATCTTGCTCTGCTTGCGCATGAAACTCCTCCGACGTGTCGATCGGCGACGGTGGGAGCAACAATGGTGATCTCGCGTCAATCCCAAGCGGAGATGGCATGTTGGGCAGCAAGGCAACTCGTTTGGGAGTCGAGAGTGCCGTGGGAAGTATTGATCCGAAGAAGGTCGAAACAAGAGCGCAATTCCAGCGCAAAACGAGGGGTGGAAATTTGGCAATTGTGCAAGAGAACAAGCAGACATCCATCATCTGTGTGGAATCCAGCGATTGATTGTAAAAGGACAGCCGCGAACTCATATACTTTACTGTCTTTCCCAGCACATGAGATGATATATGGCGGAACTTGCATTTTTGGCTTCGTAGGAGCTTCCCTCACCGGTGAGGATGGATGCGCTACACCCTCATTCAGCTCGTATCGCGCTTCGAAATCAGCAGACGCGCCAAGGAGGATGCGCTAGAAAAACGGGCGAAGAAGAACCGCACGGGTCTTGCGAGGGCGACCTTTGCAAGTCCAGACTGCCAGCCTTGCGATGCATGTTTACGCAAGGCTGCAGTAGTCATGCTGCTCCACGGGGCGGCCTCCTCAGCCCTGGTCACCGGTCTTCTGATGACCCTTCCCATCATGAGTCGCCGAGCATTCCTTCAAGAGGCTGCTCGAAAGTTGCGTGTGAGGAGGAAGAGAGAACGAAGGAGGTGGGAGGTCGACGACTTTACGGAGTAAGCTCGGGCCGTTGCACGCCATCACATGACGACAATGCCGATTCACTCATGTGTGTTTAATCTATCTGCTCTACCTTGATCCCAAATGTACACTTGCTATGCAAATCTATCAAAACCGCCCTAGTAATTCGTCTATTAATGTTCGCTGTGTGCGTGAGAATCGAAATCGCTTCCTTTACCGCCTTGGTTGCCCTCCTGGTTGCGAGACGTAGGGACTTCGWTTGCCGCCCTGCTGCTGTTGCTGTGGATTGAATTGAACACCATACCCGCTACCCTGGGCCGCCAGATGTGAACTCGTCGAAGGTGGCACACTGTAGCCTTGCTGAGTCTGTAGAGGCCCATACCACGACGCACGACTCTGCAGCTGTTGGTGGTACTGCATCTGAGCATGTTGCTGCTGAGCAAGTAAGGACTGCTGATAAGCCATTTGCTCAAACTGTTCCGCCTGTAGACGCTGTGAGTACCGCAACTGCATCTGATATTCCGACTGAGCTTGAGCGTGGGCTTCCATCTGGGCTTGCTGTTGTCTTGAGTATATCGCCTGCTGTACCGCTCCACTTCGAAGGCCCTGACTCATGGCAGCCTTTTCGCGCTCGCGGTTCTCCAAAGCTCCGATCAAGCCTGATCGCTGCTCCTGGGTTCCCTTTGGACTAGACGCCATGTTGATKAGCGGAGTGCCTGTCGAACGCGCAACGAGCATCTGCTCTTTTGCAGTCAATGCCGAGGTTGACAGGTTTGCCATGGAATGGCTATTGCCCTGAGCCAGATATATCCCCGCCCCTCTCGAGTTGGGTCGGCTTGGTGGGGTGCGGAGCCGTCCCTGTTGAGTCCAATCACCAGATGGGCTTCTAGAGAATGGCGGTGGAGTCTGGTTCATGGATTGGCGCGATCTGCTCAGGATCGGGGAGGAACTTTGGCGTTGATGCGCAAAGACCGGAGTCGAAAGTTTGCGTATCGGGGCCTGCTGTGGTTGCGATGCAACCGAAGCCCGCCACTGCACCCACCGCTCTGGAGACAATGATTGGCGAGTAGCATCGCCCGGGGTGGTAGCACCAGGACTCCATGCTACGATATTCGGATGATCAGGAATGTTTGCAGCGTCAATGCCGGTAGGTGTTGAACGACCACCAAAATATGACGGGCGATGGGTCTCGACTGGGCTTGCAGCGGGTGCTCCAAAATACCCACTAAGCCTGTCCTTGGAACTGGCTCTGAGCCGATCTCCCGAAGACATTCGTCTCGATCGCCGCTTATCCATATCGCCTTGGGTAAGGGTGCCGCTGGTGCCCGGACGGCTGGTCGGCTTGTATGCATAAGTGGGGCCAAAGTCTACAGTGGGTATTTCAGCATTCTGTTCGTCGAGTTCCTTGTTATAGGTATCGAATTTGCCAGCACCACCAGATCGAGAGTACACAGCCGGCATGTCAGGATCGCCAACAGTCTTCAATTTGCCTGCTCGCGGTTTCTCGCCTGTCGTTTGCTTCTTCGACTCATGATCCGAAGTGCTCACGCTGCTGGCATAGTCGGGGGTGACTGACGATGCTATTGTGCTGGTGCGACTGTCGTTTTCTAATATACGTGCTAGGGCCTCATCGTCAATTACGCCGTCAAAGTAAAAGCCATCGTCTGGCGAAGGTGACGAGCTTGCAATGGGCTCCGAGTGACGAACCTGAGATGTTTGGGAGGCAGCCTCGTCTGCTCCTTGCGGTGCCAGCTTGGGCACTGGCTTTCTGCTGATGGAGGGGTTTGATTGTACTGACACAATCTCTGGTTGCTCGGCGGCCTGTGGTCGGCTACCATTGTCCACAACACCGTCCATGGAGCTTGCGTTGAAGTAGGCATCGCGGTGGGAAACCTCTGGTGAGGCAGGAATGGTGCTAAGCCGCTGTCTAGCATCCCGCTGTCCATTCTCATTTCCATAATGGACCACACCCTGGGACCTGGCGACCTGCAGCATCTGTTGATGGTAGGATGGGGCATCGTGTGGAGATTGTTCGGAATTGTTATCGCTATTCTCATCGTCTTTTGGTCGCGCAGCCTCATGCATTTGATGAAGTGTTTCCGCGTCGACGTTCGAGTGTGCACGACGAAGCTCTGGAGCTTGATAGGGCTGGTTGTGTGGACGGCTGCTCGGGCTGTGGGTGAAAGCAGGTGGGGAAAGAACGGGCGCTGGTGGTGGAAAGGCTGGCTGTACGCCCCCTATTGCTGCGGCTTGCTCGTATGGAGATGCAGTGCCATTGCGATCGTTCGACATGGCACGTTCGCGCAAGTCCGCCGGCGGAGAGCGACCAGCAGAGAATGCACCGCCGTGCATTGGTGGCGATGGAGGATCATCATTTCTCCTGCCCATATCTTCCGACAATCGCGACGAGTTCTCCTCACTCATGTGCTTGCGATAGCCGTGCACGTCCGAAACAGCACGTTTGTGCGAAGTCATTGGCAGCGCAGACGGAGGTGCGGAATCAGTGCGTCTCGGCGGTCCGTAGGCCGTAGAAGGTGGTCCTGGGGATCCGCTGCGAGATGCCGGCGTCGAGTGAATGGGTAGCTGCTGAGACTGGAACTGCAGTGGCCCTCGCACCGGTGGCAGMGAGTTACGACTCGTGCGGCGTGAWCCAATTTGACGGCTACTGCGTGGGGATCCCTCCATGTGCGCTGCCAATCTGGTCGACGTGAGCTTCTTCATTTCCTTGCGCCATTGCCTCTCGCTCCAATTCTGGCTCCCTTCGGTGTGTATCAATCCGGAAACATCAAGAGTGTCCAGATATCCATAACGTCTGTCTTTAGGCATGGCAAACATCAGTCCACGCTGATCAAGCGTGTCCGCAATCAGTCGGGCGGGTCTTCCGTATAGGCCGAATGTGTCGTAGACCGGGAACAGCCACCTCAGCATCATCTCAAATCCGCTGACAGCAGCGTGCGCTTCGGGCATGACGAAAACGAAGCCTTCTGTGGTGGTTTCCTGCCCGGTGTGTATTGTGACCAAACCCTCTAGCTTCACCAAAGTCGACTGATCAATCAAAGGCTTCGACTGCGGGTAGATGGCATAGGCCGCGTATGCGTCCTTGATGGTCGCGATTGGCCTTGTCTTCTTCGTCACTTTACGAGTATCGTAGAATTTRATGTTGCCCTTGGGAAACTCTGCACGGCTATACGCAGAGCCCTTCTTCAACATCTTTTGTGCTTTGGCAAACTCCTTCTCGTCCGGAGGGTTGATGACGCACCAGCAGCGTTTCCACACCGTCCCAGCGCCGAATCTCACTCGTGCCCAATCATCATGAACAAACTTGGAACGATCCATAATCTGCTTGATGTTGTTGAGATAGCGGCCCTTGCCCGCAATGAGAGAGCCGGTGTACGCTTCCTGGAGTGTGGCCAGCTCGAACATGGCCAGCCGGATGCCGGCTGTCCACTGCGTAAGCGAGTTCAGCGTGTTGAAGTGGAGCAGGTATCGGTTGTTGGCCGCAGTGGAAATGCTCAGCACGTTCTGCAGGGTGCCACCTTGGGCTCCGTTCATGGGTAGCGATTCGATCTGTGGGTCACGTCAGATGAGTTTGGTCGGCAGGTAGTGAGGCTCTCACCATCTTAATGGACGCATCGCTGAGGTTAATGAAGGTTGGCACGACCTGACCGTCTTCCCCGGCAGCGTCCAGGGCAGCCGCGTCCCACAATGATAACACAGTACCTGCAAGCTGGGCGAAGCATTCGTTCCATACCCTAGACGGGCTCGGACGGCCCCGGGAGTCGAGATCATGTAGCTTCAAAAAGTAGCCTTCTTGGTATAATTTGTTGCCGTGACTGTTCAAATAGCTGAAGATTGGCTGCAGCTCAGGTGGGGTGTCTGCTGCAACTTCCATCTGTGGCGGCTGGAAGGTCTGTATCATGCTGTTCGGCCGCGTGCTCACCCGGGAGTCGCCTCTTGATCTCGATGGTGTGGTTGGGGAGCGGGGGGAGCGCTGTGCAAACGTGTCCGATCTCAGCTGGGCGGCGACTGGGCTCGCGGTGTCGATGTTCAGCGGTCGTTGCTTCGGAGGTAGGTTCTCGGGGTTGGGGGAAGGCGTCTTCCGCAGTTTGGATTGCTCTGCGTCGTTCATCGTACCGGTCGTGCGTAGTCCGCCTTTGTCGCTCTTGTCACTTCCCCATTGCGACATGAAAGACAACACTGGAGCAACGTAAGCAAGGGATTTCTCCCGATCGATTGGTTCAATGTTACTAACCACGGCTGCGCGGCATGATGCTTGTGCTTTCTGTTGTGCAACGATGTGGATGTGTACTCGCTGTCTGGCACCGGGATGGTCGGATGATGCTGTGATCGTGCTCCGGCTTCTCAAACGAGTGTATGGACGATAGCAGTAAGAACGATCAGGATGGGCGGAGGCAGTGGCTTTGAGTATTAAACTGTAAAGTATCCAAGAGCTTGAGCAATTCGATGATGACGTCCCGAATTCCGCGGAGGAAGATGTTGAGTGAGAGAGGTACCGCACTGTGAGATGCTGGACCTGATTGATTCGCTAAAGGCTTCGGAAGGCGCTCACGGATGTTCTCGAGGATGTCAGGCAGCACACAGCACGAATGCAGGAGATGCAGAAGAGGACAACCAAATGTCAGATGCGTGTCGTCGTCGTCGTCGTTCTCACAATTAGCATCGCTAGCATCGGTAAAGCCTGGTTCCGCTGCCGCTACGTTCCTAAATGGGGTTTGATTTGGCCGCTCGAGGCCCTGCCTGCCAAGCGCAGAACGCGTATTCACTATACGAAGGCTATGCGGCACTGCAAGCACCGTGTCGCTAAATGCACAAAGGACAATGGCGTGAGCGCATTCGCCCAATGCAGGTGGCCCTCCCAGATGCTTCAGGCTCAAAGCAGCCCACCTCAAGGACGGCAGCGACCAGATCTCAAGATCAAGTACCCATTCTCGATGATCGAACGGTTGTATCCGACGGACTCCGAAGGGCGAAAGTGTTCGCACAATGAAGAACTACAGCCTGATGTCATTGGTGGTTGGGGATCGTTCATATCATTGCATAGGTTTCCAGCCTTGAGACAGGTGGCGGAACTCGGCTGTTGCCTCTGGTGTGCATGATTGGCGGTGAGCGCGGCGAGAGCTGTGTTGGTCCGCCGATTGAGACTGATGCGTATTGAGACGAGTGAGTGAATGCGTGAAGTTCTCACGTTTTCGCGGAAGGTTCTCGCGAGCTTCTGGTGAACCTCCCGTCGACTTTGTGGACAGAGTTCCACCTTCCAAATCAACAACCCGCAACCACCACCACAACATCCCCGTCAGACGCGTCCATTACACGCGCAATCCTTCGACTCGGTGCGGCGACTGTCGCGACATCCTTGCAAAGCGCTTCCGCGCGAGTTTTGGAACGCGTCACACGCGATCGCCATCAGCCCACGCGCTCCACCTCTCTTCAACCCTACCCTTCATTCCAATCAGCATACTACGCCGCCGACGCGCTCACCGTCGCGATCGTGACCTCACCATGCGCACCAAGCAAACCAGCCACAAAGGCGACGCGACATCATCTTCCAACGGAATGGCCAGCGCAACACCAAAACGCATGCGCCAGAATGCGCCGGCAGATATGAGGTCGCCGGCGCAGCCTCCGGAGCTGTCAGATTCGGACAGGGACAAGTTGAAGATATTCTTGGACCGAGCCGAGAAGCCATTTACCGTGGCGACCTACGCGACGTCGGGGAAGAAGCGCAAGCGAAATGCGAAGACTTACACACTGCAAGAAGACCTTTGGCAAGATCGACTTGCTGTGCAGTACGATGTGAAGCCGAGGGATAAGTGGGAGAGTCTTCGGCGGTATAAGAAGTTTACGGGTGAGTTTGTCGGCTTGCTTCCCACCATGCGAAGACGTTCTAACGGGAAAGCAGTTGGGTCGGAGAGTATCGCCACAGGACAATGTATCTTGGTGAAACACGACGAGCGCGAGGAAGCTAAGATCGACGTTGCGAATCAGTGGAAAGCCAAGGTGTTGGAAGTTCGAGCGCTGGACTCGGAGCATGTCTACATTCGTGTTGCATGGCTGAACCGGCCAGAAGATCTCCACGCGGGACGCAAACCATACCATGGCAAGAATGAGCTGATTCCAACGAATCAAATGGACGTCATTGATGCAATGGCCGTGAATGGCAGCCTTGAGGTCAATCATTGGGACGATGCAGAGGACGAGAGTGCAATGTTGGAGGACGACCAGTTCTTCTGGCGACAGACCTTCGACTTGGTCAACACGGGCACATTCTCAGTGAGTACTTTTCGGTGCCGGAAAGCCTCACATTACTGACTGGTAAGAAATTGCGGTTGATTTGCATCGACTCTGCGCCGCAGAATCCCGATGAACTGATTCTTCAGTGCTCGAACGAGACTTGTCGGAAATGGTTGCACGTCAAGTGTATAGCCGAACGCGCAGCGCAGCAAGCAGGTACGCTCCCTCACGAATTCCCCTCCCTATCATTTTATTCTGACTTTCGACACGTAGATAGCCACGCATCTGGGAAGCAGAATGGCGTGAATTCCGCGGCCAAGAAGCGCGGCCGTCCCAAAAACCCCAGCATCAGCAATGACTCGTCGGCAGTTGCCAAAGCTGTCAAAGGCAAATTCAGCTCGGAAATCTTCATCAAAGATCTGCCGCAAGGGCCCGACGTCACGCCTGCAACAAGTACCGAAATCATCGTCACAGACGACAAGGGCGTGCAGTATTCGGAAGAACTTTGCTGTCTATTCTGTGATCAGGCTGTCAAAGATTGATCGGCTGTTTTGGAGAGACCGTTCGCCACAAACCCTCCGCGTGGAGGAAATGCAGCACGCTAAGGCAGGAGTGCATAAGAGCGAGAACTGCATGAAGCAAACATGGCGGTGGGTCCCACGGCCGCCCGGGGCGCCACGACTATCAACAATGCTTGCGGTGGGTCATCTTGAGAGCTGCGACCAGCGTCCCCTAAAAGCCTGAACTGCCGACAGCAATTCTGTTCTTTGACGACGTCAACGAGGGCTTGTTTTCTGATCCGCAAATTTCTGATACGATTCTTCGCGACCCGGTCTAGTCGCCGCCTCCTATCCAGGATTCCGATAGGTGCGGTCATAGCATATGGAGTAGTGGGAGTAGTGGCCGGCGGCCGCACTATTCGAGGCACGGCCAGGCGGATCGGGTCGAAGGCGCGCTTATGGTCTGCCAGCAGACATATCACAGGTACTTCCAGGAAAACACACTATGCTTGAAGGTAGAAACGACTATTGACATTGGACACTCTCTGCCTTCAGTTTTTGAGGCACTGGAGTTATACATGAATGCTAACACTGCCCCCAAATGCAATGCAGGTCAACGTCTAGGTAAGCATCGTCCCTCATAGAAAGAGGGTAGACCGCCCCGGAGAATTTCTCATTGCAACAGATTAGAGACTATAGTAGTTCTTTGCACGGGCGCGACTGTTCCCGCGCACTATGCGATTGCATGTCAGAAGAGGCTCGGACGAGAATATACCTATTATTGATGGTGCATTGGTCATGCATGCAACATCTTTTCGGTGCTGGTGGAGTTCGTGCGACTTAAACAGACGGATAAACTTTAAGAAAGTGGTCGTCTGCACGCTGCAAATGATGTTGTGCATGCAGATTGTTGAGGGGATGCAGGGCCCAGGACTCCCATTCGGACGATTTGCGTGAACTTGTCTCGGCCAGGGCAAGCCGAAGAGAAGCCATGCGTTTAGTTCCAAGCGAATCCAATGTGCTCAGAGCATCAGTCATCCTTTGAGCTCCGTACAGATGTCAGGACGCGCCACGACCACTGCTGAGCACCGGTGGCAAGATTACCGTCGCAAGCGGGTCGCTGTCACTGCAGCAGCTAAGCCTCCGTAACTTGTTCCTGGCACGTATGGGGGCGCATGTCCCCTGCTTATTGGAATGCATGATGCACGAGCGGCCGAGCACTAGCGTTTGCAACTACCTTACTCATGGCCTACAGATGGTCGGCCAACCGGTAAGATCTTCATCYCTTTCGCACGCTTCATTCCAGGTCTACTTCGTTCAATCACACCTCTTGTGCTTGCCTTCCTGGTGCAGTACTGCGAGGCGACGCCATAATCAGGAGCAGCCAACTCACCCGTGGGCGGTCACACCTCTCCAGTCGGTCCTTACAGTGCGTTGCAACTTCGTCGCGCAGTCTCCAGCAAACCAAACAACTTCTCGATCTCCGCTGGAATCTTCCGCGGAGGTATTCTCAGCACCGTCTGCGGTCTGAGCGGTTCAGGATTTGGTGGAGCGCGACCGTCGCCAAAATCGCAAATGAGCGCCCCACTAGAGAGCCCCGCCGGCAACAGCGGAGAGCCCAACGACCAACCACAAACAACCCAAGAGCCCACTCCGAGTGATAGCAATGCTGAGACAGCGGTCGTCGATGGCACAGAGAAACCCGAGACAAATGGAACCACACCTGCCGTTGACAGCGCTGCACCAATGCCTGCCGAGGTGAGCAACGGCACGCAGCCAACTGAAGATAGCAACATCCAAGCGCAAGGCAGCACACCCGTGGAGCCAGATCTGAGGCCGGCCGTGTTGATTGTCGGAGGACTTGGTACGCCTTTCGACATTGGACTTGATGTAATGGTTCACTGATGTCAAGACAGGCTATATCGGCCGCTTCCTCGCCAATTACATACACCAGAACAAACTGGCATCGACCTTGCGAATAGTTGATAAGCAGCTCCCGCAGCTTGCTTCGCTCGCATCAGAACACAAGGAGGCATGTTCTGTGGAGAGGTGCGTCCAGGCCGACGCATCGCGCGAACAGTCGCAGCCGCGCATCTTCGATTTACCGGCAGCACCGGATGGTACGAAGAAGCAGTTTGACTATGTATTCAACTGCGGCGGCGAAACGCGCTACTCGCAGGAAGACGAGGTGTACAAGCTGCGTAGCTATGAACTGRGCTTGGCTCTGGGAACAGAGGCCGCTAAGCGAGGCGTGAAGGCGTTTGTAGAAGTGAGCACGGCTTCCGTCTACAATCCGAACCGCTCGCCTCAAAAGGAGACGGACAAGACGAGCAAGCCACACACCAAGCAAGCGAAGTGGAAGCTGGCCGCTGAGGAGGCATTGGGGAAGATTCCGAAATTGAACCTTGTTATCCTTCGCTTGCCAAATGTATACGGACCATATGGAGGCAGATGGCTAAGCACGCAACTGGCGCTCGCGCGGGTCTATCAGAGTCGAGAGCCGAAAGAGACAATGAAGTGGTTATGGAGCGGAGATCTCAGAACCAACACTCTTCACGTGGAAGACGCAGTACGGGCGTTGTGGCAAGCTGCCGTGTGGAGGTCGAAGAATGACCGGATACCCAACGTCACCGCCGACAGAATCATTTTCAACGTGGTGGACAAGGGTCAAACGACACAGGGAACCGTGGCTGGTATCATCAAGCAGGTTTTCAGCATCGAGACGGGCTTCTACAATGCTTTGGTCAACACATTCGCTCGGCTGAATCTAGAGCATGTGGTGGATGATGTGAATGACGATACTCTGGATGACTGGGCAGACTTGCAGGAAGCTGCCGGCATCAAAGGGAACGGCGGACCTTTGAGCCCGTTCATGGAAAAGGAGATTCTGAGAGATGCAGACCTGAGTGTTGACGGCAGTCGATTCGAAACGGTTGTTGGCTTTCGGTGAGTAACAAGCTTCGTCGCACGACTTGGTGATTTCGGCTGACAATTGCAGACCACAGCATGAGCGTTTGAGCAAGGAGGAGGTGGAGGCCGTCATCGAAAGCTTCCGGGCGATGAAATGGTGGCCCTGATATCGACTGGCGCGACATGTACATGCTCGATACGGCCTCGATGTGTTTTAATAGCATAGCGTTTTACGGCGACTTCTCTTTTTCACAAATACCATGGATACGGCCACGGGCGGTCCTTTGTTGGGGGTGGCCGCGGATGGGAGTGACGTTTGGAGTACAAGGAGGCATCGAATGGCTGGCATTGCCTCTGTACCTATTTGAGCAGGACAGTATTGATATCCCAAGAGTCTCATTTTCGTCTCTGAAGTGGAGGTGGTTGAACAGGAACAAACAAGGAAAGCCGAATGAGGATAAGTTGCTTGGGACGAGCAATGTCTGGAACTGTGCGATCTACCCGGTGAAAGGCATCCTTGTATCACCACAGCGGCTCCTTTGCCGCCCAGTTGGTACCCTACTAGCCGTTGAAGTTGCGTTGTATCACTTCCGACTGCTGTTTAGCTGCATGCGCCAGCTGATTGGCCACAGCCTGCATAGCTCGAAATCCAGCACAGCGTATCAGCTGTCAAGGGTCACCAACACCACTCCGACCGCACCTAGCCTCGACGATCGTGAAACACTGACCACGAGTATACCAAACTCACGTTGCGATAGAGAGGATGTGATGAGGGCCTGCCGTTGGTCGGCAGCGGTCTCAACAAGGTTGCTTCCCGGAATGACATGGATCATGCTACATCTTGGCTTGCAGAAGCCGCGAGAGCACCTCCGCCTTGATCCATCTTTGCAAGGCCACTGGCGGAGAGACGCACGGAGCCCAGTTCCGCGAAGGCCCAGGTCTTGCATCGCGCTTCAAAGGCGTTTATTATTACCCCCACGCGCGCGTGTGAAGAATTGCGAGACCAGGAGACATTTCTCCTCAAAAGTGCCAGCTTGGTCTTCCCGGTCAACTCGTGTCTGATCACCGTTTCCATCTCGCGTTTCGTTTTCTTCTCGATTTTCTAGAACTACACAGGCCTGGTGCCTTGTTCGTTGCTGCTTCCTTTCTAGCCACTCATTTTTACAAGATGCACTTTTCTACACTCATTATCCTATCCGCCACCTTGGCCAACCATGCTCTGGCCGGGTATGTCTTGGAAGATGACTACATGTCGGCAGGATTCTTCGATCAGTTCTCGTTCTGGGATGGCGAGGATCCCACGCATGGTTTTGTGGAATATCAAAGCAGATCCTCGGCGCAGAATATGGGGTTGATCAATGGCACGTCTGGCAACATTCAAATGAGTGTGGATAGTATCAACAATACTCCTCACGGGRGACCAAGTGTTCGAATCACGAGTAACAAGTCGTACAACTACGGTCTTGTAGTCGCTGATATCGCGCATATGCCTGGTGGTATATGTGGTACCTGGTAAGCTCTATCTCGACCAAGTTTATTATACAAAGTCTGACATGCTATAGGCCTGCGTTCTGGATGCTTGGTATGTGATACATTTTGACAGACAGGAGCCTTACTGACTTTGATCCATCAGGTCCTGATTGGCCCAACGGAGGAGAAATCGACATACTCGAAGGAGTGAACGATCAGATCGCCAACTTCCACACTCTACACACGGGACCTGGCTGCTCCATCTCCAACAATGGTGGCTTCTCCGGCAGCCTCACACATTTTACCTGCGCTTCCAGCGGAGACGAGAACACCGGATGTCAAATCGCAGCAAGTGACAGCAAGAGCTATGGCAGCGGCTTCAATGCCAACGGTGGTGGAGTCTACGCCACAGAATGGACAAGCTCCTGCATCAATATCTRGTTCTTCCCGCGAGGTTCCATCCCGTCCGATGTTCTCGGTAGCGACCCCAACCCATCAACATGGGGAGCTCCGACAGCGAAATTCGAAGGAGATTGCGATATGAGCAAATCCTTCAGAGACCAACAGATCGTATTCGATACCACCTTCTGCGGAGACTGGGCAGGAAACAACTGGTCGTCGAGTTCGTGCTCTAACAAAGCTGCTACTTGCGATGCATACGTGCAAAATAACCCCGAGGCTTTCAGAGAGGCCTACTGGTCTATCAATGCCCTCAAAGTCTACAAACAGGGAGCAGCGGTCACCACCCCAGCGGCTCCGAGTTATGCGACTTCGACATCGATACATTACGTTACTCAGCCCATTTCAATATCGCTTGGATTGTCGTTGGGTCTGCCTTTACCAACCACCCTCGCACTGTCGACCAAGTCGGAGGGCTACGCACCTATTGTGGGACCTGGGGGAGGTGTTGGTTACGCAAAACCTACGCCAAGCCCGGCTGCGCCTTCAAATGCTGGATACGCTCCTGTTGTTGGTGTCGGTGGGGTGATTGGAGTTCAGGAGAAGGCTGCGTCGCCGAAGGAGGGTGGGTCGTGGTCTACTGAGAACGGCGCTGCGGTGTTCATTGGAAAGGAGAAGAGACACGCAAACCATTTGGGACGTCACAAGAGGCATGGAGGTGGGAAATTGTAGATGACTGGACTTTTTCCTGCATTGCTACACTTGTACATTCTTCTTCATGTCATCGAATTGCGAGCGCCTCCCACAGCTCACTCGCTGCTTTATTCGGTGATTTCATTCGCTGTCATTTCCGTCCTTTCCGCGTCGATTCCGTGCATATTCGCGGCGAGCAATTGCAGGCAGACCTCATCCGTCCAGAGTCGACTCGATGCTGTACTTCAAGCGATAGCAATCCATGCTGCCATGCTCGTGGAATTCGCATTGGGCAGCTGCTTTCAGAACCATGTTTGAGGAAGTCATAAACATTAGCTGTGCAATCTCGAATAAGAGGGACGGGTCATCCTCCTCGGACAAGAGACGTCTTGCGCCTGCCATCAGGTGAATGAGAAGCTTGCGTGCGGTGGATCCTGGCGTGGTTGTGCGGAACAAGTTGACTCTTGCAGCAAGACAAGGGGTCCACCACCATTTGTTGGGTCCTCGCCTGAGTGTTGAAAACGCCATGGCGTCGACGACTGCGTCTTTGAAGTCTCCATCCATCAACTTGTCGCCCAAAGTGTACGCTGCGTTGAGTCTGGACCACATCTTCGTACCGCTTTCGGTTGATCTACCATCCTCTGTCCTCATCGACTCGCTCGGCTCGAGACCAATCGCTAGATTGTGGCGATATATCCAGTTCAGCCAGACGGAGAACGAATCAGCGTCGKCTTCAGCAAGATCCACACACTTCGTCTGACCCTCACGCCACTCTGCCTTCAGTGCACGTTTGAAGAACTCGGATGTCTGGCAGAGAAGCTCCTGGGGCACTTTGAAGACCGTTGCAGGACTGCCAACGTTCAATGTGGTCGGATCGGATGTGAAGCTACCTTTTGTCAGTTAGATTCGTGTTGAACGATGCAATTTCTATACCAGATGCGCTCGGAGCAGGGCTTTGTGCGGTGCAGTAGCTGTAAGGGGCGCTCTCTAACTGCCGTCTCCCAAGCCTCTTCGACTGGTCGGTCGGGAGTTTCCTGTACCATGCTGCGGATAGAAGCCGTCGTAGATTCGGCGATCTTGCGCATGCTCACAAGGTTGGATATAATCTCATCCTTCTGCACGATGAGCGTTTTGAGGGGCGCTGTTTGCTGCTCTACCTTCGACATGATGTCTGCCTTGAGCCGATCATCAATCGTCTTGTTGTTCTGGACGAGATATCTAGCCCGGATGGGCGAGAGTGTCCAGCGGCCCATGTCCGTTGTCGATATAGGGTTCAATCCAGATCGTGCTCGTCTTGGTATGGATCTATCCGCAGAGGACAGTTCTGGCTCTGGAGACGCTGGAACGACTACATCTGTAGCCATGGAGCAGTCCWTCGGATCTTCCGTTACGGAAGTCGATCCCTCGACATCCGTCACGGGTCCGTTCTGGTCGCTTGTGGTTGACTGGCGAGCATCCTGAAGCTCCAGCTTAAGGCTTGCGATTGCATCTTTCCGCTCAGTGTCCCGGTCTTTGGCTTGCCTCTTGATAGTGTCTATGCGTGTTTGCTGATTGGCATGAATAGCCGCCTTTTCTTCCTCCAAACGAGTGTCGAATGCATCGATTGCCTCCTTCATCAACGTCTGTGCGTCTTCRAGGCGTTCTTTTGCGGCCTCCGACTCCTCCAACCGCTTGTACAAACCTTCCATTTCGGCAGCATCGTCTGAGTAAGAGGGTGTCGCTGCAGTGGGAGCCAGAGGAGAACGTGCTCTCTCTGCCATGTCCCACACTTCCTTGACAGACATTTCAGGCGTTTCCAGCGCAGCTTTTTTGATGACAGCAATCTTCGCCTGGGCGATATTGCGCACGTTGAGCTGCACCTGCACTTTGTTTTCGACGCTTTCAATGGCCTCACGCACAGCAGTCTCATTCTCCCGCTTGGTGATCTCGAGCAGCCGCTCGAGCTCCACGCGAGGCACCATTTTGGCGTCGTCCATCGTTGCAGACAAGCCGGAGTTGATGCGCGTGTGTTGTTGTTGATGTAGTGAAGTGGAAGCGAGTAGAAAGCAAAGGAACAAGGAAGCTAGTGAAGTCGATTCCACGCTTCTTGGATTGTACAGTGCCTCGTTGYTCTGAAATTCACCTCCGATCAACAGGTACAACTTCTTCACAGTGCCTCGAAGACGAACCCAAACACATCCACACCATGCCGAACCTGAAGAACGCCAGCATTTCGGAACCATTTCCAATCCCTCCGGCCATCCTCCGGCCGAAGAAGAAGGCCATCAAGTACGTCGTCCACTCTGTACAACAACCTCGTCTGTTGCTGATGCCACGACAGCTTCGCTGATGATCAAGTCGTCGTTCGTGTTGGAACGCCATCCACCACGTACCGCGTCAACAAGCAGCTCCTGTGCGACTCGTCAGAGTACTTCCGCGCAGCACTCGGACCCAAGTGGACCGAAGGAAAGACGGGATTGGTCGACATGCCTGAGGACGATGCAGATGCGTTCAATGTGTACCTGAACTGGGTGCACAAAAGCAAAGTCTTTCTAGATTTCGATAGGATGGATGACAACGGCGACGACGAACACGCAATGTGGGAGCTGGGGATCTTGATCTACGCGCTCGGAGACAAGCTGCTCGATCTTGACTTCAAAGATGCTATCTCTGACGTAGCTGCCATCATGCTGTCGACGGTGGATGGACTGACCTGGATGCCAAGGGGACATGAACACTTGCTCTATGAGAAGCTGGCTCGCGACTCTAAGCTGAATCTTCTGTTGACCCATAAGTACGCGCGCCTCTCCAACATCGGCGATGTTATGGATGAAAGCTGGCCGGCAGGACTTTTGTTCAACATCTCTCAAGAGCTGCTTCGTGTTGCGAAAGAGAAGCCTGTGGAATCAAGCGACAATGCAGCCGCTCGCTGTGTCTTCCACGAGCATGCTCCAGGTGCAGAAAATTGCTATCGTGCCAAAAGAGGATACGCTGGCTAGGACTTGGAATGGAATGGAATGTCAGATCAGAAGCACGATCGGCTGGCAGCATGACAGGACAGTGCCTCCTCACATCAAAACTGTTCTTGCGTGACCGATGGCCCAATTTTACTCCAATCTCGCCAGAATGCTCAGCAGGCTTCTGTGGGTGTGAAAGGATGCAAAGAGACGCTGCATTTCCGCAGTGAAGGCGTTAAAAATGGAATAATAAAACAGTCTCTCACCTTCATACTCACATGATTCAAGATAAGGCGTGACGCAGCATTGGACCGGTGTCAACCAACTAATCAACGTCCATGGCATCTGGATCCTGAGATTGCTCCTGCTCCACCGCGTCTCCATAGCCAGCAGTATACCCATGTGCCGTCTCAGTGACCTCAGCAGAACCATCTGGCCCATACCTGGCATTCATGTCGTGCTGCCTCGCCTCCTCCGCTGCCTTCTCCCTCGCTCTCTGCCTCGCATCCAATATTGCCTTTCTGACCGAGTCGCGACCCTCGTCCACGGTGAGACTTTTAGGCACACGGTAGAGAACTAGCTCTTGTCCCTCATGATCATTATCCTTCTTGTGTGCCACCACCTGCTTGGGCAGCTTGCTGAAGTACTGCTCAATGTCCGGCAGGAAGACCAGCCCTCTCTCTTCAGTATCCACGTCCGCAAGCTCCGCGTCTAGGTCGTAAACAAAGACGCGATCACGCGTCTCGTCCACTTGCATTATTGAGTCATCGTTGTTCGAAGCTGACCTCAATGCCCTGTTTTCCGGGCTCGGTGGTGTCGACGCCACAGGGATATAATGGTTGGTCGGGCCATTGGCTACACCTGATTATCATCCGTCAGTTTTCCGTCTCTGGGTTCATGGTCATCGTGCATGCATTGCAGCGTTTGCCTTCACTTACCAAGCGTGAGGCTCAGATTGAATCTCTTGTTGAAGCGGTCTTGGTCGAGGGACTCCTCAGCCGGCCTCTTCACTCCGGCTTTGTCCATCGACATCTTCTACAGTCATACTGACAACACTCGCACTCATCCAGCTTAAGCATACAAGAATCTCGAGGTTACAATTGAGAATTGCGCGAAATCCGTGTTCTTGTCTCGGTTTGTGACGTGACGGCGTTTGCATGGGAAGATTCTCGTGGTTTCCCTTGGTTTCGAGCTTCAACACGCTCAGCAGAACCAGCAGAACCGCATCGACACCAACAATTCGCCGGCATATCCAGCCAGTCGTTTTCACCCGCAGAATGGCATCCGCCACTGGCAAGGAGCCCGAGTGGACCGCCGTCAAGGTCCGCTCGACCTTTATCAAGTAAGTCCTCACTTCAGTCGCATTTGCAGGGATAAAAATCCCCCACCATGACTCTACTCTATACCACAGACAACAACACGCGAAAAAGCTTCAGTCAATGAGCCATCAGGAACATACTGACATTGATCCAGCTACTTCAAGGAGAATGGCCACACATTCGTCCCCAGCGGCAGTGTTGTGCCACTTTCTGACCCCACCCTTCTCTTCACCAATGCCGGCATGAACCAGTACAAGTCCATTTTCTTGGGAACAGTCGATCCGGACTCTGATTTCGCCAAACTCAAGCGTGCTGCGAACTCGCAGAAGTGTATTCGTGCGGGTGGCAAACACAATGACCTCGACGATGTCGGCAAAGACTCATATCACCACACATTCTTTGAAATGCTGGGCAACTGGTCTTTCGGCGACTACTTCAAGAAGGAAGCCATTGGTTTCTCATGGAATCTCCTCACCAAGGTCTACGGTCTCTCACCCGATCGACTCTACGTCACTTACTTCGAGGGCAAGGCTGATGCCGGTCTTGAGCCCGATCTGGAGGCCAAGAACCTATGGCTGGCCGCTGGAGTTCCCGAGGACCACATTCTCACTGGTGACATGAAGGACAACTTCTGGGAGATGGGCGACCAGGGTCCCTGTGGACCCTGCTCTGAGATTCACTACGACCGTATCGGCGGCCGCAATGCCTCAGATCTCGTCAACCAGGACGATCCAAACGTCATTGAGATTTGGAACAACGTCTTCATTCAGTACAACCGTGAGCCAGACAAGTCGCTAAAGCCGTTGCCTAACAAGCACGTCGATACCGGCATGGGTTTCGAGCGGTTGGTCTCCATCCTACAAGACAAGCCTTCCAACTACGATACCGACGTTTTCACACCTCTCTTCAAGACCATTCAAGACATCACTGGTGCGAGGGACTACCGCGGCACTTTCGGCGATGAGGATGCCGACGGAGTTGATACAGCTTACCGTGTCGTTGCTGATCACGTTCGTCTTCTCACATTCGCCATCTCTGATGGTGGAGTACCCAACAACGTCGGCCGTGGATATGTCGTCCGCCGCGTGCTCCGTCGTGGAGCTCGCTACGCCCGCAAGTACTTCAACACTGAGATTGGCAGCTTTTTCTCCAAGATTGTGCCCACTCTTGTCGACCAGATGGGGGACATGTTCCCAGAGATCAAGAAGAAGCAGCAAGATGTCAAGGAGATTCTCGATGAGGAGGAATTGAGCTTTGCCAAGACGCTTGATCGTGGCGAGGTCATGTTTGAGAAGTATGCTGAGGCATGCAAGACCAAGGGAAGTAAGGAGATGACCGGTGCCGATGTGTGGCGGCTATACGACACCTACGGCTTCCCAGTCGATCTCACTAAGCTCATGGCTGAGGAGCGTGGTCTGGATATCGACGAGGAGGACGTCAAGACYGCCCAGGAGAAGGCTAGACTGGCTTCCAAGGGTGAGGCCAAAGCTGGCGCTCAAGTTGTCAAGCTCAACGTCCACGACATCAGCGCTCTGGAGAAGATGGCCGACGTCCCCAAGACGGATGACTCACACAAGTTTCAAAAGGCAAACATCAAGGCGCACATCAAGGCCATTTACCATGATGGAAAGTTTGTGCAATCTACGACCGAGTTCCCCGAGGGCGAGCAGTTTGGTGTCGTTCTCGACCGCACAAACTTCTACGCCGAGCAGGGTGGTCAAGAGAACGATCAAGGTCGTATCCTCATTGATGGCGAGGCAGAGATCAACGTGCAGAACGTTCAGCTCTATGCCGGCTATGTCCTCCACACTGGCGAGATGAGCTACGGGAATCTGAAGGTCAATGATGAAGTGCTGTGTGAGTACGACGAGCTTCGCCGCCAGCCAATCCGCAACAACCACACTGGTACTCACAWTCTCAACTTCGCTCTCCGCGAGGTCCTCGGCGATGATATCAACCAGAGAGGATCTCTTGTCGCTCCCGAGAAGCTGCGCTTTGATTTCAGCCACAAGACTGCCGTCACTGACGGTGAGCTTGCCAAGATTGAGGAGCTCACCACCAGTTACATCCGCCAGAACAGCGAAGTCTACTCAAAGGACGTCGCGCTCACCCTTGCAAAGGCGATCTCAGGAGTACGTGCCGTCTTCGGCGAGACCTATCCAGACCCTGTCCGTGTTGTCTCAATTGGTGTGCCTGTCGAGGACCTGCTCGAGGACCCAAGCCGGTCAGACTGGAACAAGGTTTCAGTTGAGTTCTGTGGTGGTACACACGTGAAGAACACCACCGAAATCAAGGACCTGGTCATCCTCGAGGAGAGCGGCATTGCCAAGGGTATTCGCCGTATCGTCTGTGTCACTGGACAGACCGCACATGAAGTCCAGCGCATCGCCGAGGAGTGGAATGAGAAAGCTGCTTCCCTCGAGTTGATGCCATACGGACCCGAAAAGGAGTCCAAGACCAAGGAGTGGCAGCACGAGCTGAACAGACTTGAGATCTCTGCCCTCTCCAAGACTGCATTAAAGAAGCGCTTCGAGGGCATCATCAAGGGTATCCAAGAGCAGCAAAAGGCCGCGCAGAAGGTTGAAAACAAGAAGGTTCTCGACGCCGTTGCCGAGCAGTTTGAGAAGAACAAGGAGAATAAGAGCGTGGTCATCAGCATCCCGGATCTTTCTCCTGGTAGCAAGGCCATTCAGGAGGCCATCAAGCAGATCTCGAGCAAGCAGAAGGACAAGAATGTCTATCTTGTTGCACGGTCTACCGATGACAAGGTCATTCACGGATGCCACGTCTCCGCTGAGGCGCAGGGGAAGGGTGCTGATGCTAACAAGTGGTCTGGCCAAGTCGCCGAGCTGGTCGGTGGTAAGGCTGGTGGCAAGGGCGCTACTTGTATTGGTCAGGGCATGAATGTGGATAAGGTAGATGACGCTGTTGAGGCTGCGCGGAAGTATCTTGAGGGTTTGAGCTTGTGATGGGCTCAAGCTTCGATTCGTGGTATGGGATGTGCATGACTTTCATGTTTGATGCTGATGCCGCTCGGTCATGGATGATGAAGACCGCCGAATGATGGCTTTGCGTGCTCTACAAGTACAGACGCAATCAACTTGATAGAAGTTTTACGCAAACGAAGAAAATCAAATCTCTCCAGCGTCTCCTCTTCGCAAATCAACGAATCGGAGCGTACTCTCGTATTAACGTTAATGCAAAGTCTCAAAGTCCAACTCGGCTCTGCCCTGCTTAACCGCCTTTCCAATAAAAACCGCCCCTTTCCCCCTCCCTCTCTCCTTAACACTCCATCTCTATCTCCCCCCTCTCTCTCCCTCTCCCTCTCCCTCTATCTCTCTATCTCCACCTCTCCTTCTCCCAATCCCTCCATTCCCTCTATAATTCCAGTCTCCCCATCTCCCTCCAATCCCTCTCTTCCTTAACCCTCAAAACAGCCACAACAACATCCCCATCCCGCACATCATACATAACCCACGATATCTTTCGTTAAGTCTCGAACATAGCACTCTCCCCATGGGCTAAAAAGCAAATTCTTCCAGAGAAATGTTCAAAAGTCCAAGGGAGATTATCTGTCTTGGTACATAGTAGTTAGAATGAATTGGTTTCGGGACATGTGGAGAATATTGGGAGGTTTGGAATTAATTGAGCGCGGGAAAATCGGGAGGAAAGAGAGGCTGGGGTTGGGGTTGGGTGGTGGGGGTCTTTCTGCCATGTCGGACATTTCTGCTTGTTGTTGCGAAGATGTGAGTGATCATGGATTGGTGGGAGGAAGAGGAAAAAGAGATTGAGGGCTTGATGAAGGAAAAATTATGCAGAGGATGGGCAAGGCTTTTTGACAAGCAGGCGAGTCATCCTGCTTGTGAGAATCTGAGCTTTAGAGGGCACCACTCTACTCCTATAGATGTGGTAGTAATGCGAAACGTTCAACAGTCTCTTACCAGCAGAGGAAATGTCGTCAGCCTTGCGCCTCAGGCCAAAAGAACTTTTGCGACCGAGGAGAAAGAGTAAACACTTGAATGATCTTCTTTCCTTCATCTCTCTCTCAATTGACTAGTCCTCATCCTCGTCCTTCTCACCGCCGCTAAGAACCGCCTTCCGTGGGTCCTCTCTGACAACTCTAACTTTTCCAGTCGCGGAGTCTTCACCTTCTAGTCCTCCAACTCCACTGTCTCCATCGCCCTCTCTGACCCCTGAGGCTCTTCCACTTCCGACCTCGACCCCGAGAATTCCACCCACACCACCTCTCTCTCCAGCAACACTGAACTCTCTGAAAACCCATCCTCCATCTCCCAACCAAACTCTCACAGCCTTTCCAACCTTGTCCTTCCCGTTCTTGCTATGATGTCCGGTTCCACAGATCGCGTAGACAAATGCTTTCTCTCCACCTCCAGTCCTCTTGGCCTTCTGTGCTTGTTCCTTGAGACAGCCTTCAAGATAACCGACTGCTTCTTCAGGATGCAGGCCGTGGAGGTCCACATAGCACTCTCCACCGCCACCCTTTCCGGAGTTGCGCGCTTCGTAGAGAGCGCGAGCAGCTTCACGATGGCGTTCTCTCATCAGCGCATTTTCGTTCTGTCCTCGCAGGGAGAGAGCTTTAGCTCCACGGGCGTCATTCCGGTTCCATGCCTGCGCTGCACTTTGTAGGAACTTGTTGCGGAGGCCTCCGTGCTTGAAAGCTTCTTGTCGTGCTTTCATATATGCCGCGTTGACCTTGTCGCCGGTCTCTAACCAAGGAATGTCTTTTGGAGCTGGGATAGACATGGCAGCAGATGAATTCTCTCTCGTGGACGTGAAAGATTTGTTGGCCTTCAATCCTCGGCGCATTGCGTCGCGAGCGGAAGCAGGAGCTGGCGACGGAGACATACGGACGACATCTGCGAGACTGCTGGGCTGTTGGAGTGCATGATTGTTGTGGCCGTGACCGCCGCGCTTGCCGTGGTGACGCTTGCCTAAAGGTTTCGTGGCAGCGGATCCCAAGGTGGGGAATGCCTCGTCGTCCTGAAAGTTCACGCTTCCTCCGCTTGGTGTTGCAGCGCGCGAGTTATGGCGACTACCCGGTCGAGAGTTGGGTTTGCTGTTGGTTCCCAGACGAGGACCTGTGGGAACGAAGYTGGGAAATAGGCCAGGTGGAGCCGAAGCCATAGCAGCTTGTTGTTGTAGACGGAGAGCAGTGGTGTCTTCTGGTTGACTCCCATCTTCGTACGGATTGCTGGTGGTTGGCTGCAAGGCTGGAAAGCTGTCGTAGTCTTGAAGGTGAAAGTTCGGCGTGAACTGTTGGGGAGTGGGGGTTCCATCATTCGCAAAGGAAAGCTGCTGCATGAGAATGCTGGGGTCATGGGAGAATAGGCAGGAATCTCCCGCGATGCAGTTCCCAGCCAGCCAGTACTTGCAGAGATGATTTTGCACTTCATGGGCGAAGCGACAATCCGCTCTGGCGCAATGTCCACTGGCCAGCCAATAACGACAGACCGTGGACGACTTTTGTTGGCCAAGTGGAGTGGCGGGGCGAGACCCCGGAGCCATGTTCTTGCCAATCAGAAATGTTCGGTTCTCGTCTTGGGATTGTTGTTGCTGCATTGCAGCGGCCATTGCAGCAGCACCCACGCCTTGAGACTCCATGATCGAGCTGACGGTCTGACTCAGATCGTAGCCGTTTGCCTCCAAGATCTGCTCCAACTCATCATCACTGCGGTTGTCCTGCAGAATGGATCTGAGCATGTCGTACGGACTCATATCGGTGGTGTAGGGCGACATGTATTCCGAGACGGAGCCTGCCGTGCCATCGCCAAAGCTAGCATTACTACTCGCATCATCGTTGACCAGCCAGTCGACATTCTCACTCCCGTAATCGCCGTAATTCTCCGTCGAGGGAGTGTAATCGCTGAATTGGTAGACGCTCAGGCGTGGAGAGTGCGGAATGACRGGCGTCGCAGCGGGAAGACGCGGGGATGCTCGCGGGGAGGAAAAGGGCGATCCCACTGTTGAAGACTTGGTCCGGGCGAGAGCGGGCGGTTGAGGCGCAAATCCCGGTGGAACGGTCGGCGTAGCGGAGGAAGTGCGCGGAGAGCTGGCGGTGGATTGCTGTGTCGGCGTCGCAGCGCGTTGGATCCACGGCGCAGGAGAGCGCGAGCGGATAGGCACCGCTCCTCGAGCCGGAGGAGGCGAAGATGTTGTGGATTCGTTGGACTTCCACTGCCATAAGACGCCCAGCACTGCATCTTCCAGCGCCTTGCCCTTGAGCTTGCTCGGCTCCCCACTGAGCAGCTCCTCGAGCGCGTCGATTTTGCCCTCTTCGTCGATCTTGTCGTCGTCGAGCACCGGCCGGCAGAGATCGTACAGCCTCTCCGACACCATGTTGCTGATGAAGTGAGGTGTGATGTGGTATTGTGGTCGGGTCCCGTAGCTTCGAGCCTATCGCATCGTCGCCGGCGGTGCCGAGTCAACGGGCGCAAGTGAAGGTGATGAGCGCGACTAAAAGAAGGTGATTAATACGGTTCGCGCAGTCAAATGAGTGTCGATGCTGTGCAGGAGGGTGTGAATATCGTGTGGATGTGCGGGTGCTGGTGTTCTGCGAATAGACATCGAAGCATGGCGGATGACGATGGAACGAACCCTTGGTAACTCTGCTGCGAAGTGGATCTAGCGAGGGAAGCTTGATGTCCTTGCGGGGGTGTAGCGTGTTGTGAAGATGTGCATCATCAAGTGCTTGTCTTGACATAACACTTTCTCAATAAAACCACTATTCGCCGGCCAAACGATACTCCCAGGTTTGAGAGAGGAGCGGAAGTATCTGGCAGTACGCATTGAATAATCGCTCTCACCAGCACCGCATCGCCATCACATGCCAATTACTAAGCCTGCCGAAACCTCTCGCTTCACTTTACAACCTCCGGCTAGCAACCACCACTAAAACCATCGCCATTGACATTGACACTGGCGAAGATGACGACCCTCTTCAACGCGCCACCCCCTCAGTTCACCTTTGACACCCACCTCCACACCATCCTCCCGACCCTCGGTGCTCCCTCGAAGACACACCGTCCTCTCTGTCAAGACTATCTCTCTTCCAACGGCACAACTTGCCCACGAGGTGCCTCCTGCCCGGACCGCCACTACATTCCTGTCGCCGACCGTAGTGGAGTAGGCCATTTGATCTGWAAACATTACCAACGCGGCCTCTGCAAAAAGTCCGAGGGCGGAACTTGCGACTTCGCACATACTTTCAACCTTCGAGATGAGCGGGAATGCAAGGAATTCTCCCGSTACGGAATTTGCGCGCAAGGGGAGGAATGCACGTCTTTACACGTAGCTGGTCCAGGCTCCGAGGCTAGACGGCAAGCTTGTCCGCATTATGCGCGGGGATTCTGTCCGCTGGGTCCAGCGTGTGCGTTGAGACATGTGAAGCATGAGAAGTTGTGTCGATTCTTCCTGGCGGGATTCTGTCCGAACGGGAGGGCGCATCCTCCGGGAGCGGATCGCGTTGTGAGTTGTGAGTTTGGGGCGCACGCGAGGTGGGTGAGGGATGAGGATTTGAATCCTAAGAAGCCGGAGGTGCGAAGGGAAGTCGATGTGGAGCAAGCGAGGAGAGAGCAGGAGGAGAGGGAGGAGGAGTTCTTTGCGGAGGAAGAGCGGAGACGGGAGAGGTTTGAACGGGGTGAAGGTGGGAGGGGTGGATGGAGAGGGAGGGGAGGTGGGTTTAGAGGTGGAAGAGGAAGGGGAGGTGGACGGGGAAGGTATTGAAGAATGTCAGAATGTTTTGAGAATATTAGCAAGGCGTTGGTGGATTGCGTCGGGGTTCGATGTGTACGATACCTTCGTGATGAAGGAAAGAACGGATTGCCAACTACAGCATGCAACAAGCAGTTTGTATACAAGTCTACCAACAGAGGGAACGCTACGGCATCTACAGTGGGCTCTGGATTACAGAAAACGATGCCAGATCACATTACAGCATCCACCTGTGCATTCTCATAAGAGTGAGCGCCGAGCAGGTTGCTGCTCCTTTCCTGGAGGGCTTGGACTGAATCACGGCGGAGCAAGGAAAGATACAGTTCATAATGACATGAGCTCGTAGCTCTCCTCGAACTTCAAACGGGAGTTCATCTTGAGCCTGGCCGCTCTCTCTCCATCGAGCGTGATCAAGATCGATCAGAGATGGCTGGAATGTCAAGGGTGGCCCGTTTCGATGAGCCGCTAAAACACCGTACGGAAGCGCTTGGCTTGATCATGCAGCTTCGACGCGCCATCTGATCCTATTTCAGACAGCAGGCTCAACGTTTCCACGACCGTTCATGTTCTCTCTCTCGAACATTAACCTCGCTGAGCGCTGCAGAGCCAGCAGAGCCCACATGAACAATCTCTTCGTTCAAAATCACCAAGCCTCCTCTGATACAGGAGCCATGTCTGCCGATGGAAACCCACCCCCTCAGTGCGCAGAAGACGTCGTAGAAGACGACGGGAGCACCATGACATCCGACGGCGCATGGGGTTGCTACACACCTACCACCACTGCCTCATTCCCTCCGCTCTTCATCAGCGCGATCCCTTGGCCTGAGATCTCATATATGATCCTTGAGAAGAAGTCCCGCAAAGCCATGACGCTCACATCCTCTGGCCTCCTCCTCCAAGATCCCCCCACAGAGGGAGCCAACGCATCGAACACCTGGCTATGCGTCTCCAAAGACAACCATACAGGTTTCTATAACACCTCCGCTAAAGTCTATCTTGGGCATGACGGGAAATGTAGTTCTCAAAGCGTCGAGCACGCGGTGGTGGGAAAGATGGCGGAATGGGAGTGTTTCATCGCGAGACAGCATCCTAAGGGAGGCTATCTGTTGTTGTCGCCGTTTTGGTCTGAGTTGTGGATTGTGGGGGTAGGAGAGGAGGGAAAGATCATGAGGGGCAGACATGAGAATACGGTTTGGGATTTCGAGGAGGTCTGATTCGGTGGAAGGGGCAGTTCAGCTTTTGACAGAGGTTTAGAGATAGTATTTGGTGTTCAATGGGAAATTACTCGCGCTGGAACTGGCCCAATGAGGTCAGAGACCAATATGTATACTCCGTTTGCGTTTAGTGTGTGTACTTTTACTCCCCGTGAGCGATGGGCGCAAAGTCATCTGGACCGAATTGCCTGCCCGGAAAATGCTTGCCAGAGAGCCTTCGCCTTGAAGCTCATATTGGAGCCGGAAAGGCGCTCCTCCATATGCTTCTTCGTTGAAATCTTTATTTCTCCCTAGCGTCTCATCGATCGTGGATTTGGCAGGGCATCTCGCCTTGTAGCAAGAAACGATTGTGTTGTATCTTGAGAGATGGAAGAGCACTATAACAAAGGATAAGGACAATCCAAGATAAGGTTATGCGCTAGATCCTATATCCCTGTAAGGTAGGTACATTTCAATATCCCCTACATTTCAATCTCCATCCCCAGGTTCATTGACACAGCACCTCGAAACTGCGTTGAGACGTGGCAGAGCTGGAACACATTCTGTTAGCCGCCATGGCATCAGCCTGGTCTACTCTCTCATCTCGCATTAGGACACTTGTAGCTCGAGCGAGGAACCTGTAACTTAGTAATGAGCCACATTCGCAAGCGAGCGAAAAGTTGGTGCAGACGGGAGGAATGAAATTCGGGCGCATTCGAACCAGGCACGATGGACCGAGAAACGACGGAGACCACGATTGCGACTGAAGAAACCACCGGGAGATCTATATGCCGACTCATCATGTGCAGGGCAAATCATGGACTTGGTCCTGATAGCTGAAGACGACCTGCAGCATTTGAAGGCGGTAGAACCTTAGTTACCTCAAGAAGATACCTTACCTTGGTAACTTAGATGGTGACCTGCCATTATTATTTTCGTGAGATATCTTATCAGCCACAGCTCGAATCTCTACAATCGATAGGGCTGAAGTAATGCGAATGCCGCGCGCCTCGTGATCAATACGATCGAGAAGCGAGCTGCGCCTCAGCAACATTGATTGAGTCTAGAATTCCACCTTGCATTGATTGCCTCGTAAGTCAACGTAAATTGTGGATTGTTGTCGTCAGCCTCGCTTACGAAAGGATAGCCTCGCTGGTGATTTGAGTCTGGTGCAGGAAGTCGTTTTTGTAGCAGGTATTCCACGACTAAAGCAACTTGAAGCATTTCACATCGAGGGGTTCACAGCGGTGCCCACCTTCAAACACGACCGGCCGCCACTCCTACGAATCCTCCGACCAGTGCGCGGGCGCCGACAAGGAGCGGACATCTTCCTCACTCCCATACTCCTCTTCACCGACATACCTTACCTACTCTCGTCATCCGTGCGTCGCTGAATTGCACCCCCACGTCGTATCAGGGAATCAGCAGCAGCACTTCTAAACTCCGCTCCTCGACGATCATCCATTCTACCTCCACCCATCGAGCAAAATGTCGTGGAAACTGACCAAGAGTACGTCTGCGGTCGTAGTGTGATGCTCGGCAACGGCACGCTGACCCTCCTACAGAGCTCAAGGAGACCCATCTGGGTGCTCCCTTTGCCAATACCTTCTCCCGAACCTCATCGCAGTCTACGATCAACAACGGCGCCGAAGCACAGTCGAAAACCGCCCCATCGCCTCTCAGCACGCAGACACCGGCCGCTTCATCCGCATCTGCAACGCCAAATGGCTCGGACCCACAGGGAATCGCAGTATCGGAACAGATGGTCAACGCGCCTGCCGTACCTGCTAAGCCCGGTATCCTAATCCTCACACTCCACGAAGGGAAAGGGTTCAGTCTACCACCCGGTGCTGAGCAGGCGTTCGCACGGCCCGGACATGGCAGCAGTATGAGTGCGGGCTCCTTCTCGAGCAGCTACATGGGCGGTAACAGCGCTCGGCCAGGCTCAAGCAGCGTGAACCAGGGCAGCTTCAGACCCATGTCCTCAAGCGGCGGCGGAATCAACAACATGCCTTCCACCCACGGGCGGTATAGCAGCAAATACCTCCCTTACGCGCTCGTGGACTTCGACAAACAGCAAGTATTTGTCAACTCAGTCTCGGGGACGCCTGAAAACCCCGTGTGGGCAGGTGGCAGCACACAGTACAAGTTCGACGTCAGCAGATCAACAGAGTTGAACATTTCGCTATACATCCGGAATCCACAAGCACCGCAAGACGCTGGAAGACGGCAGGATATCTTCATTGGCACGTGTCGCGTGAAGCCTACCTTTGATGAGCAGGATGCTGCAAGCGCTGCACAGTCTGCGGAKGCGAGGAAGGAGAAGAAGGAGAAGAGCATGCCGCCGCCGAACAAAGCAGACGAGGGCGTTGCATGGAACGATATTCAGTACGGAACCGGCGCCATCAGACTTGGCGTCAAGTTTGTGGAGAACAGACACTCGTCGCTGAAAGTTGAGGATTTCGAGTTGTTGAAGGTGGTTGGCAAGGGAAGCTTCGGCAAGGTCATGCAGGTGAAAAAGAAGGACACCCAACGGATCTATGCCCTCAAGACCATTCGCAAGCAGCACATCATCTCCCGATCAGAAGTCGCCCATACGCTCGCCGAACGCTCAGTCCTCGCTCAGATCAACAACCCCTTCATCGTCCCGCTCAAGTTCTCCTTCCAATCACCGGACAAGCTCTACTTCGTGCTCGCATTCGTCAATGGCGGTGAGCTGTTCCACCACCTGCAAAAGGAGCAACGATTCGATATCAATCGCTCTCGATTTTACGCCGCCGAGCTTCTCTGCGCGTTGGAATGCCTGCACGGCTTTGGCGTCATTTACCGCGACCTCAAACCTGAAAACATCCTCGTGGACTATGTCGGCCACATTGCTCTTTGTGATTTTGGCCTGTGCAAATTGGACATGAAGGACGAGGACAAGACCAACACGTTCTGTGGCACGCCGGAGTACCTCGCCCCGGAGCTCCTGCATGGACAGGGTTACACGAAGGCGGTCGACTGGTGGACGTTGGGTGTGTTGTTGTATGAGATGCTGACGGGCTTGCCGCCATTCTACGACGAGAACACGAACGAGATGTATCGGAAGATCTTGTCAGAGCCACTGCATTTCCCAGGACCAGAAATTGTCCCACCGGCCGCGAGAGATCTATTGCAAAAGCTGCTGGAACGAGACGCAACGAGACGGTTGGGAACCAATGGAGCTGCAGAGATCAAGGTCAGTCATCATTTATCAACTCGTAGGTAACGACTAACCATGGCAAAGGCACATCCATTCTTCCACTCCATCGATTGGCGCAAGCTGCTAGATCGCAAGTACGAGCCTTCATTCAAGCCTTCTGTGGATAGCGAGCTAGACACGGGCAACTTCGACAAGGAATTCACCTCCGAAGCACCCACCGACAGTTACGTGGATGGACCTGTGCTCAGTTCGACCATGCAGCAGCAGTTTGCCGGCTGGTCATACAACCGCCCTGTAGAAGGCCTGGGAGACGCGGGCGGCAGCATCGTGCAGGGCAATGCTTTTGATCAGAGGTAGATGGTTGAACTGCCATAGTTGGATGGCTTGCATGACTGGTAGTCGACGAGAGACAAAATTCACATGAGCGGTCTGTTTTGAAGATTGTCCTACTTGCTACACCGGCCGTGAATTCACCGCCGTAGAGCGAGGTGAAGATTGTGACAGCGAATTGCTGGCATGTGGCGCTGCTCCGTGCATGCTGCACGGAGTGAAGGTCGGCCAGTCCCACATATTGAAGCTGCATTGAATAGACCCCTGCTCGCTGATTGATGTGTTGTCAACAAGAACGCGAATTCTTTCCAGGACATTGCCCCGCCACGACTTCCAAGTTCGTCATACCTTGAATCCGAGCTCGCCGGTGTGGGGTGCGAGGACGGCGACATCTCACAGTTCACCTTCTGTTGGGACCTTTCACATTCACATTCACATCCACCTCACCTTCTTCTCCGTACTTTGCTTCCACTTGCTCTTTACACCGCTTGTTTTTGAAAGCCCGCACTTCACAACACACGCGCAAGGTTTGCTACATCATAGCGCCAATGTCAACCACATCCAAGCTGACCGTATGAACAGAGAAAAAGTCACAATGCCCGGATTTTCGCAGGCCAACGAGCTGCCAGCATGTAAGTGAGGAGTTGCAAGTGGGAGAAATGATTTATGCTAATGCTTCCCAGGGAAGAATCTCATGCAGCACCATGACACGATTGGCCGCGGAATGGTGCTTCGCGCCGAGTTCGAAAAAGACCCGAAGCGCTTCGAGAAATACAGCCGCACATTCCACAACGAGGCCGACAACAGCGATCTGCTGTTCGATTTCAGCAAGAACTTCCTCACCGACGACACCCTTCCACTCCTCGTCAAGTTGGCGCAGGAAGCCAATCTCGAGACACTCCGCGATGACATGTTCAAGGGCGAGAAGATCAACTTCACTGAGAAGCGTGCCGTGTACCATGTTGCTCTTCGCAATGTCAAGAACGACCACATGGCAGTTGACGGCGAGAGCGTTGTCGAGGGTGTGAACGAGGTCCTCGACCACATGAAGGAGTTCTCCGAGCAGGTACGCAGCGGAGAGTGGAAGGGTTACACTGGCAAGCCAATCGATACTGTCATCAACATTGGTATTGGTGGATCCGATTTGGGACCGGTCATGGTCACCGAGGCTTTGAAGCCATATGGCAAGCAGGGCATGAAGCTCCACTTCGTCAGCAACATTGACGGCACTCACTTGGCAGAGGCGGTCAAGGAAAGCAACCCCGAAACCACTCTCTTTTTGGTTGCATCCAAGACTTTCACCACCGCTGAGACCACCACCAACGCCACCTCTGCGAAGAACTGGTTCTTGAAGACCGCTAGCGAGAAGGATATTGCCAAGCACTTTGTTGCGCTCTCGACCAACACGAGCGAGGTCGAGAAGTTTGGAATTGACAGCAAGAACATGTTCGGTTTCAGCGACTGGGTTGGTGGACGTTACTCCGTGTGGTCTGCCATTGGGCTGTCGGTTGCAATCTACATCGGATTCGACAACTTCAAGGAGTTCCTGGCTGGAGCCAACGCCATGGACCACCACTTCAAGACCGCTCCTCTAGAGGAGAATATTCCTGTTATTGGTGGTCTCCTGAGCGTTTGGTACTCTGACTTCTTCGGCGCGCAGACTCACCTTGTCGCACCGTAAGTATTCTACCTCCTCCCAACGGTGAGGTGCCAAACTGACTTTCTGTAGATTCGACCAGTACATGCACCGCTTCCCAGCATACCTACAGCAGCTTTCCATGGAGTCAAACGGCAAAGCCATCACCCGCTCTGGTGACTACGTCAAGTACACCACCGGTGCCATCCTCTTCGGCGAGCCATGCACAAACGCCCAACACTCCTTCTTCCAGCTTCTGCACCAAGGCACTAAGCTCATCCCCACCGACTTCATCCTTGCCGCCAAGTCACACAACCCGATCGAGAACAACAAGCACCAGCACATGTTGGCCTCCAACTACTTTGCCCAAGCAGAGGCTCTCATGATCGGCAAGACGCCCGATGATGTCAAGGCCGAGGGCGCGGCGGATGAGCTTGTACCGCACAAGGTGTTCTTGGGTAATAGGCCTACCACTAGCATCTTGGCGGAGAAGATCACTCCCGGTACTTTGGGTGCGCTCATTGCTTACTACGAGCACGTCACATTCACCGAGGGCGCCATCTGGAATATCAACTCATACGACCAGTGGGGTGTGGAGCTTGGCAAGGCGTTGGCCAAGAGCATTCAGGCTGAGCTCGACAGCCCTGGCGAGAGCACCAAGCATGACTCAAGCACGAGCGGGTTGATCAATGCCTTCAAGAAGATTGGAGGTATCGCGTGAATCCATGGAAGTGATGAAATGAAGGGCAGGGAGACAAAGCTTTGAGCATACCATTGGGCAGCATTCGAATCGGATTGAAAATATCTTGATCTTCGACTATGGTTTCATTGGTATGGTCGTGTAGAAGACTTGGATTATCTAGATGACAATTCAATACGAGTTATGCAAGCCCATATCTCGCTAGTTGGCGAAGCAAGTCCGGCAATTCGTCCATGTGTACGGGCTGAACGAGCTTCTTGAAGTCCATCTCCGTGAACGTCAATTCCACGTGTAAAGAACCCTCGCGTCGCGCTGCAAAAGAATTGACTATGGTTGGGTTGTGAAGTTGTCAAATTCATTCACTCGCATACGAGTGTACGAGCCCCCCTTACGCCGGACTTTTCGGCTAACTTCTTTGGTAAGTTGATCGTCCAAGGAAGGTACCATGGTAGAATTACATGACAAGGAGCTCAGCACGAAAATCAAGGCAGCTCTATGGATAGTTCAAGTTGTAGCCTAGCATTCAAAGAACCTATACGCTACATCCCGTCATCTCTATAACAATCCTCACGTCCTTTCCATTCTACAACGCCTTTCATTTAAATTGGTTTAGCAGCTCATTACTCTAGACTGAGATACTCGTCGATACTATCGAGAAAGGTTCCTGGATTTCCGCTGCTTTTGATCTTATTGATCTTTATTGGAATCATCCTCGCGTACTACCAATGCAGGACGAAGGCCCGTATAGCGGAAATTCACCTACAGCGAGTTTTATTGGAACTCGAGTCGCAGAATTTTTCAAATTCCGAGATCTGGGCCGTCTCGACTTGTATGTGTGACTTATTGCCACTGGAAGTCTACAACAAAGTCTCGGTACGCCATCCCAGGAGAGGGAGCTGTATGTTGTTCACAGCTGTGTGCATAAGGATGGTTTTGAAGATAATGTACTCCCTTGTATTTGATCACACACATAGATATCCACATGAACTACGACTACAATCTACGACAAAGTTTCCTCAACCCACTGGTATCTTCCCGGCCGAGCCGCTTCCATTCACTCGAACAAGAGGAAATCCAGAGCTCGTCTCCCTTCGGAATTCCACAAAACCACTTCATCCAAAACTTTCTCGAACCGTCTCTTCACAAACATGACAAAGTCTCCGCCCCGATCAAGCTGGGGCTCCGACACCATGAATGTGAATCCAAACAACGACATCCATGACGAGAACGTGGTCACAAACTCTGCGACCTCTGACAATGCCCACATCGTCGAGTTCGTCCCGCCCCGAATGGCGACTGCCAAAAGCTTGACGGCCGATCAATTACGCGCCGGGCTGGAGACCCTACCACAGGAACTCTTCGACTCGATCGGGGAGTACACCTTCACCGCACAGCCCGGAACGCGCAGCATCAGCACCAAATCCGGCCGTGCCACCCACCGAGCGCACCTCAAGCTACTTCAAGTCGACTCGGCCACCCGAAATCTCTACGCCCAAAGTTACTACGGCCAGGGTGCGATTATTCGACTCATGACCGACGATAACGTTAGCTGGCTGAACAGTCTTTCGGCGGGTCATGCAGCACTTCTTCGCGATTTCGTCTTCGTTTATCACTGGCAAGTACGGACCTTGGGATCCCCGTATTTGGGGTCCTTCCACAAGAGCGGGCTGACGTTGAGGTTGGGGGATCATGAGTGCCACGGAGCAGAGGTGATCAGGCACTTGCGATCGAAATGGCTTCTGGAATCATGGACGACTTTGGACAAGAGGGATGTTGATCAGCGGGTGGGTGACGCGCCTGAGGATGATGATGAATTGTTACTGACTATTGAAGCAGTTCCGTGCCGGCTTGGTGAAGGAGCTCGACATGGGTGATGTCGTTGTGTGAGTCGTAAAGGAAACTACACAATCGATCAGTCTGGCATTCTAGCAGCAGGAGGGGAGGCTCAGGTATGGATGGCTGTGTATCGCTGGTTTAGATACTTCAGTGACTGTACAAGAAGCTGTGATGGCTCTTCCAACTACGTGCGTGGCTGACAAGCGCGTGCGCGGATGGAATGCAAAATTGCTTTTACTTATGACACGGAATAGACACCAAGGAATCATAAGTCTGAAGCTCTCCATCTGAAACTTGACCCATCTTACTGAACTTTCCGCGGTGTCCGTCGAGGGATTGGAGCTCACGATGTGCTCGTGATCTTTCAGAAAATCAATTGACCTTCGTAGGCCTTGCAATCCACTCATTTGGTGTTTCCCATCAGAGTCCTTGGTTGAGGCTCATGCTTCGACTCGTACGCGTAGCCACTTTTCGAAGTTACTGCCAGCGCAGAGCACGCCTAGGACAGTAAGGTTGCTGGAAAGGCTTGCTGACGCACAAGTTTTTCGCATCGCTGGTCCCCGGTCGTTCAAGATGAAGTCAATTAGACCAAGCAGCGAGCCGAAGTGAAGAAATGAACGAAAAGAGACCTCACTCACAAGACCATGCATCTTTCGGACCACTCCACATCCATTTAGCATACACGCCATAATTCTACATTTATGAAAAACTTGAAAGATCGAGCCCTGTTCCAGCAATTCGAGGATTTTCCATCCTCTTGCCGAGAGCACTGTTCGCTCATCAGCTGGTAGCCACACCAAAAACGCCATGCATCAAACACCATGACCTCTCCACCAGACCGTTGAGGTTCTAAACATTAGGAAAAATTTGCGTTGACACGCTTAGTGCGAGTGGTCGTGTCCGTGTCCGTTTCCGTTTCCGTTTCCATGTCCATGTCCATCGTGCGAGTCGCTGGCATTTGGCTGCATCTGCTCAGGAGGGCAGCAGCTCTTGCCACCGCCGCAGTCATCATCGCACTCCAACAAACAGCTTCGGTCACCAGGCTCGCTGTCGAGTCGAGACGTCGAGTTGGCTGGGCTGCTCGGCTGCCCTGATCCCGAGGCGAACTCGGGCTGGATGGTGGAAGAGTGAATGCCGTATTCGTRAAGACACTTGCGGATCGCGGAGGCCTGCTCCATGTAACGCTGCGAGCCGTTGCCCTTGAAGTTATAGTTGACACGGACGTGAAGACTGGCAACAAGCTTCGTGTCACTGAGCTGCCAGACGTGGAGGTGGTGTACGCTCTCAATGCCAGGAAGGTCCTCGATATCGTCGCGGATGTCATCGACCTCGATCCCGTTAGGAACAGCTTGGAGGAGGATGCGGGAGGCAGCCTTGCAGAGAGGAATAGCAGAGCACAAGATGATGATGGTGATGACAAGAGAAATTGCCGGGTCGAAGTAGTAGCGGCCCTCGAACTTGCACTTCCAGATGATAATGGCGGTGACAATGACACCAACATTTCCCAGAGCATCGCCCATGACGTGCAAGAAGATACCCTTCATGTTGAGGTCGCCGTGAGAGTGACCGCCGCCTCCGCCACTGCTCTCTCTGGGCTTGCGGTGCTTGTGCTCGGAATGATCGATGGATTTGCGCGGGATGGAACCATAGCCAGCGTTCGACGCGACGACAAGAGGGTCGACCTCGCTCTGCTCCCCATCGGCATCGTCCTCATCGGCGGTGTTTTCCGCATCCGAGTCCACGGGGTCCAAACGTGCTTGAGCAATGATGGAATTGCGGAAACCCGATGGACCGGGAAAGTCTTCGATGTTGATTTGAGGCTTGGAGATGGAGCGGCTATGTTTGCGCGCACGGGGAGACTCTACTGCCGTCGTCTCACTCTCTGCACGTCCAGGGACGATGGTGTCTGCGTGGCTATGGCTGTGCGAGTGGCCAGCGTGTGAGTGGTTGTGTCCAGCGTGTCCCTCCTCGGCATCCTTGATTGCGTGACCCTCCTCGCCGTGACTATGACCACCATGACTATGACCGCCATGACTGTGGCCGTGATCGTGGAACAGCACCAATCCCACCAGGTTGGACGCGAGACCGAGACACCCGACAATCAGCACCAGGACCGGGTTGGAGACCACCTGCGGCTCCACGAAGCGTTGAATGGCGTCGAGGAAGATGGTGACACACAGTGCAACGAGGAAGACTCCGTTGACGAGCGCTCCCAAGGTTTCCGCACGTTGGTAGCCATACGTGTACTTCTTCGGGGCGGAGCTCTTGTTTGCCATCTTGACGGCCCATAGCCCAACGCAGAGGGACAGGACATCGTTGAGCATGTGGAAGGAATCGGCGACGAGGGCGAGCGAGTGCACGGCATATCCGGTGACGAGTTCGAGGATGAAGAAGGCGGAATCAATCACTAGCAGGATGATGATCCGGCTCGATTTGGAGAGGGCCATTGTTGTTTGATCGATTGCCGAGGATTGTTAATGAGAGGAGGCAGGTGCGAGCGGACTGACCGCGGCGGTCGACGTCGAGGTGGTGCAGGTCGACGGTGGATGTTGGGAAGGCGGAGGGACAGAGGGGGGATGTGTTTGTTTTTCTTTTCAGCACGGTTTCAACGTTCTTCACAAGATGGAGGCATGTTCCGTGAAGCCGAGATTTCCATGTCATGGGGCTGGCGGGCACGATGCCGTATACGGTGCGCTTTTAGCGACAACTCTGCAACAATCTTTTTTTAGTAGAACTAAGGTACACTACTTACGCTACCTCGGAATATAACCGTTCCGAGAGGTTAGCGGTGATTTTTAGTTATTATACGGGCGTTTCCGATATAGCCTCTTTATCTAATATGTAGATATAGTCCTAATCGATAGATTAATCGTAGAAGTAAAGTTATCTAAAGCCTATATCTATAACTATATATTAAGTACTCCCTTTATATAGTAGATAGATCGAGAAGTAGATATACGCCCGTATAATGCGTTTACGACTATTAAAGTAGTACTATATAGATATCTATTAAAGGAACGAACGAAACTACTAAAAATAACTCCTCTTTAAACTTATAAAGTACCTACTATCTTTATTCTTATCGTAACCTTTTAGATTAACGACGCTTCGACCGATTACGCGTATAATTTACGGGT
>NW_019716261.1:992152-998425 GCF_900074925.1 Ramularia collo-cygni
TACCTTTCTTTAACCTACTCTACTTTAGTATCTTATCTAGATTATCTAGGGTAATATAGTATCTCGTAATAATAATCGTAATAATAAACCTAACTTATACGGTTGCTATTATAGAGATAGCCTTTATAATACTATCCTTCGACCGTTAGCTAGGGGGTAGATTACCTATATAGTACTTATGCTTCGGTAGATTTATTACCGCTTCCTTTTCGATCTTAATCTATCGTATATAGGTTGCCTTTATACTAGTAAGCTGCGCTTTATCTAGGAGGCTCCTACTAATATATCCGTTAAGAACCTCGTCGTCTAATATCTCGCTTTTATTAGAGTTAATAATAATTAGTATAGTGCTTAAGGATAGCGTATTCGTCCGTAGCGGCATTAGTGTCGCCCGTATAATCGGTTTATTCGAAGGTGCCGGCGGTATTAGGTTATAATCGCTATAGAAGTAATATTTCTTATTATCTAGTATATACTTTATATAATCGAATTAGGGCTAAGTAGGGTATATACGCTTCTATACTTTCTTTGCTTGCTTCTTAGAACCTATTAGTATAAAGCGGACTCGTAGATATAGCGTCGTATATGTTCGTATAAAGGAAGGAATATTATCTATAGAAAGGGGGTTAGAGGAGAATTTTAGTAAAGGGGCAACCCTTTATCGCTCTATAGGTATAACTACGTAAAGACGGGGGATAGAGCGTACGCTACTTAATAAGTATTATATAGATATATAGGCGTATAAATTTATTACATAGTTATTATAGAGTTCTTATAGAGATTATAGCCGGGGCCGCTAATACTAGTAGGGATAGAAGTATATTAGCTATATATCCCCGGTATATATAGTCCTATTAGAGCATTAGAACGTAACGTAATCCTATTATACCGATAATCTATTCCGACTTATCCGACTAATAATTAACCTCCGATATATCGCTATTACTACTTTCCGAGTTATCCTCTTTTAAAAGCTCTCTATTAATTAAACCCTCTAGTGCCTTCTTAAGCTCTTTACGCGAGCGGTTATTATCGCACTAATCGCGAAACGCTTATATAATATCTTCTAAGTCGATATAAAATCCTTCCTACTTCCTACCGCCGCGAGGAATTAATATCTTATATAGTATATCCTTAGGAACCTTACGTAGCTCTTCTACGAGGTTCTTATATACGATCTAGTACTACGGCTTTTATACGCTTAGTATAAACTTATACGAGCTTAGTCGACCGAGCGGAAAGCCCTTTATCTTTAGAATACTTAAGTAGAGCTTAAGCATCTCTTATAGAATATACTCCTTAGAATCTATATATATTAGCAAATAATTTAAGATCTATTATATGCGTTCGCTAGTATAAACGTACCCTACTTTGCGTAAGCTTTTATAAGACTATTAAAGTAGGCCTTATCGATTAGATACCTAATACTTAGCCTTCCCTCCTTCTCTRCCTAGTTATAGCGATAGCTTAGTATACTACCCCTTACGTGCGGTCTATTAGATTATCTTCGTACGGGGTACTTATTCTATATATATATTAACGAGGCTAGTTCTTTCTGCATAATAGGTATATAGATATACTTTATAGCAATGCGGTTAGCCTTCTTTGCTTTATAAAACTACCCCTTCTTCTTTAATATTATAAAGAAGCCCTATAATATTAAGATTAATTAGCCTAACCCGTATAATTAGATTCGGATATAACGGGAGCGTTACTAAAGTATATATAGATAATATGCTTTATATACTTATATACTATGCCTTAAACCTTCCTCGTATAAGCTAGCCCTACTATACCTCGATACGGACATTAGTAGTGCTTGTTCTAAATATAAAGTAGCGGCGAAAGCGTACTTTACGCCTACGAATAATCCTTATATATTAGTATTAAGCCTACGCTATAAGGAGTGTCTCTTTACCCTTATCTATCCGAATAATATAAGGTACTCTCGTAAGCTTTTTATAAGCTTTCGTAAAGTTAGATAGCATAGATACTATTATACGGGTAGAGGATCTAAGATAGGTATATAGAATAAACCGTATATCTGCATTAATAGCAGCATAGATCTAAAAGCTATAGTCCTTAAGTTTATAGTGTGCATCTATACTCTAGACTGCATTAGGGCTAGGCGTAATATACTTCCTACGGCGACGTATAAACTTCGTAGCCCTATTATACGGGCTAGCGGGATAGACCTCGCGGGCTATCTCGTATAGTCGCTTCCTACGATATAGTAGTATATTAGCAAACCCCTTTCTACCTTATAGATATATATCGTATAAATATACTAACCTACTAAGCGTAAGCCGCGTACGATCGGTTATACGGAAGTATATTTATAGTAATATTGTTCTATATACTCTAAGGTTCGAGCGATTAATCTCCTTCTTTATAATCTTTTTATATTCCTCTTAACGCTTAAGGAACTCTCCTTCTCTTAGTCGTTTCTTAATRCCTATACTCCGCCGAAGCCGTATAAAGGTATAGTACTTAATCGYAAATCCCTCCTCGTTTAATTTATCTACGATATACGTATCTAGTAGAGCTTYRAGGTAGAAGAGTTCGGCTATTCGGATGCGAAGGAGGGGATTATYRTAAAGAYTATTCTTTAAYRACTATCGGGGTTCGCTACYRTTCTCTACGACGATTATACGRATAGTCCGTTCGGAGGTATATAGCTATTATAAATAGAGGAAGGTTTAAATATCGGTAATACTCGTATTATTATTCTAGAGTTTAMCGACTTTTAGATAAAGATTAGGGGGGATAGAAGGGGAGCGGCCTATTATATAGAATATGCGTATAATAGGGTAGAGGRTAGACGGGAAAGGAATTAGCGTAGTAAGAGGTTATAAACCTTAGCGAAACCTTTGCTAAAAACTATAGGGTTAGGGTTAGGGTAGTATATTTCTTTAATGTAGAGCGATAGTAATATAAATCGTAGGATATTTATAGGGACAAATTGTACGAACGTATAAAGTAAGGAGGAGTTATATTTTAGGTGTAGAAGCAAGTAATTATAAAATAGAAAATATATTTTAAAAGTAGTTTTTAAGTGCTACAATTAAGGCCCTCGTAGAATGCTTTAATTAATACGTATACTACCCCTCGCTCTCCTCCGCGGGGAAGCTAGAGGGCCCTACTACTAATATTAGTACTATAGCACCCTCTACTACCCCTAAACTATCTTAATTAGGACGATATCGTTCCTACTATATCGGTAAGTAGTCCGTRTAAAAGGTGTTGTTTTTTCTAACCTCTAAGAAGGAACCGTACGCGCGTATTATCGCTCCGCGCCGCCCTAGCGAACGGCTCGAATTACTACTCTAYAACTAACTACGTAAGGCCTTCGATACGATAATATTTAGYAATCGCTAGATTAGTAAAGCCTACTACGTRTCGTATAATGTAGTTACGCGTATCCGCCTTAGTTTCGAGCTTTTTAGCTAACYRTACCCTCTATTAACCGTCCGTAGAGGTAGGCTAGCGCGCCTTACTAACTAGTAAGAGYAGGAGTTTATAGAGTTTATAAGCTCGTAGCCGGACGCGTATCTTAATAAGATRGCTTAGTAGCTATTYRAYAATACCGGTTACGTTTTCTACGACTCTAGCGTATTTAGGATATTATCGAGGTAGCGGTAGTCTAAGAAGGTAGYACGGCGGATCGCTAGAGAGCGTAATACGGTACTAAGGGCTTACTAGCGTACGAAGGCGGTAGGCTAGTRTCGTAAGYAGATAGTATTCGTAGATAAGAGCGCGTATAATAAACGAAACGGTTAGCGGTAGGTTAGTGTTTTTTCTATATAGCTGCCCTTACTTACTACTCGATAGGCGTTACTCTTAGAGTCTAATTAGATAGCCCTCGGATACTAYATTACTAGCTAAACGATTAGARCGATAGTTACTCGTTCCTACGATAATAATTAATAGCTAGTTAAATAAGCTATTATTAAAGYAGGGCTTAATTACCGTAGAGGACATTCTAAACTAGCTAGTTTAGACGGTTTTACCTTAACTACTAACCGGCTCTATTATTGTTATAGATAATGCATTAATATATAGAAGCGATAATATCGTTTAGGCTATAGTAGATACTTACTACTTCCTCTAATTACTACTACCGTACTCATCGGACTATAACCCTATCGAATAGAGCTTCTACGTATTAAAGAGGTGGATTAAACGCTACTATAATAAGCTTCTAGTTAATAACTATAAGAGCTTCCTAGTCGATATAGTTTAAGAGGTTTTAGAGGCTCTAAAGGACACTATATAGCGACACTTTAAGAAGAGTAGTTATTTATAGCTCTATATTAGATATTATCTCTAAATCTATATCTATTACTATAGTTATTACTACTACCGTTAGCTAGTCGCACTATATATACGTAGGAAGCTCTAAATCCTTAAGTGTAGTAATCTTCTCTTTAAGTCTATCTAATCGTATTAATATCGACGATATAGCCCTAATTACCCTCTCTAAAGTCTCTTAAATTGCTATAAGCTGCTTATCTCTAAAAATAACCTCAAGTTCCGTATAGGTTAGTAGTATAGGGAACGGTAAGGATATAGTAATTAGCGGTAAGGACGGTAGTAATATATCGACCTATCGAATTATTCGAATTATTCGTAATATTCGTAATATTCGTGCTTATCGGAGGTTCGATTTAGAGGCTTATAACGGTCGACGGTATATATAGACGCGTGTCTAAATTACTTATATATATAGCTAAAAGCGGCCGTGCGCGACGCTCGGCAAATTTTTAAAAGATTAGTAGAGTTAATRTAGTCGAGCTATCGATAAAGTTAAAGCTAAGTTAAGGCTAACTTAGCCGCGGGGATRCTAAGYATACCGTTTAGACCCTAAAAACCCGGGCTCTACCTCGCGYACTATRCGATTRCGTAATAACGGTATACTCTAAATTCACTAAATAAATACACAAAATTCGAGCGCGTCGAAAGCTATAATTTAAGATGCTATTAACTAAATTTAGTCGCGTAGTTGCTATATAGTAATTAGTAGACTATAGCTAACTATAGGTTAGCTTTAGATCGACTTCCCTAAGCTTTAATAGGGCTTAGYAGACTAACTATACTAAAAACTTTCCCTACCTCTTTAGAATAACACTACTAYATAAYAGATAGTATATAATATAAAACAGCTTTTATAATAACTCGATACGGGGAAGAAGCTCGAAGAAAAATCGCGAGAAACGGACCGTTAGTTTAAAAGCTATTATAGTCGYAATCTACGTTCCCTACGCTTCTAATCCTTAAACTCCTACGTAGAGCGAACGGCTCTAATCTTATATCTAATCCGTATACTAGCCCTTRTCTATACGTTATCGCTTATACCGGTAATATTAATAATAGCGACAAACTTATTAAGTAGTAGCTTTTTAATTAACTAAAGCGCCGCCTATGTAGGTTCCCCCTACTACTCCCTTCTCTATATATAATAGTCTATAAACTTATCTAATTTATCCTTAACTTTAGGCTATAAAGAGGGCGGTAATATAGCCTTACGAGGACCTAGAGTTAGAGTAGTTAATAGAGCTAAGTTRTAGGTAATTATCGTATAACTACTTAAAGCGTGTTCGCTTTTAACCTTACGTACGTTATTTATRCCTCCCTTACTACTAAAACTACGCTCTTTCGTAATAACGAGGTTACGGATAATAGTATTACCTAGTTCTTCTATAGTAAGCCGCCCTTCTATAATACCCTTCTACTACGCTATAAGTTAAGGCTTATATATAGGGAAATGCGTAGWAGGATAGTTACGAGCGTCTAAAGGAATAAAACAGTTATAACCGTAGTTCCTATAGTTGCGGTTCTTATACGTCTACCGGCTAGTAATTGCCTCTAAGTAATTGCTATTAATTCGTATGCCCTCTTAATTCTACGGTAGGCTAGTAAGCTATATAGTTATAGCAGTTCGCTATATTACTAGAGCCGGTATTAAGGGAACAACTAGTATAGGCTCTAGGTCTATATCTACTACTATACGTAGTTCCTTCCTTCCGGCCTTATAGAACAGCTCTAATTGTTATATAATACTACTCTAACTCCGCTTATCCCTCTATGTAATTTTAGCCCTATTAACGAGAGCTAGCCCTTAGTAGGACGTAGTAAGTTTACTACTCTTTAAAACACCCTTTATTACGACGATTGTCTCGTTTATCTAGTTACTAACCGCTCTAGTTTTGTCCTTACTACTAAGAGTAATCTACGTGTTATCCGTGCTATCCTTCCCTCGGCGATAACTAAGGC
>NW_019716261.1:999570-1114211 GCF_900074925.1 Ramularia collo-cygni
TAGGAGTAACGGTTATAGATTTTAATAGCTAGATCGAATATTAGATCTTAAGTTAGAAAGCGACGGCTAGCCTTTAACTCTATTAGCTCCTTCTACTCCTCGTTAATAGTAAATCCTACTTACTCGAGCTATTATACGGGTTAGTACTATTCTTAGAATATTAAATTCCTAGCTCCTACTCTATTTGCCTTTACGTCGATAATTCTTCTTCCTCTAATAGGACCTCTATCGATTAAAAGTAGGTTAAAGGCCGGTCTAGTAGTTATCCTCGCGGTCGTTAAGGTAGTAGGTATTTATACGGGGGAGTAGGAGGAGGGAGGAGGATATAGGTAGATAGTAAAGGGGTAGTATAGTAGTAGGAGTAGTAGATATTAATATTAGTGTTTAGGTATTAATAAGAGTCGCTAAAAGAGTAGTAGGTCTTTATCCTACTACTCTTTTAGAGATCTTACTTACTTATATAGAGAGTTATATAGCTACTCGCGTAATACTATTATACCTTTACTTTATCCTTACTATTATTACTCTTTAGTACCTCTCCTTTATATGCATTTAGATAAGAGTCGCTTAAAGAGCAGTAGGTATTTATCCTACTACAAAAGTAGCTAGTATAATAGTCCGCGAGTAGAGTAGATAATAGAATATATAATTTAATAAAAAGAGTAGAAACTTTCCTATTTAGGAAGGAACTATAATATTACTATAATATTATACTAAGCTCCTATTACGAACTTATAATAGCTAAAATCGAGATTATATAAAAGAAAGAAAAGCACTAATTCTTTATACCTTATCCCTTCCGACTTTAAGACTTACTCCGAGACCTATAAGACTACTTATCCTTTCCTAAACGTAGACCCTTTAACTAATTATCCGTAGCTATACTTATAATTATTCCGCGCTTAGGTCGCCGGCGTATGTTCTCTAGTCTGCTATTATACGCCTTTAGCCTCTCCTAATAGGCTCTCTCGCTAGCTATTCTATCGCTATACTAGTAAGTACTCTTAGTTCCCCGCTAGATATAGTTACTATAGGCTAAGTTTAAATATCTACGCTAGATTATATAGCGCTATTCTCGTTAGCGTCGAACACCTTTATACGGGTAGGAAATATACTAGAAATAGCCCTAGGCCTTTAATTATATTACTATCGTAGTCGTTCCGCTTCTTATAATCTTCGTAATACTCCTCCTTAGTTAATATTATTCTACTACGATATTATTAGCTATTATACTTTAATAATTCTCTAATAGGATTATATAGACCGGCTTATAACTAGAAAGGCGTCGACGTAGTTCGGACGGTCTCGGATATTATCGATCCTATTAGTAAAGCTATTATAGATTTTAACGTACTTAGTAGTAGGCTTAGCTATTATTTCCCTTTACTCGCGGTTAAGGAAGAATCCTATTTTCTTAAGCTATTATACGGGTTAGCGCTACTTTTAAAGTATTAAATTCCTAGCTTATACTTTTATAAAGTTCTACTTAAAATATCCGTATTCGCTATTATTATCCGGATCCTTAGGGAAAGTTCCTTCCCTCTAGTATTTCGTAGTATCGATATAACCTAGCTATAGGTATAGTAACTTAGGCTTCTTCGCCTTTTTAGGCTTTTATACGGGTAGTATAGAGGAGGGAGGAGAATATAGATAAGTAGTAAAGGGATAGTATAGTAGTAGGAGTAGTAGGTATTAATATTAGTATTTAGGTATTAATAAGAGTCGCTAAAAGAGTAGTAGGTCTTTATCCTACTACTCTTTTAGAGATCTTACTTACCTATATAAAGAGTTATATAGCTGCCCGCGTAATGCTATTATACTTTTACTTTATCCTTACTATTATTACTTAGGTATCGTAGACTTAAATAAAGGAGGAAAGCGAGGACATTGCACGCGCATATTAAATTACGCTACTTATTACTTATTGTACGGAATACACCTTTAATTACCGAGGTTCTAATACCCTATAATGCTAGCGTCGCACTATCGCCTAAAAGGATTATTGCAGAGTTGTTCTTAAAAACGCGCCGTATGCCGTACCGTACCGTCAGAAAGTTGCGCAGAGTCGCGCCGATTCCCGAAACATCCTGACATAAAGTACCTTATTCATGCTAGAAAGTTGTGGCACGCATCATAAGAATAGGTATCACGCCATCCTCGACCTGCTACATATATCTCTCTTTCCGGAGACCTCTGCTTATTATCCTTTCGCACAACCTCCTGTCGCAAGACTGAACATTGTCAATGGTGTGGCGTCGTTCGGACGGCGCCCCGAACCCTCGTTGACACAGGTAATCGATAATGATGAATGGCAAGTTTCTGTTGGTTCCTTCTCCTTGGTTCTATCCAGCAAGAATCCCGTATGTTCGGCCAACTGCGGGCCTTGCTGTGCCGCAAGCCCTTGGTCGATTTTGGGCGTAGCCAGACGACATGTTCCACAACGGGCAGCTCTCGGTCTTTCTACACTGCACGGTGATGAATTTTCTGTTCATTGATTGGATTTGCAAACTGCGCGATGCAACGCAGAAGACCTTCACAACCTTCGGGTGACAGTACTGCCATACCCGAACCGGAACCTGCGCATCTTGCAAACGGCCATGGTTCCGACGACGATCACGAAGTGACTGAGATGCGCGACAATGCTCTTCCATCAACGAGGAGCTCAAGATCAGACAACAAGACCAGGTCTCCACTCCGAAAGTGGTGGCGAGAGAATGTTCGTCTCTCCGTCCCTTCTGTTGATTGTCGTGATCACTATGGTGAGTGAATCTGTTTAGAGCAATCCTTCGGGCATCGAAGACGGTCGACTTTTGCTTCATCTTGTCTTTCTTTCRGTTCCCCAACTAGCCGAGGTCACCGGCATTTTCACACGCAAGCGACCACGAAGCGAGTCGCGTTGTCGTTTCACAACAAGCTTACGCGAATTCCACAGCAAACGAGCGCACCTTTCTAGGCTATCTCCGGACATCCGTCGCCTTATCCATGTTAGGAGTGCTTGTAGCCCAACTCTACCGCCTACAGCACTCCGCGACTCCAGATCCAACCTTCGGCTATTTCGCACTTGGAAAGCCCTTGTCCGCCATCCTTCAATGTGCGGCATTGGGAACGGTCCTGCTGGGTGGTATTCGCTTCTGGAGACAGCAGTCGGCTATGGCGAGGGGAAAGGTGTATGCATGTGGCTTTGAAATGTTGATAATAATGGGATTCGTGGGTTTGGTAAGACCGTTCTTTCTTCAGGATAATGGGAGTGAAAAGCTAATTGAAACCTTGCAATAGCTGCTACTTACGCTCTTTGTGCTGCATATTGCGTTGGACATTTCCAAGTAATGTTGACGAACTCATGATGATACCCGATGAATGAACGAAATACGTTGAGAATCTCCTCCAGGGCCATCCCAGGTAACGTTGATGTTTCATGAGCCTGCATGACTCGCAGGCTGGCATATCCTGAGAAGCACCCCGACCAACCACCAAGGTGCTATGGAAGCGGAGACAGAATTTAGTGGTTCTTCCGACAAAAAGGTACCGGCTGTCCACAACGGCAGAAGTGAAGTCCAGGGATCCCCGCGAGCTACTGTACCTCCGTTCGATCGAGAAGCGCAAGCAGGGGTCCGTCCACAMCTTGCTCGGAAGAGTCTTGATGGGGTAGGTGAATGACAGTTTTTATCTCGACTGATGCTTGCAACTTTCAGAAGCATCAAGCCCTGATAGACTAGCACTGGCGTCCAAACGCGATGCTATAGCCCTCCCCTCGACAGACCTTGTCAATGGCCACATATTTTCACTCTGTCAGCACTAGATCGGTGCCCGTTCAAGAAGGCAAGAACGTCCAGGCGATGAAAATCTTCCACTCGCTTGCACCACCATCGAATTCCGATTCGCACACGGATGATGTGTCAAGACCAATCACAAGAGTGCCAAAACAGTGAGATCTGTACAGCGTCTATCGCACGTCGAATGTACTTTGTTCATCGCCCGCAGATCGTTGAGCATGTCATCGAGGCCGATTCGCAAGAAATCATGTAATTTGTATCAACATGGCGAACAGCCAGGTGGTTTCAAGGGATTTAAAGGTTAAGTGATCGACTCAATGACATCCGCCTCAACGAAGCTACAACAGAACTGCTGCGTAGCGATGAGCATATAGGGCTGATGGCGGATGTTTCCCCGACCTGACAACGTTGGTCGTCCGAATCACAAATGTGATATGGCCGCTGTGTGGCTGCTGAAGGTTGTGGGGCCGCTGCAACATGGGACGGCCCCGTCAATGCTACACCACCATGCCGATCATACTTTGACAATCGAAGACTTTTGGCTACAACCGGGCAACCTCACAACTTCTACTCCAAATATAGAAGGCAAAATATTGGACTCTTCTGCGAATTAACTCCCAAGGTCGGGAGTTTGAGGCGGATCCCTCACGAGTTTCGCTCCTCTGTCATCAAGGAGTGAGAATATTTCAATGCGWTCCACAACCACACCAAGATGGACAGAAGAGGAAGTAAGACAACTCCTTCGAGACGCCGGTCGAGATTCGTACCAATCGAGTGCGTATACCGCTTGCAAGAACAGAGATTGGTCGCCTCGGTCACATTTTGGTCGCGTGGGTATGGCGCTAGACAGGGTGCTGGCGTCTATCCTTTACGCCACACACTGCGGTCTTCCAGTAGCCCCAAAGCACACTCGAGGAATGCATTGAACGGCATCATCAACATCGCCGGACTGCGCACGGCGCCGTGTCTATTCGTGACGCAGACAAAGACGTTCGGGCAGGMACAACAGGGCCTCGTGTAACCAGTTTCCGATCTTCTAAGGTCGTGTAACGGATCGGACAAGAATTGCGTAAGTGATTTTGCAGCCCAGGGCTGCAAGCACCTGCATAGGCGAATGCTTTGCCGCACAGAGATGACACGCCTTTCCATGGGTATGATCCTTCGTTGGGTGCTTTGCCCCACTAGGGAAACGCTTTGGGGCGAGAGTCAGAGAATTAGCCCATTGGTATGCGCAGCACATTCATGTGCGTATAGGATGCAATCCTCAGATCAACCCTCGATGTTGGTGCACATCTTCCCACGTAGGTGCTGTCGGTCAGTCCCGCGAAAGCCAGTGAAAAGATCCCAAACCCACTCCGAGCTGCATGCAGGGATACATTAGCTCCGGTTAGCGGGTGCGTAGCGCCAGGAGCACCCCCGGTCATGGCCATCACACTTCCAGAGACGCAGCATGCCACCTGCACCCCGGTAAGAGACAGTCGAGTGGAGCTTCGAACTCGCACTCGTAGCCTTGCTCAGGGCGGAGATGCTTTCTCGCGCTGCACGAGTGAGCGTGCTTCCCGCTGACGCCTCACCGGGCTTGCTAGAACGCATGCAGTCCAGGCCCGTCTGAGCGTTATGGTAGGTTGCGCCGTCTCGATCAGAGGCTGTAGCATGTGCTTGCTATTCGATTGATCTTCCTACCTATCTTCTTCTATTGTCCACATCCCTTCTTCCTACCGGTTGCACCGTTCAGCTGTCCATCGTCAATCGGCGAGCTGTGTGTGTGCGCTCGCGTGCGCTTCTGTTTCCTAGCTGTTCTGCTGCATTTGTGTTTTCTGCATATACGAGTTCGCCCTTCTTCTCATGCTCCCACATATCTTGGACCCTTACGCTCCGTCTCACGGCAAGAGGGTTGCACAAACACGATTACTGTCGCCACCTCCGGCTTGCGTAAGAGTTGCGACTACCACTCGGACAGGGCTACACCGGGCWAGAGCATCGATCAATCTACAACAAGCACCAGGAAAAGCATACGATATTGTCGACATTGGAAGGAGCGTCAGCCTCGACGCTGAAGGAAGGTGTAGCGCATTGGAGAACTCGACGCGCATTCATAAGGGAGAACGTGACGCGCATTCATAAGCCAGCATGGCAAATACAACGTCGCCTTATCTAGGCGGATGTATTGCACCGTTTCTGGACCATTCGCTGTTCCCCAGTGAAGGCGGCTGTAGGTGGCACTTACTATCCTCTTGCCGGATCGTTACTAACATTAAGAGTAGTCACCTCTGGACGATTTTGCGCACCCATAGACCTATTACCGGGGACACCAACATGTTGTTTACCCTGTCCAGCAACAGAGTGGGCGTACTCTTCGGACTTTCAGACATATGGCCGAGCAGCTGAATGGCTGAATGTCATCGGGCTAGTTCTACTTGTGTTCATGTTGCTGTCTTATACCGTACTGCCCGCACAGCAGACCCGAAGTCACTACCTGAGTAAGTCTGGCACCGCACTTGGGACGTTTGAGAAAGCGTAACAAAATCAGAGCACGCTAACGATCATTCTCCTGCTGTAGGCATCTGTCTGATCTTCGCAATAATGCTAATAGCAATCGGATTCACTGTTCCCCTCGCAGCGTCGCCCGACCAATGCTTCAACGAGATTACCCCGAATGATATGTACTCTTCGACAGAGTGTGCTGTTAGTGGCGCTTGCATCATCGCGGGAGGACTCTCAGCAGTCATGTGGATCTTCATACGTGCGCTGTCGATGAATCTACAAATCTGCTGGGACATTGCACCTGGACGCAAATTCTTCTACGCGTCCCAACTTTTCGGATGGGGAATCCCCGCGGTTCTCTTCTGCATTACCRTGACAATTACAGGCGTGTCATTCCGGTTCGGATCGGCATGCCATGTCAACCACGACAACAGCATGGGTGACTTCTGGGGACCTCTCCTGGCGTTTGCTGGAGCTGCTGGTATACTGCAATGCATCACGTTTGGATACTGCATCCAAGTGTACATGAAGAATCTCTGGTCGGATGAATCATCGACCCAAGCAAGTGGGCACGGGAGCTCCAATCTGCCTTCGTACAACAACAGTGTCCGCACACAGACTGCACGCGCAGTCTATCAGCGGCTGAAGAAGGTCCTCTGGCTACAATGGAGGGGTATTGCCATTGTCACCATAATTCTGGTGGACGTGATCTTCTTCTCGATCGTCTTCGTACAGCTGGACGGACTACAAAACGCGATCCTGGCGAATCTGAAAAGATTGGAGCCTTGGCTCGTTTGTTTGGCCTCAAATCCGAACGACAGGGACCAGTGTTTGTATTTAGTCGACGGCTGGCTGGTGAACGAGCCAACAGTGGTCGCAGTTCTACTGTTGCTCTCTTTGACCGGATTGCAGGCATTCATATTCCTGACTCGGCCGTCCATTTTCCCTGCCTGGTGGAATTTCATGAGAAGGAAAAATATGGTACAGCAAGAATTCGTCAGCCTGGATGCACGGCAAAAGAATCTGATGCGCAGCAACTCAAAGCAGGAGCTGTTGAGATATCAACGCGGCCACCAGGCGACGAACTTTGAGCTGCAATCAAAGCCAACTCCTGTCGTGGCGGTTGACTATGACCGCAAACGCGTCAGCTCTTCCATTAGCTCGCCGGAGGAAGCGTACAAGAGCCCACTATCTGCCATCAGCCATGATACGGCGTTGGAGAGCAGGACCCAATCACCTAGGATTGATCGAGGATATGTGCCACCGGAATATGTTGGTTCAATCACGCCAACACTGGCTAACGAGGTCCATACAAATCCTCCAGCGGCTGGCTACTCACAGCCATACTCCAGCCACGATTATTTCGCGCCGACTATGGTGAGCTTGGGCCGAGAAAGGCGCTACAATGCTCCTGCTACGAGCTTTTCAGCACCTATGAGAGCAGTCAGTTTTGAGAGGAGGGAGTCCGATGGTGAAAGCAGCCTTTCGCAACATCCGCCTAGCGACGTTGATGGAAGCGCAGATGAGCTCGATCCGCGTGGTGGTCGGAGACAACGACGATGAAGAAGGTAGGAGTGCAGCCTTGCACCTTGTAAATATCATGCCATGTGGAGATATCGTATTGTGCCATATTCTGGAGGGGAGAAAAGCGAGCGTGATGTACCTTATATACCCCAAGAGTCGATGGAGCAATCCACGCTAGATGAGAGCGATGATGTTCCTTTCGTGTTGTGTCATTCAATGCCAATTTGCTGTAACGTGTTCCAGGGGGAGTTGGCTTCTCGAGGAGTTGGCTAGTTTTGCCTGCTGAGGGCAAGGCTGCTGCTCTCGCGATCAGGCATCAAATCAGGCCAGATACTAGTCAACTCCATGAGAGCCCAACTCCTCCTTGCACATGTCATGTGAATTTCAGAGTCTACCGAGCATAGCAATTGAAGCAAGTGAGTGAAAGTCTAATCAAATATGCTTACTCATCTCCCGCGCTTTCGCCGCAAAACAGTCGAGGAGATCGCACTACGGTACACCTCCACCACCCTTGAACATTGATCTCTCACCAGATCCATCATGCCGCCCCCAGCAATGCACTGTACGTGCAAGACCGTCCTCAGTGGCGTCTTCGGCGCACCAATATCCCGTGCAGCAACATTTCCGCCATCCTTCTTAATCCCCGCCATATCAGCACCTTTCTCTACCACAAGCAGCCAGCAGAAGCCTCCGCGTAAAGATGGCAATCCCAGGCGCGGAGTATCCGCACTGTACAGGTCCGGTCTGAATAAGACAATGTGGAAAGCCAACTCTGTCAAAAACGTACCTCTCCCAAAGCCTGTCCTGGATCCGGCTCGCAGAACACAAATCGAGACGGACCCAGACCATGGACTTTGGGAGTTTTTCCCGGCCAACAAGACGCTGATGGCTACACCTGCGGAAATGCATGCTCATGGACGAGCATGGACGGTGCAGGAGCTGAGAGCGAAGGATTGGGATGATTTGCATCGGTTGTGGTGGGTGTGCATCAAGGAGAGGAATCGGCTGTTCACGTATGAGGTGGAACGGAAGAGACTGGGGCCCATGTACGGTGATTACGAGAGTGGGGAGCGGATGAAGGTGGTGAGTACAGCTGGGCTGCATGGATTTGTGGAAGGCCTTTAACGATATGTACAGATCAAGCACACGATGAAGGCAATCAAGCACACCCTGACGGAGCGATGGTATACGTGGGACAGTGCGCGAAGCGAGGCAATGTTGGATGAAGAGATCAACATGTATGCTGATGTGGACAATGGCGAGATTGCCTACCTGCGCAAGGAGGATGATCTTGTGGTAAGTGCGCTGAGAGCTGATTGTGTGAGACATGGACTGACAGAAGATAGGTCGATGAGCAGCTCAGCGCTCCTGAGGGAAGCGAACAAGCGATGCCACCTGCAGATGTTCCGAAGATGAGTACAGAGGCTCGAGCATGAAGAGCGCATTGATGGTTGTATAGCATGTAAAGATGAAAAATGTATTATCACGAAGACCCAAGTCAGCGCGACACCAATCAACAATCGTGCGTTGGCCGCGAAGCAACCGTTGCAGCATTGCAGCGAAAGTGGGCCTACTATCATCAAGAACTGCTTCCAAGCAAGCAGGTGCTGTAGCACGACAAGAGTCTTGAGTTGAGGTATGTTCGTCCACAGCAACTGAATCGTTTGATTCTAGCTCTGGAACTTAGACAACGCAGAGGCAAGCCTCTGCCAGACTGCTGGCAATACTGTTCACCACCCAAACTTTTCCGCCACAATATGTCGGCACGTCTGCCCTAAACCTCTGCCAATTCTAGCGGTCGGTCCCACTTCGCCCAGAGCTCCCAGTTACTCCATAGCACCATAAAGATGGCCTCGGCATTCAGCCTCAGAAGTTGTCGGATGTACTCAATGCCTTCGACCTGTAATCTAATCTTTGCCTTAAGTTCCTGTCGTGCATCATCTGCCATCAATTCAACCGTCAAGTCTTTAGCATCTGAAAGTTGGAGACGGGTTTTGTCGTGGCCACGCAGTGTGAATACTCGAACATGGCCAGTTCTCTCCAGCAATGTGCTCGGCCCACATTCTAACACGTTCTGGTTGTGCCTCATGTACAAGAGTAGAATGTGCGATCGTCGCCGATGTTGTCATTGAAATGTTGATTGGTGTATTGATTTTGAAGATTGAAAGTCAAAGGTAAACGAAGTGAATGCGGATTCCGCTTGTGCTCGTCGGTGAGTGGAGAACGTCAGGGACATATCGTTCGAGTACAACACTTGCCGCTTTGACAGGTGACGAAGTGGAGTTTGAGGTCGCACTTCCAGCTCTTCAGCCCTCTTTGATAGCTACTGGATAGTGAGTAAAGAGATGAGATTTGTGGTGACTGAGCAACCTGGCAGTTGTACAGGACTGAGAGCGAGCCACTACGCTTCGCACGATGCTCTCGACTGGCCTAAGGGATAAGCTTGCTAAGCTGCACCTGAGTCCTCGAAGTCATGCGTATTGCGCCGATGTGTGAAGACACTAATCGGCCACAAATGCTTAGAGGTGATGTTGTTGTTGTGAGGGAGAGACATACCTACCTATGGTATGGTTCAAGTTTAGTCGGGTTTCGGCAAATCCTTCCCCGATCTGCCGGACCTCACCTGAAATTTGTCTGGCGAGCTCACAATTTCTATACTACAACCACAACTCACTCTCCGGCAAAATGTTCGCTGTGAAAGGATGGTCCGTGAATCCAAATGCACTCAAACCTCAGACGGAGCCTTTCAAGACGGGACCGCTACCGCAGAAGGCGAAAGACGGAACCATAACTAAACCTGAAGCTGGCAAAAAGCGCAAGCGCGGCGATGGACCCGCAGGCAATGAGCCGGACGTGGGGAAACTCTGGACAAAGCACATCGATAATGGCGAACCTGAGAAGCCGAAAAAAGCGAAGAAGGCAAAAGTAGAGGGTGACGAGACGAATCGGCCCAAGACGAAGAAGGAAAAGAAGGCTGCAAAGGCCGCGAAGAAGGCTGCGAAGAAGCCGGTCAACGTCAATGATGTTCCTTTGGGTGAGAGGAAGAAGCGAACAGAGGAGGTTATGCCGATAGAAGGCGCAGAGGTGGCCGAGGAAGTGACGGAGAGTGCGCCAGTGGAAACGGGTGCTGAACGCATCGAGCGCGAGAGTCAGGCTGCACTTTCAACAATCGACAAGAAGAACAAAGACAACAAGCGTCGAAAATCTGGCGACATCAGACCTACCAGTACACCTGCTACTGGGCCTGATGCCGCACCCRAAGCAGCACCTGTAGTCACCGCTCCCGTCAGCACTCTGACGCCCATGCAAGCTGCAATGCGCCAAAAGCTCATATCCGCCCGCTTCCGCCACCTGAATCAAACACTGTACACCGAGCCCTCTCTCAAAGCCCTACAGCTCTTCGCTCGCGATCCACAGATGTTCGAAGACTATCACTCTGGTTTCCGCCAGCAGGTCACCACTTGGCCCTCTAACCCTGTAGACACTTTCATTGAGACGATCCGATCCCGTGGTTCTGTCCGTCTTCCGCACCAGAAGAAGCCCATGAAGGGCAAGTTTGCACCAAAGTCTAAGAAACCTGCAGTCGAGGACGCCAACGATCTGAAGTCTCTTGCCCTGCCCCGAACTCAGGGCGTCAGCATCATTGCCGATCTTGGGTGTGGAGACGCACGTCTCGCGCAAACGTTTGTTGACTCGGGCGAATCTCACTCACTGAACCTCAAAATCCTGTCTTACGATCTACACTCGCCACATCCGCTTGTTACCAAGGCCGATATCTCCAAGCTCCCTCTGGAAGACGGGAGCGTGGACATTGCTATCTTCTGCCTCGCACTCATGGGTACCAACTGGATTTCATTCATCGAAGAGGCAGAACGCATACTGCATTGGAAAGGAGAGCTGTGGGTCGCGGAGATCAAATCCCGCTTTGGGCGAGTCGGTAAGGGTAGTAAGGTCGTGGAGCACTCCGTAGGAGGCAAGAGAAAGGCTGCAGCTCTGAGCAAAGTGAAGGCGAAGAAGGCGGCAGAGGAGCAAGAAGGCGATGAGCAGGCAGCTTTAGCGGTGGAAGTCGATGGGGCGGAGAGCACGAAGATCGAGGAGACGGATGTTGGCGCGTTTGTGGAAGTTCTACGGAGGCGTGGCTTCCTGTTAAAGAGTGAAGTCTACGGACCAAAGCACGCGCCTACAGAGAGTGGGATCGGGCTCAAGAGAGGAGAGGCGAGCATTGATTTGAGCAACAAGATGTTCGTCAAGATGGAGTTTGTTAAGGCTGTAACGCCAACGAAAGGCAAGGGTGTGCCTGAGGAGGGGGAGAAACGGGAGCAGAAGGTGGAGAAGTTCAAGAAGAAAAAGTTTTTGGACGAGGTGGAAGAGGAGGAGGTTGCTACAGAGGACGAGGCCAAGACTTTAAAGCCTTGTCTGTACAAGATTCGGTAGATGTCGGACGATGTCCGCTGGAGCATCTGGCTTTGATTTCTGCTGGAGATCAGCATTTTGAACCTTACGGGCACGAAGTCACCTGGAGTTACACAAGGTACGACGACAGACCTCATGCAAACCCTCAGTGTAAGAGTAGGTACAGGGTCTCTTTTCCAATATGCATGCTCGACAAATTTGTGTTTGCTGCTTTTCTGCAAATCTCAATGACATCACTCTTCTTACCTTACTCCTCACTCCTCTACTGCCACAGCACAGCAGCCGTCACCCATTCCATTCCATAGCACGAACGGGAAGCTGCAGCATGTCGACAGATCCGAGGACGACGTACTTGCGCTACAAGACGGCCAATGGAAAACTCGTCCGTTGGCTGACGATACACGCGCGTCTGCGGTCTTCTCGTGGCTCTTCATCTTCATCTGAGACTCCCGAGGCCTCAAATACGAAAATTTCCACTCATGAGCTTGTGCCCTGGGCGCATTCGATTGCTGCGGCCAACATTGACATACCGCTGGAGATCATCTATATCCTGAAGGACATCATTGCCGGGCGCCAGGAATGTCTGAACTGGTATCATAAGCTGGCACGAAATAACAATGTTGATCCGGCGGTCTTGATATCGAATCGCACTCACAAGTACTTTCTCTCGCGAATGCAGCAAGTACACAACATCCTTATGGCCGCCTATCAGGTAAGCCATCCCAAGTCAAAGCACTCTAACACTAAACTCGACACCAATCTGGAGAAGATGAAAAACTCCTTTGAATATCTGCATGTCGAAGACCCGGCAGAAGGTGAGGGCGAGGAGTCGTCCGAGGTCAATCTGCGGTCGAAGGCCAACATCAGCAAGGAGGCCGAACATGAATCATCTGAATACAATCTTGWCGATGGCAACGAAGAAAAGTCGTTTGCCATTTTCTGTCTTTTCCAAGACTTTGCCGCCCTCCATAAGCAAATCTGCCAGATATGGGCGGAGTACAAGAATGGTGACCTCAGCTTCATGACTACTTGTATCCTCACAAACACCGCGTTCGACTTCTACTTGAACGCCGCCGAGGAATTCAGCCAGGCACATGCGGATCTCAGGTCTTTTGAGGACATACTCGAGTTTTCTGGCATGAGCGGGTACCTTACCAAGGCCCGGATCGCGCAGTATCATATCTGCAATAGGAATGACGACGGCGTGAACTTGACGAAATCAGGCATCCACAACGACTTGCTTTGCATGAAAGCTTGGACTGCTCTTCGCGATGTCAAAGATATTTCGCCTTGGCTGCTGACCACAGATGCAGAGAGGCAACGAGTGGGCTCTCCGAGGGTGCGACACTCTGGCCCCCCTTTCAACAAATTGCTGATTGGCGTTGCTAAAGAGCTCGTCCAACCGATCGCGGACATATGCTCCTCGCTGGATCTTGCTGCCCATAACTTGGATGAGTTCACGCTGCGCCTGATCCAATACATGACCTCACCAGGTGATGGTKCCATGCCGATCGGGCTGGCGGGGATGACTTCTGCATACATCGGCATCTACGATACCCTAGATGGCGACATGGAGCAAGGACTGTTGGAATCCAATCGCGTTCTTGATCGAATCCATGATGCAGCCGCTGACTACCGCGGCTATCTCGAAGGTATCGGTATCGGACACGGAGAAATCGAAGGGATGCTAGGCTGCACTCGAAAAACCTCGGATCACTTGGAGTTCCGGGTCAACTGCTCTATCGACCAGCCTGGTCTTCAGCTCTCGAAACGGCTTCTAGGTGCCTTGCCAATCCTCTGTGGTACGCATGCTGTAAAGATGTCTGAGCGCTCACATCTTTTCGGGCTTTCTTGTTTCAGTTCCAACACCTTTCTACTCACTCTTGCTCATCTCTACAAGGCTTCAAGGGAGCATGGCTTACTCACAAGCGACTGGCCTTTGATGGAATTCATCATTAACAACCAAATGAAAGTGAAGCGAATAGAAAGAACTAGGAAAACATTCTGTGGTGAAATCAATCCCAACAGTCACATGCCCGCACTATCTCGAGCCCGGCAGTTCGTCATGTCACTGGGAATTCCTCTAGAAAAGGCCTGTCGAGCGACTCCAGCAGACCATCCCGACATCTCTCCAATCAGCCTGGCAATCAATCCGGTGAGCACTAGTCATTTCCTTGCTGCTACGGAGCATATTGCAAAGAGGAAAGAGAGATTGGGACAGGCTCCGAAGATGATCGAGTTGCATTACGATGTTGTCAGGCGATTGTTGAAGTCGGGTGAGCCCATACGAGATCCGATCATTGCCGAAGAATGGCAGCGTTCGAAGAGCCTTACCGACGCTCAGATGCTCACAGTCCTTCAACAAGCTATTCTGGTTTCAGAGCAAGACATCAATACCGACTACCTGGGTCTATCCAAGATCTGTACAACACTCCTGAAAGACTTCCAAAAATTGGCTATTATCAAATCAACCGTCGATGTATCTATGCTACACTCGTCCACGGCTCTCGTGGCGTTCACCCTGTGGCAGGCAGCGCAACACGAACAGTCTATCCACCAGCGTCGGCCATCGCAGCGGTGTGAGCTACTTTTGAGCAAGGCTGCTCAACTGATCGAGAGAGTCCTGGAGACTGGGAGCGATGACCTTTGCGGAAGTAGTCTCGAAGTCACCAGCGGCTCGATCGCCGAACGCTTGAAGCCTGCAGTCCTTTATCCAGCTGGAAGACTGAAGCAATTTGGAATCGTAGACTTTGGTGGCATAACCTTTGCTAAGTCTAAGGTCCAAGAATCCGCAGAGGAAAAGCAGCTTGCATTCGACGCCAAGGCGGGGAAGGTTGCGAAGATTGTGGAAGAATTCCAGGAGCAGAACGGTTCGTTACGTTCTGGGGACGATGTTGCGGAACAAATGCAAAGGCTGCGAGAAGAACTGGAGAAAAAGCTATTCGATGCTAAATGTCTCTCGAAATCGCAGGTTTCCCTTGTGGACGGGCGGCTGGCTTTTTCTGCTCGAGATATAACCGACTCGGAACTACGCGATGTGGTGAACAATCTTACTGCTAGAAGATTGATTGAAATAATGAAGACTGGCGTCCATTTTGGCGAGGATTGAGCTCATGGACTGTCTTCAATATCTGGTGAGTGGAGTCGAGTTGAGGGAATGTCAAGTGCTTGGAGAAAGTGGGAACATTTGTGGTGAGTGTTCAATGTTGGAGTACAGATCACATCTGATCATGAAGCGGCCCCTGATGCTTGTGGAGGATGGATGGTGTAGCCGCCATCATCACCACACCATTGACATGGAAGGATATTTCGCAGATTTCACTGCTCTGGGTTCCCAGCACAAGGAGGCGGTCACGCGGTACGGTATCCTGTTCGAAGACGATGTGCGGTGGGTAGTGAAAGGTGAACCTCTTCAACCTCCGGGGTTGATTCTGAATCCGCTGCTTTCTCCAGCTCGGTGGCGCCAGATACGCATAGCGTCCATGTATTACTCTGCAAAGCACCTTTTCACCCTCGCAAACCGTTGCTCTTGACTTTCACAGCTTCTTGACTATGGTTCCGGCTTTCAGGTAGCACTCTTGCAATCCCCCCTGTTGCAAATATAAATCAGCCGAAGCAAATTGACTGCCTTGATTCAAGCCATATGGCGCCTTTGGTCGGCATCTCGGCCCTGTAGAGAAATATACGACGCGGCCTTGAACTAGCTCGATAGGCGGAAAATGGGTATCGTAGTAGGTCATAGGTTACGCTCATGTCAACTATACAAGTCCGCTGTACAGGTTTCACACCTCCCCATCCTCAACAGCATCTGTCTCGCCAGGTACTGCCTCGTAGCCACCATCTCGATACCGCATTCCTCCCTTCGGAACCTCATACATGCTCGCATAGTCCACCAATTCACCACCAATCAGACCCCGATTACTCTCCTTCCTCCCAAAGATCGGACCATCCATCCAGAAGTCCTGACAATTCCGGAACAAACCTCTCGTAAAGGGATTGTTTTTCTTAGTAGGTTTCTGCTTCACAGTCTTGCTACCTTTGTAGCCTTGAAAAGCGATGGCGAAGAAAGTGTCCAATCCGATGAGTTTTGACCAGCGAGCTAGACAGCCTTCCTTTTTGCGTTGTGCGTGCTTGTGACCATGTCCGTCGAGTGTTTCGGCGCCGGTTCCGGTGACTTGGGCAGACTCCATGGACATTGTACCAGTCGTCATTGCCGATAGCACTGGGTTGACCTGATGGGTATTCCGCATGCTTTCGAAGGTGGTCAGGTTCTTGCCGACTTGGAAGAGGTGCACGAAGAGCAGCATGACGGTCCAGGTAAGTTGAAGAGCGCCCCAGGCGTTGGTCACGAGGGTGAGAGGATCCTTTGAGAATTCCGCACATAGGTCATCTCTGAGGAATGTGCATTGCAGATCTTCTGGTTTGGGTCTGGGTAAACTCTCGAGGTCTGTCTGTGTCAGTCGTCTATCATGCAGTCGATCGAACATTCATTACTCACAGACGATGGTGAGTCGCACCATGAAAGCGATACCAATAATCATAAACACCACGTAAAGGATGAAATGCTTGTGGTTGTTCACACCAACGCAGTTGTCCACCCACGGACAATGACTGCGATTAAGTTAGCTTCAAGCTGTCTCGGGCATGATATGGAATACTCACTGATCTTCTCTCGCCACACACCGCCCGCAACGCCTGCAATGCTTGCTCCGCAATGCCTTTCGAATCWAGCATGCTGTACAGAAATGCGCCTCATTAAATGCATTATGTTCCACCAACTCGTCAATCGTTTTCTTCGTCTGTCCTCTGCTGGCTCCTTTGGGTATGAAGCCAGGGTCTGCAGTCATCGTCATGAGGTAAAAGTAAGCACATAATCCATAGCAGACCGCAAAGGCTGCGTTGAGGAAGATGTGAGAGAATAGGGTGTCTGCAAATACTATTAGCAGACTGCCACGTTGATGTGGTAGGGGAAGTCATACTGGGAAGAATGGCCGAAACGTATTCAACCCCGACCCAGAAAAGAGTCGCCGCAAATATGCCCGCGAGAAATGGTGTTTTGTGCATGGTGTTCATATCGCTTGGTGCCCATCGGAAAAGCTTCTGGACGGTGAATTGTGCGCCGTAACCAACAATCAGCACACCTGGTAACGAGAGCCAGATCTTCATATACGCCAGCATCTGTAGCTGAAGACCGCCCAGGATGAATGGCCAAAAGAAAAAGAATCGCTTAAAGAACTTCCTCCTGTCGCGGACCATGGGAATCGGGAAGCTGAGTGGACTGCCGGATTCGTCGTAACCCGAGTCGATTAGTGCTTTGTGCCACTGACGCTCGCTCTTCATCTTTGCAGCTGTCATGCTGGGCGTGTCTCCTTCTGTTTGTCCCTCGACTGGCTTGCTGCGCGCGAATCTATCGCTGCCGTGCTCGACCAACTTCTGGATGCAGAGATAGTTACCCTTGACCAACGCCCAGTGGAGTGCCGTGAAACCCGTGTCGTCTACAGCGTGCACGTCCGCTCCAAAGCGAAGCAGAATGTCTATACAAGGTGGAAACCCCTTGTAGGCAGCCCACATCAGTGATGTGTGACCTTGTGCGTCCTGAACATCGACGGGTAAGTCTGATTGATGGAGGAGGAGGATAAGTTGATAGACATTGCCGTCCAAGGTGGCCGAGTGAAGCAGGTTGTAGCCTTGATCGTCCCGAATCAACGGGTCGGCGCCACTTGACAGCAGCAACGATACGACTTGAAGGTTGAAGCGCTTGCTCGCCCATAGAACAGGTGTGGCCTGAGCATCACCGCCTTTCGCATTGACGTCGGCACCGGATTGTATTAAGAAGTGACACAGAGCATGGTGGCCATTGATTGCAGCCCACTATGCGCTATCAGTCTATAAACACTCATATGCATGTGGCATATGTTCATACATGTAAAGGCGTAATGCCTTGTTCGTCTGTCGATCTTGCTGCGTACCTCCCGCTGTCAAAGAGCTTCTGTATGGCTCGCAGTTCTCCCAATCTCGCCAGTTGCATCAAATCTTGCTCAATCGGCAGTTGCGGTGGTGTTGATTCGAGATCGCTAAGCTCGACCTTGTCGAGGCCATCATGAGTCGGTGAACTCGGCGCGCTGCCGGAATCTCTTCGAATCGACACCGGAGATATGGCGCCGTCGCGTGTCGCCATGCTGGAGGAAGAAATGTGGGTTGGAGGAGGTCACCGCATCATCGGTGATGAGCATGTAGAAGGAGCCGGCAGTGGTGTTTGCCCTGTGAACATGGGGTTACGCGTCGATCGACGTCGTCGGGGCGCACGTTCGGATCTAACGGCCCGAGCTCCGCTTCATTCACTTCGGCCCTCACCCCATACGTCTCCAGCTGTCTTCATTTAGATACCAGGTGGCATCATCTCCTTGATAGAACGATGTTGTCCCATCAGAGCTACCCGAATGTCTGTACTGTAGATACAGTATTATCCACGCGGTGGTATCTTCCTTCCCATACCCAGCGACTCCCAGGCCTTGTCTTGGAAGTTCAGGCTTTCCGACTCTTAATTCAGGCGCAAGAACATGAACCCATCTTGAATCCACGTCTCAGGCCTATCAGCATGAGGAAGCTGCGCTTTGGGAAAAGATATATCCCCCGTCAGTCGAAGGAAGTTGCTCTCGTTGCTTGCATACAGCGTGTCGACTACTGAACTGGGTTGCACAACTGACTGCTCTTCTGCTCTCCCTTTCGGAACTACATATGCAATTTCGGCGACGTCAGACAACACAGCATCTCGCAGTTGGCTGCCCGAAATCGAATTCGGATCGTACGGGCGGACCGGCAAGTGCATGAAGCCCATGCAGTTGCGATCCATGGCCATGGCTGTCCAACGCGCTATCTTTCTGCTGTACGCAGCGTTCCGCGACTGAATAGATTCGGTGCTCGTGGCATGATTGTTCGAGCTCGCGAATGATTCATTGAGCTGGGTCGACTCCAAAMCGCCGTCGCGGCATGGCAGGAAAAGGTCCATTGCAAGGTAGGTCCGACAGATCACTGAGTACTTACTGATGTAATGGTTAAACATGCAGACGAAAGTAGCATATATGCTCGTATTTGTGTGCGCTGCCGCATTCTTATTAGACTTCCGCACAAATCCTTATCCATACTAACTCTGGAGCTACCGAAGATGGCCTCTGGAAGGACCGACATCATCAAGAGGCACTTGCAGTTATGCTGGTGGACTTTGTAGACCTTTATTGCTGGTTTTGACTGCTGTTTGAACTGGGTTCTCATTCTCGGATCATCAAGCCTGCGCATGATTTAGGTTTATCGCCCGCCACGCAGACATACTAAACACGGTTTCCTTCTTTGATGCTCGCTTTCGACTTGCGGCATCATTTGTGCATTCGCGAACGTCATATGAATGACGTCCCCCAACTGCACTCAGGCGGCACGCACCATCTGTGGGRGCTTCTCCTTCCCCCTTTTCAATGGACGTGGACCGGGGTTCTCGTTTGGCGTGCGCACAATTCTACTGGGACACAAAGGCTCTGTCGAGTCGTCTCCTGCACGCTTCCGTTTCCTCTCAATGGTACCATTTTGCTGCTTTGGCGGCGTGGGGCGCAAGATCAGCTTCGGGCAAGGCGCTATCGATTGTTCTGGCTGCTTTGGCAATGTGAGCCACGAAGCCGTCCACGGACGGACAGCAGGCGAGACTTTGTCGGATGCGCCCTTCTCACATACGCATCCTTCTCCGATGGGCTGTTGACATATACCTGGACAACGCTCTGTTGTCTGAGCATTTCGCTTGTGCCACTGAGCGATAACCTCGAGCTTGCGCTGGAATTCATTGTGCTGGATTTTGTTGCGTTCCGCTTGGTCTTGTTCCGCTTCTCCTCCATCGAGTTCGCGAAAATGCGGTTTTCGACTGGCATTCTTGCGCCGATCCTCCCGAGCTTGGACGTACAGATTTTTAATCGCAGCCTCATGGCAGGCCTTGGCGTCATGCTTGAGTTGTGCGAAAACATTTCCAGAATCTTTGCCGGAGGATTGTAAGCATGTCTCGATATCATCAAGAACGCTGCGCAGTTTTGCGTCTTCGTCGAGCTTGGCTCTGTCTCTTGTTACGCATGAAGAGCATGCAGTCGTCATCCTCAGCTTGAGTGCTTGCTTACCCTTCCGCCCCTTGCACAGGGAGATGATCTTGCCTGGCATTCTGATGCTGGTCTCGGTATGGTGTTCAAGGCATTTGCTCAAGCAGAGCTGTCGGTGGTGCTTACATGCGAACTTCAGCTTCATGTTCTTACACATCTTGGGGAGGTCGGCTGCTTGGTTGAGTGGAGATTGGTCGCTGGTTTCGGTAGGTGAGTGCGCGTGCGCGTGCGCGTATTGGTGGAGATGACGGTGGTGCTGCTGCTGCTGCTGCTTCCTGAGGGTCAGATGGTTTGCTGGTAGCAACTTGCCCCCAGGAGTTATTGATTTCTTTATCGAAAGTCTCTGCAAGGTGAGGGTGGGTGCAGAAAAAAAAGACAAGATGAATCTATAGGCTCGGTTCGCTTGCCATCTAAACTTGTATTGACGGATTTTAGGTTTTCTGGTCATTGTTCTGGGTCTCCCTCTCTTGAGCCAACAGAAACTGACGACTCGAGGTCTGATGCCCAAAATCTGAACGCATTGATACTGTAATGCACGATGGTAATTCTACTACCTTTTGACCTTCTACCCCTCTTCGTGGTTGGGACGGACTCGTACAACAGATTGCTGGTTGTAGTCAGAGCCACAGGCTTCAAGACACTTACACAAACATGGTTTTGAATGCCACTTTTACGTGCAGAACGATTGAGGATACTGTTGATGTGATGAAGAAGGAGACTTCGGAAGTAATCGCTGGCAACTCGTCGCTTGCACCTCCGCATTTGCCCACTGACGTGTCGAGCAAACAGACACAGACGCTACGAACCGTGCTGGCACCGCATGGGAAACGTGCTGCGGCTGTCTGCATTCGCGTAGCACACTACGCCGCATCCCTGGACAATGCCATCGAAGCTTCGGTGTCTCAGATAGAGGGAAACCATGCTCAATTACTGTCTCCGCGGCTCTTCTGTTGTCTAGTGTTTCGCTGGTCGTGCATCGCTAGCAGTACGCAATATATGCAACCATCGCAGCAACAGTATTGCTGAACTGTACGTACGATCGCAACGACATGGATGGCACCGCGGCTATAACTAGGCTTTGCCAGCTGTACAAAGCCTGCTTGAGGAAGTTAATTGACTGGCTCACCCGCGCTGCGAGTCACTGCGCCGATAGCTCACCACTACTCAACTGAGAAAAGTCCAACACAACTAGCAAAATCCAGACGCGCATTGGCGCAGATAATCTTGTCAGCTCACGGTGCTTCTCCTCGCGTACGTTTGGTAAATCCATTACATCTACAATCATTATGCTGTTAAAGAAGTCGGTCGATGGACGTCGGGCTTCGGTGGACTGGCTTTATTCCTTGTAGAGCATGGCAGCGATTATTCGAAAGATGCTTTTGACCAAAGCAGTGGTCGTAGATCAAAAGTTCATCGCCCATCCTTTGTGGACCAGTGAGACTTGTGCGAAAAGCTGCTCAACAATAGTACCGGTAGTGAATAGAATATTACTACCATGACTGTGAGGATTGTGGGCATGGGGTTCGTTTTGTGATGAGGGAATAACAGCATTCATTACATTTGCGGGCTTGATGGGATGACTTTACCCTTGATAGCTGGGCACGTTGTCGGCGGCGGACACCTTCAGGAGAACACCTTCTTACTACCATGATTCAAAGGTCCCAGCGTCTCGCAATCTGGAGTATTCGCCGCCGATGCGAGGTGATGTTGAGGTGATGTTCAGATGATCAATGTCCCCATTCGGACCATTTGCCGATCTCGCCGCACCTTCCTCATTTGACACGCGTTCACAAGCTCGCAGGTGATCTCAAGCTCCACGCTTTCAACCTTCAACATCGTCGGATCACCAACATCATGTCGACAAACGAGAGCGCACCGGATCCGCTGCTACTTCTCCGTCAAACGATCGCCAACAAATCGTTGCCCATCCCTACCACATCCGCGGATCCATCCTCTCAAGCGCAAACCAATGTATCACTCGCGCAAGCTTCATTTTTGCTTTTCAACTCCGACTCGGCCACAGATGGGCCGCAGCACACGGCGATCTCACTRACACAACCGACGCGCTTTCAGTCTGCTGCCGGCGATGGCAAGGCATTAGATTTGCGTTCTGTGTTCCTCTGCTGGCTACACAAGGACAGCAGCGTTCAGGAATACATCAACGCAACTACTCAACTCAATGGCGAATTACAGCAAACTGGTAAGAATGAGGTCGTTACCAGTCTGGTCTTCTTGGAACGCYTGGATCTCAACACCTGGCTGACAGGGGAGGTTGGTGAGCACGAGAGCGAGTACATCAAGGGCGCCAACAACAACGCCGAGGCGCGACGGGACGCCGACGATGCCGCACAGCTGGCACAGGGAGGTCAGGATGTGGAAATGCGCGATGCCGACGTTGCGGACAGCGTGAAGCGGCGCGAGGAGGAGCAGCGTCTGCGCGACATCTACGCTGCAGAGCGCAAGATGGGGGATCATAACACCGTTCTTCGCGGTATTAAGATTCAGGATTTCAGCGGAATGCGCAAGTACAGTGCTCTTTTCCTCGGCAAGGTCAAACCTGGCGTCCCGCAGCCTGGTCAGGCACCTACTCCAGCCCTCAATGCGAACCCAGCACTACGGCCAACTATCAAGCCTTCCAATCCGAACCGGAGGGTAGAGCCCATCATTCTTCTATCCTCGTCCTTTTCCTCCCTCCTTCGTATGCCTAACATCAAGTCCTTCCTCAACGACGGCGTTTACGCTCCTCTCGAGCAGTCGGCGGAGTCTCCCTCCATATTACACATCACTCGTCAGCTCCGCACTATCAACCCTGGGCAAAGTACACGATTCATTCTTGTCGACGATCCGTCACATTTCCGACCAGACTACTGGTCGCGCGTCGTGGCCGTCTTCACAACTGGACAAACTTGGCAGTTCAAAGGTTACAAGTGGACAAATCCCGCCGAGCTCTTCAGTCACGCCTTGGGTGTATATGTTGGTTGGAAGGGCGAAGTGATCCCTGATACAGTCAAGGGCTGGGGAAGACAGGTGTTGAGCGTGCAGATTGACAAGGGCTCGAACCGTTGGCGGGATCGGGAGGTGGTGGAAGACATCTGGAGCCAGATTGAGGGAAGAATGCGAATGATGGGCATGGGACGCTGATTGGGCAATGGATGAGACATGTGTGATGTGTATTGTGTACCTTATTCTTGCTGCGTTTGAGCGGGCGGCGTTGGGAGCTGGGTGGTAAAAGCGAAAGCATAGCAGGTAAGGCGATATCCCCAGATCGTCTCGATTATGAATGGAATAGGGGCCACATTTTCTCCCTGTTCCCAATCACTAAATGACATTCGAGATTCTGCTTCTGATTATATCACACCATACATATTAGATCAAGTCTGGGAGATTTAAAGTATGGTGCCCTTGGTATTGTCGACAAAGGTGAAGTACTCCTACCCATGAGGCTATGACCAATTTGTTTAAGCTTTTTCGCACGTCACAGCAGAACGCGAWCTTATTTATGCGGGGATGATCATTGCTGCCACAACCATCAACTCAACATTGGACGCGCGATGAAGAAAACATTCTCAGCACGCCGGGTGCCGCGTAAGATCGGGCAGGATGAAGATGAAGCCCCTTCCAATGCGCCTCAGACACCAGGTAGGTTTCCACTGTCACGCTTTCGCCTCAACCTAGCTCTGACAAGATGTTCTCAGCTGCCAACAACGGCTGACAGCGTGGTAACATTTAGACTCCGCCATTCGTCGGCCGACTTCTAAACTGCGGAAGTCGTCCTCTCTGCGATCCTCTATTGGGCCCTCGGGAGTCGACGAGGATGAGGATTCCGAGGCCTCAGTTGTGACACCTAAGCGCTCCAATCTTTCGCGAATAGCGATCCAGCGCAATGCCTCCAAGCAAAGAGCTTCACTCCTGGCCTCTCAGGTAAGCTCAGACCGACGCGAGACTATTCCGCATGCTGACCCGTAGAAGCTCCCGCAACGCCAACCTGAAGATGAAGAGGACGACCGACCAAACTATAGCGCGGCTCACTTGCAAGCGTTGAAAAACAGCACTCCCTCCACACCACAGGAATTCACTTCAGTAGGCAGGTCAGACGTAGAAGAAGTTTCATCCGGCACTCGAGATTTGGATATATCTTCAAAGTTCGGCTCATCACTGGCACGCTACGATCCGCAGCAGCAGTCTTCGATCATTCCATCCGCTGGGGAAATCGCCGAAAAGAAAGCTCGCCGTGCGCGTCTGGCTAAAGAACAGCAGGCGGAAGAATACATATCACTAGATCTCGACGATCCCAATCTGGACGACGAAGATCTGGATGACAACGTCATGCGAGACGAGAGCGGTCGACTGGTGTTGAAGCCAAAGGACAAGTACGGAGTCGAAGAGAGTCGATTGGTGCGCGAAGATGAGGACATCATGGAAAACTTCGACGAATTCACCGAAGATGGCCGAATATCCCTGGGACGCAAAGCTGAAGCCGAGGCAGCGCGGCGACGAAAGCAGGAAATGGCGACTCAGATTGCGGAAGCAGAGGGCGCTTCGGATTCCGATTCCGATGACAGCGACCGAGAGCAAAGGGWGGCTTATGAAAATGCGCAGACGAAACACGGCACGAATACGCAGCGTATCACTTCGGACACTGCGACGACCGAGCGACCGAAAACTCCCCCGATCGTCACGCCCATTCCGACGTTTGATAATGCTGTCGAGCATTTGCGTAAACAAATTGCAGAAATACAAACTTCACGCATGAAGAAGCTGCAGGAAATGGAGGCTCTCCATCGTGAAACAACTCGCCTAGCGCAGGAGGAAGTTCACATTCAGCGCGCGCTGAAAGAAACTGCGAAGAAATATGAGGATCTCAGAAAGGAGAAAGGCATCAACAGTGAGAACGCCACGAATGCCACGGCGGTCGCGATCCCCTCTGCATTGGTTGAGAGTGGCGGCGGGAACACATTGAACGGTGCTGGAAAAGTTGAGCWCGCTGAAATCTCAATGGACGTAGACAGCGACAGCGACGATGGCAACGAGCAGCACGGATCTTTAGGCGCCGGACTTGGCTTTGGTGGTTCTATGAGAGGTCGAGGTGGGCTCGGGCTAGGAGCGCAGGCGACCGAAGAAGACAGCGATGATTACTAGAGTCGCCATAGTCTGCATGATCAACCTGTTTCAAAAATCCTGCAATGAACAATGTCATGTAGTACACGGTCACTGCGCCGTCTTTTCCTCCCACGATATGTATTGGGTCTGTTGAAGTCGCTGAGGAAATAATGGACCAGACATCCCACTCAGCTTGGTCAACTGCCGTCCGCAGCCTCACCGGGATGTCCTCCATTTTTACGTGCCTTGCATTGTGGGCACCTTCCAAGTTCCGCACTTGACGCCAAATTGAACCTGCAAAATAAATGACGGACCTTCAACACCCTCTGCAGTGTGCTGCATGCGGTGCATTCGTAAATGGTGAGCAAATTATATTGTTTTTACAACAAGGTAGTCTTTGCTGCGGCTTTTGGGACTCGGTGGCTGCGTTTGGTATCGACGGAAAAGTAATGGAGAAATGCGGGTTTCATCCGGATCATGCTGGACAAAAATCTGATCTGATATCCATCAGCAAGCAGGACATGTCCATATATATGTATATATATACGCTCAAGAGCAAAGGCATCTGAATTTCGCAAATTTGGCCTCGCTCCCATAGTAACATTGCGCGGCGGCAATGATACTTCGCAGTCTTGCGAGGTTACCGACCAGTGATGGTGGGAAATCATCTCTTGCTTCTTCGGAATGTATAGTATGTCTGAGATGGCCTTGCTCTGCCCTCTACTGGCCGTTGCATCGAGTGTATTCCCTCTCTATCAGAACGATGTATGCCAATGTTTTGCACGACAGCGCCGTCTCCCGAAGGCTGTAAGAAACTGGCCGCACCCTGCATCATGGTTTAATGTGCTCGCGCTTTCGATGGAAGTGCATTGCAGCCCGGACCGAGGGTTTCGGATGTCGTGATGGTGGTATGTCGTCTGATGAACGAGGTGAAGTTAAAGTGAAGAAGAGGGGGGCGGCAAGACTTGTCCGAGCGGGAACCTCAATTCACATGCAGTACGATGCGATGCAATGCAACACCACCCGCCCATTTGACTCGTCATTTACATACCGGAAAGAGGCAGAGTGGACATCGCACGAGATTTGACTCGGTCGTTCATCAAAACATCTGCATTAAACACTCGCTGGAGCATTCTCTGGCCTAGGACTCGGTGAAAATCCTCGACTCCGCCTCCCATCTCATACTATATCGGCATTGGACGGCACCATGGTCACAGCTCCAACCCATCGCTCGCGTTCATGAACGACAAGTCGGATGAGATGGTAACAGTGATGTCGGACTCTGGTTACATTGCTCTAGGGAGCGATATATCTGCACGGAGAGAAGGCGACATCAACGATTTACGCCCCTCAATCATCGAGGAAGACGACTCGAGTCTCAGTTCGACCGGCACCGAAGTTTTCGATCGAGACTCTACTGGTCTAGACCAAAAAGACAAATGGCAGCTCGATAGTAACGGCAAATGGCAGCGATATGGTTCATTGGAGTCGACCGCCAGTACTGGCATCTCCTCCATGTCCTCGTCCGTTGCCGCCGATGACGCTCTCGCTGACAACATAACTGTCGCTCAACCATCTAGAAAGCGATGGATCGATGGCGAGCTTAAAACTCACTCGCCTCACGATGTCCAGCCCTCAGCTGCCGCCAGTACAGCGCAAATCGAGGGCGGCGCAGCCGCAGACCCTTTGCAACCACCACAGAAGGCGCCAAGAAAACGCGGTCGTCCACCAAAGGAAAGACCACTAGATCCAGATGGCCAACCGATCACGACTCCAAAAGTCCCGCAGGGTGTCAAGGCCTCCAAATCACCTAACTTTATTAAGCCTGAGATCATTGCCCGGCCTCGATCTTCCATCCCCGCCCGCCTGCCCGCAGATGTATATGCTAGTCAATGCATCGAGGCGGCAGCATCGTCCCGTCTGGACCCATACTCTCTGCACCCGGGCGAGCATAAGTTGTTGGTCGACTTATTGATGTCTAAGGAAGTCACCGTTTACCTCAATGTCCGCAATGCAATCCTTCGGCTTTGGACGCAGAATCCGCTTTGCAGCGTCACGAGTGAAGAAGCCGCCGGCTGTGCGAAGGAGACACGATTCTTTGGCATTGCTGAGGCCGCCTATCGATGGCTGATACGCAATGGATATATCAACTTTGGCTGCGTGGAAGTTCCCAGAGATCAATCGTTACCAAAAAAGCTCGGCAGAGATATGAGGCAACGAACTGTGGTGGTTGTCGGCGCAGGTGTTTCAGGACTCACAGCGGCACGTCAACTTGAGAGCCTGTTCGTGCAAGAAGCAGCGAAGTGGGTTGAGATGAACGAGCGACCACCGCGGGTCATTGTGTTGGAGGGAAGGAAACGAATTGGTGGTCGTGTATACTCCAAGCCCTTGAGATCTCAGGTCGTGGGCAGTTTGCCAGACGACTTGCGCAACACGGCGGAAACCGGGGCAATGATTGTAACGGGATTCGATCACGGGAACCCTCTCGATACCGTCATCCGTGGCCAGCTGGGCTTACGATATCACCTTATGAGAGACGCCTTGACAATCTATGACACCGATGGCAGTCCGATCGATGAGACCCAAGACAAACTCAATACTGACTTGTACACCGACATCTCTGACCGCGCCGGAGCATACAGAGCTGAAGCACGGAAACCACAGACTCTAGAAGGCGACGAAGATCTCATCAACCGATGTCGCGACCCTCCGCCCGACGGTTTCGCAGCTTTTCATCTTGAGCCTCTCCCTGAGGCGCACATCAAGTCGTACAAGCCGTCGGCAAGAAGAGGCAGGAGGCGAAATGCACCACCCGGTACGGAAAAGCTCACCGGCCGAAGCGAGGTGATCGAGGGCGACACCGCAATCCACAGTGCCTCAAAAGCTGTCAAAGATATGGGCTGGCGCGTAAAAGAGGGTGTAGCCAAGAATCAGAGTGTATCTTTACACAAAGCCGCATCTTCCTCCGCCCACCCTACCCTTGGCAAAGTCATGGACGAGGCCATTACGCAGTACCAGGATCTTATCGACCTCACACCGCTGGACATGCGACTTCTGAACTGGCACCACGCGAACTTGGAGTACGCCAATGCCGCGCCCGTGACCTCTCTCAGCTTGAGTGGTCATGACCAGGACACTGGTAATGAGTTTGAAGGAGMCCACTCAGAGATCATTGGTGGATATACGCAGCTTCCTCGGGGGCTGATGAACCTCCCGACCAAGCTGGATGTACGCTTCGATCGAATCATCGAAAGCATACATTACGAAAACGGCGATGAGAGTAACGGACCACTTACCACGAGGATTGTGTGCACCGATGGCGAGGTCATTGAAGCTGATGAGATTGTCATGACTGTTCCTCTCGGCGTGCTGAAGTCTGACATGGTCGATTTCGACCCTCCTCTTCCGAGCTGGAAGCGTGGCGCGATCAGTCGCATGGGCTTTGGGCTGCTGAACAAGGTATGACAGTAGCCATCATGATCCTGTCAAGATACACGCTAATCATGATCTTGCAGGTGATCCTGCTTTACGACAAGCCGTTCTGGGACGAAGACCGTGACATGTTTGGTCTGCTCAACGAAGCCGAAAGAGCAGCCAGCCTCGATCCTTCTGATTATGAAAAGAGAAGAGGCCGCTTTTATCTTATATGGAACGCTTCCAAGACTAGCGGGCGACCAGTGCTCGTTGCGCTAATGGCTGGCAACGCGGCACACGATGCGGAGTTTACGGATACAAAGACGCTCCTGAGCGAAGTCACAGAGAGGCTGAGTGGCGTCTTCACGTCGGCTGAAGTACCAGCACCGCGCGAGGTTATTGTCACACGGTGGAAACGAGATCCATTCTCGAGAGGCACATATTCGTACGTCGCACCGGAAACGCGGCCAGGTGATTACGACATCATGGCAAGATCCGTGGGCAACCTTCACTTCGCAGGAGRAGCGACTTGTGGGACACATCCAGCTACCGTACACGGCGCCTTTCTATCCGGGCTGAGGGTCGCCTCGGAGGTTATGGATGACATGGCTGGTCTGATCAGCCTGCCGAACCCGTTGGTGGGCCCTGGTCCTGTGAAGCCCGAGACACATGCGATGTACACCATGCCTTTTGCTCCAGCAGAATCGCACGGACAGCTTTCCTTGGATACGGAAGGAGGGGCGCACATGGTCGAAGCGAATGCCCCTTCCGCAATCAAGCTTGAAGAGGACACAACACAGCCAGCCACTGATGCAACGGCTCAGTCATCTGTCCATTCGGTATCAGCGCCAAAGAAACTCAGCGGCCCACCGAAGCAAAGTGTTTGCCCAACCGACACGTCCTTTTGGGTGTCCGCTTCTGCTTCCTACGACAGTTCGGATCTCGATTACGAAGCCTCGATCGTCGCTGTGACTCTTTCTCGGATTGGCGACCGTCCTATGAAGCCTGCTCGACCAGGCGTCAATCCCTTTCTCCTCTTTACTAAAGATAAGTGGGAAGATGTCAAAGCGTTCTGCGCCAAGGAGTATGCTTCATCGGGGCGGGACATGATCCGACAAACGATTGGAAAGTGGTGGAAAGCTGCCACTGATCAGGATAAACAACCATATCTCGTACAGAGTCAGGCTGCGCAGGAGCAGGCGGATGCTATCAGGAGGGAGTGGGAGACCGCTGTTGCGAAGTGGGATGCCGATGCCAAGAGTATCCGAGGAGAGTACATGGCCGAGCATCCTCCCATGCGTGTAAGTGGCATTTCGGCTGGAGCGGCTGGTGCAAGGTCAGGCGAAGCCATTGGAGTGAGCAAGAGGAAGACCAATGTCAGCAATTGTGTGGTTTTGGACCACGCGTAAACCATGAATGGTCTGGCCGAGAATGKCATGAGAGGATACCCACAGTCTTATGGATTGGCGCTTTGCCGTTGCGGTGTCGCACGCGTATCCACTGATACAATCGATACACAGGTTAGATCTTCGCGCATCGTGCACATAGTATAACATATAACAGACATTCTTTCTCTTCTTACTATCAACATACAGACTGGTGCTCCCACTGATTGCTTTCTTCCTACATGCATGATCAGACGAGCCCAGGCAACGTCCTCAACCAATGTTGTGATCACCATGATTGGGTTGTGACTAGGGTTCGGGTTGGGGTAGCCTCGGAATCACCACGCCGGCGTGTACATCAATCAAGTCAACGATAACTACTTCCAGGTTGCATGTGGACCTCTGAGAAATTTGTAAGGTGACCACTGCTATAACTCAAAACGTTGCCTTGAAGGACAGGGGATATGCGCGGTTTGTGAGGAGTCTTCGAAAAGGAGTCGTTAGACGTGGTCATGGGATTCTCATATCACGACCAAGCAGCCTACACAGCATGCAGAACGCCTCTCAAATTTTCGCTTTGGCCGCTTCCCTCATAACATCCCTTGTCAAGGTCTCTCCCTCTTTTTTTATGGCACTCAACCGTCCAATCTTCATAAGTTTCGCCATCATGTCCTCATCTCCAAAGTGACTATTGTGCTCATACTCAGGCTCCCTTCCATACGCCACCCTAGCAGCATCCACCAGTATCCTCGCCGTCATGCCAAATACTCGATATCGAGGCTGTTCCAGAGCATTATTCGTGTTGGTATAGAACGACTTCGGCAGAGGAGGCTGTAGCGTGGACCCGGAAGAAGAGGACGGAGTAGATCGTTTGTTGGTCGTAGAAGAAGTAGGGGGTTTCGGAGGCCTGGGATCTGTGTATGCACTTGGCTTCTTGGCCAGGAAGACAGATGAAGGGGCCACTGGTACAAAGAACTGATGCATCCTCCATGCACTTTCATGCCAGCTATGCCAGCTCCCTCTATACCACTCCCCTGGAACGTTTTTCCTGATCTCCTCATCCAGATCTGTTTCATGGAGGAAGTTTTCAAAGGGAGCTGTGAACACTGCCGCAACTTCATCGAGTTGTATTTTGGGGAGAATGTCCCTCGAGGCATCTGGATCCTTGTTCCTGTCGCTTGGAGCTGGTGTTTTCAAGTATGCTACGCATGGTCTTACGCCAAGCTCGGTCATGGCCAGGTTTGCGGKAAGCTCTGTAAGGTGCTCAACTGTATATCCTGGAGGAAGAGCATGATCGGACATGGGCAATCCGATTTCCTCAAACGCCTCACGGCGGGCCGTAGTGAAAGGTGTTTCGGCGAGAGTATCTGCTTTGCCGCCTGGAAGGGCCGCCTGGCCAGCATCTGCGCAGAATCAGCATTGGCAAGGCGCGTCCATCGCATTGCGACATCTCACAGTTCTTCAACGCTAGACTTCGGATGGTCAAGACGACCCGCAGATCGCCCCGCTTGTCAGCGAACAGCAGGATGAGCACTGCCGCACGACGCGTCAAAGGACATCGGTAGTAGTTTGTGGGAGGGGCGGTGAAAGCAYGAAGATTCGCTATGGCCTTCTTGGATGCAGGTGTGAGAGCAGCCATGCCGGGAGCGTCGAAGACCGCGCCATGGCGAGTGAATATGAGTTGGAGAGAGCCCAAGTGCCGATCACCGAGGCTCTACAAAGTACCTATTCCATATACAGGGTCCGTCACATGAAAGGTCCATTCATGGATATTTCCCGGCTGAATTCAAGGAAGACACTCGACGACTTTGATTAAGATAAGTCCTGTTGAGCGAGGTACAGATGGGAAAGCAGTGTAGCAACGGGAAAGTATGCATAAATTCGTACAGTACTCCATACTCCATACTCGTGAACGACTTGTAGTGTTTTATCCCTCGAACGCCCCAATATGCTCGCTCAAATTGCATGCAGTACCCTACCCAATCATTCACACATCAAGCCAAGTACTCCAATTTCCTGATTCATCACCACTTGTATTCCTCGATTCAAGGACCCTAGCGCCTCCTCCAAGCATGAAGTACCAATTGAGCATCCTATACGTTCGGGTCGTGATATGCGAAGTTGATGTTGCGCGGCSGCTGTCTGTTGGACCTCACAAACTCAGCGTCGCCGGGAGGACCTGTTGGGAAGTGTGTCAGAAGTGTGATCCATCGTTCCTCCGTCAACACACTCACGCTCATCCTWCGTGTTGCTCGCAAGCATGCTTTGAATGCTGATGCAAATACTCTCCACGTTGTGTACTGGACTCCATCCTTGCGGGTCCAGTAGATCTAAGCAAATGATGCCGTTGCTGTAGATGTGTGGATGCATCGGTATCTTCCTCTCTGGATCTGTGCGCGTGACAAACACCACTTCGGGTGCTTCGATGGGGTAGGCTTGCGAGAAGGAGATTTTGAGGCGATAAGTCTCGCCCGACTTGTAGATGGGATTGTCGGGGACGGTCATGTCCATTTCCCACTCGCGAAGATCAGGCGCTGAGACGAGTGAGATGCCTGATGGAAGCTCGCCCTGTAGCCTTTGAAGCTCCTTTTGGAGACGCTTCGCTCCCATGCCGGCCATGGCGGCTTAAAAGGCGACGAAGAAGCGCTACGCAGACTCGGTACGGCTGATGTGAAGACCGAGAGCTGTATGGCGCTGTGGAAGGATTTCGAGGGACCGCTCCGTGCAGCTGGGGGCTGTATTTGGCAGCGCGACCTTGAGACGTGACGGTCGGTACTTCTCCGGGGAAGTAGGTGAGGGGCACTGGGCAGCACGCAGGTAGTGATAATAAAAGCAACCACGGCAACCCAAAATCAAGCACGGCGCGTCTGATCGTCGTCTACGGGAGACGGGCAGCTCATCTCCAAACCATACTGCTATCCTTTCCCGACCAGACAGCAGAGTTGCGAAGCCAGCACACTTCAGCGTGGCATCGTTGTGGAGCGGTGATCGACAAGCGAGCTGCGACTCAGCCTCACTCCAAGACGCATCGAGGGGTCGTTCGACTCGTTTCCTACCTACCTTGAGCTTCTACCACCTGCCCAACTTCTGCGTCTACGCACGCCTGGCGAAACAACATCCCTGTCCCGAAAACCATATTGAAAAGAGGAAGTCATTCGGCGACGTACCTGAAGGAGGCACACACAAGGAGGAAGAGGGCCACTGCCCTGGATCAGAAGCATGTCGGGCCGTGAGTTCCTCCTCTTGWACGGTGTCACACGATGATACCTTACATACCCAATCGCAAATGCACTTTTGCCCGTCGCCTGTCCTGCGATACCATCTTCCTACTGTCCCTGTCCTCGTCTCATATCACACCATCATCCCCGTAGCCGTTGCACGGCATTGGATGTTTCACATACCACCAGCTTGTCAGCGAACACATCCTACTTGTGTATCGCCATGGCCGCTCATGGCCGCAGCTCACCGCACCCCTCCAGTACTTTGACACATTCAGATGCCTTCAAAGCCTCTGAGACGACAGCTGACTCTCCCATCTGTAGTGCAGGGCATGCTCAACAAGCTGCACGGCCAGCCGGACAGTTATGATCGCAAGAGCAAATATCGCATGGGCCGAACCCTGGGCGCTGGCACCTATGGTATCGTCAAGGAGGCCGACGGGCCTACGGGCAAGGTCGCCGTGAAGATTATCTTGAAGAAGAACGTCAAAGGCAACGACCAGATGGTCTACGATGAGCTGGAGATGCTACAAACGCTTCAACATCCACACATTGTCAAGTTTGTGGACTGGTTCGAGTCTCGCGACAAGTACTACATCATCACTCAGCTGGCCACAGGTGGCGAGCTTTTCGATCGTATCTGCGAGATGGGCAAGTTCACTGAAAAGAACGCCTCCCAAACCATGAGGCAAGTCCTGGAGGCCGTCGATTATCTCCATACCAAGGACGTGGTCCACCGAGATCTCAAGCCCGAAAATCTCCTCTATCTGACTCGCGAACCGAACTCAGATCTGGTCCTCGCAGACTTTGGCATTGCAAAGCACCTCGATAGCCCCGAGGGCGTGCTCAAGACCATGGCCGGATCATTCGGATATGCAGCTCCAGAAGTCATGCTGAAGCGCGGCCATAGTAAGCCGGTCGACATGTGGTCCCTGGGCGTCATCACATACACACTCCTCTGTGGATACTCGCCCTTCCGCTCCGAGTCTCTCACGGACCTCATCGATGAGACCAGGAACGGTCGCGTGGTGTTCCACGAGCGTTATTGGAAAGACGTTTCCAAAGAGGCCAAGAGCTTCATCCTTTCTCTTCTCAAACCAGATCCACATGCCCGTGCCACATCCGCACAAGCTCTGCAGGATCCGTGGATTGCTGGCAAGGGTGCCACCGACCACAACTTGCTTCCCGAGATCAAGGCCTACATTGCGCGCGCGCGTCTGAAGCGTGGCGTCGAACTGGTGAAGCTTGCCAACCGGATAGAGAGTCTGAAAATGCAGGAGGACGAAGAGGACGGTGTTCCTCAGGAGTCAGACATTCCTGCCGATCCAATCGCTGCTGCTGACGACGCGACATCCCACAGCCGACAAGGTAGTGTCTCGTCAGGTGTGCAGGTGGCCGAAGATCACGATCCGAGTAAAAAACGGAGTCTATCGAAGCTGGCAAAGAGTGCAATCTTTCGTGAGGTGAGTTTCGTTTGGTGGTTGTGTTATGTTGATTGTCGGCTAAAACTTGTATCCAGGTCGTACTAGCAAAGGTGCGGGAGATCAAGGCAGAAGAAGAAGCCCAGAAGACAATTTCTGAGGCGACCGGCAAAAGTTCGAAATGATGAATGGTTTACTGGGGCATCTGGTAACGTGAAGGCACGTTTGACGGGGTGGGAATGCGATTTTCAATACTACTACCTAGGTAGTCAGCTATACCGGCATGAAATTAACCACAGTGCCCAACGGCATTGAATGAAAGATGGCCAGACGCTCTCATCTCAGAACGGAGGGCAGATCAACAATGACCCGCCAACGCATTGGCTTCTTTGTGTCAAATAAGAGTTGAATTCGCGCTAGCTATGCACACGAGAGGAAGATACAAGTTCAAACAGACAGAGAAGACAAAGAGGATGCCCATCGTGCCATTCGCCCACCAGAGAGAACGCCGTATCCCGTTCATTACGTAAGCCATAATATCGTCAAAGCGCCCTCCCTGTAAATGCAGGTAGAAAAGTGGGAGACTGCCGTCCGTCTGATCAATGTCCTTGAACGCCGTCTCTGCTTGCTGTCTTCTTCCTAGTCTCATCTATGAGAGCAATGCCCAATGCTCTCCACTAGCACTCTGCCCTTTTTACTGCAGACATACCCAGACTCGTCATGCGGCAGCCATGGGAAGATGTATCGTGGAGGTCGCCTCGGTGGATTGTGCGGATGGTGTAAGAGTTGTTCGAATTGCCGGGTGGAAGCAAAGAAATCACTGGCCGTTCATCGGTCTCCTGTGTGGCATGTCAGCTTGCCGTGATTGTCATGTGAAAACGGGGAGGAAAATCTTACTTGAACAGCAGAATATGCGGCTCCGGCTCGTGCACCTCATAGTGCTCCCATCCCAGACTCTGTAGCACAAGCCGTCGTCAGCATTGTCACACACCCGCACCCATAGACTGCCATCCATGACTCACCTGCGTGATACCCAAGCCTCTCCATTCATCCTCCCAAAGCAGCTTCAGCGTGCCTCTGCTGCCATCAAAGTAGTCCTTGGGAATGGCCTTGAGCATCTGCTTGGGGAGTTGCACATGACGGTATTCGAATTGATCGTCATTGTATCTACATGGAGGATCAGTACCTCTCGTCATGTATCAGACACCTCACGCGAGCGGACGGACCTCGAGGAGTAGTGKATGTTATCAATGAACTCGTCCAGCTTGTCGCGCTCGCTGTCCGTCAAAAGACGCGGCTTCTTGTTGCGGCGGGTGTGGTCGATGTCGATCGACATGCTGGCGACTCGGTCAGGGAGACTGTGTTGTAGAAGTCGAGAGTGTGCGTGCGTGAGCTCGGCCGGGCAGGAAGGATCGGCTTGAGAGAGGATGTGATCGAGTGGAGGGGAAAGCTACTGCAGGCACAGTTTTTAGCGGCCTTGATGCCGGCGATGGCGGTGAGGCGAGATTGTGGACGGTAATTAGAGACAGTCAACACATGCTGTTGTGAAAGCCGTGCTGATGTTGCTGCGGTTGCGGGCCCAATTGATTGTCTGCCGTAGCGTTGGTTGTGAAGAAAGGAATCAAGGATGTTCCAGGTTGCTTTGGTTAGGTATTGCCCCGCTACTGCTAGAAACCACAACGCGCTGCGCCCGTGCGCATGGAACAGCCACGAGCCTGCGACGGTTGCACATGCCGCGACGTTGAACCTCTAAATAGAAACGAGACGATCACCAGATGCCATGAGTCTTGGTAGAGGCATGGAAGACGTTGAACCGAACCAGAGCAGCAGGATGGCAGAGGCATGGGAGACGTTGAATTTCAACACAGAGCACCAGGTGATCACAGCACGTATTAAAGCAGTTTGTAAAGTGTTCGGTTCGATTCATGGTGCATAACTTTCCAAAGTATCATATGTAGAAGCAACACAGCCAGGAATAGATGTCAGAAATAAGAAGGCTCGTGTCCATGAAACATCGCGGCCAACATTAAACGCCGGAATCATTTTCCCCTGTACATCGCTACCCTAACCATGGAAGTCGTGAAAAGTGCGTATCATATCAATGAGTGGACGGCAGGTCCTAGTCGTGGTCGGTCGTAAGAGAAAGTGGGATCTGCCAGAGATGGATAAATGAAAGGTAGTGAATCGTAGTGGTTGGTTCATTCGCGGGTGCGCGTCGATTGGTTGAAGGACTTGCTGCTGCTTCAGCACCGGGATGTTCCTTGGAAAGAGAGTGTGATGGCGAAGGAACATCGCATCTGCAACCTTTTGATTTCCTGATCGAAAGGTTCGATTGCTGTCAAAGCAGTAAGCATCATCCCGCTCGCAAGCTAGAACCAGGTCGGCTGTTCGGCCTGTTGCGCTTCTTCGACAAAAGCGTGGATTTCCTCGAGATATGCAGCAGCATCAAATCTGGCCAGTCCATGCTTGCTCATAGCGTCGGCATCTTCAACGTCTTCGACATCGCGGACAACATGAGTGATGTCCTCCACTGCCTCGTCCAATTTGGCAAGCTCGCTGCTGAAGGGGTGAGAGTCGCGTGGTGAATCGGTCTCGACCTCCTGCTGTGGACTGAATATCTCGGTGGAATGACGGACAATACTTGCAGGCGGAGACATGAGACGCATGACGGAGCGCTTGCGGTGGAGTTTCTCGTGAGCACGTTTGGAATGCGAAGGGACACGCTGTGGGATGCTTGGTGCATCGACAGATGCGCGGGTCGACGATCTTGGCGAATGATCAGGCGTCGCAGTATTCACCGCAGGCTTGAAGTAGCAGCTCAGGTGGTTTGGCTCAAGCTCCGGGCTTGTCAAAGGCGAGTCCCCCACAGAAGATGCATCCGTGTTGGTGTCGATGCTGAGGGTGCTTGCATCGCTGTCATCGCCCTCACTGGAGCGCGAGACTGGCGATAGTGTTGGAGAGGCGCTTCGAACTGCGATTGGAAAGGTCCCTGCAATGTCGGGTGCATCGTAAGAGAGAGGATTTGTCGTTGATACCAGAGCGACTGGCGCAGAGATCTGTGAGCGATGGACAGGTTTCCCACCGCGGTGGCTGGCAGCACGTCCAACGTATACACTGTCTTGAATATCCTCCGTCTTGCTGCGACGCGTGGTGAAGGCCCGTACCAGCGACATCCTGGTGGTAGTAAGAGGAGCGTTTCTTGGAGTATGGTTTGACGATTGCGACGGTTGATCAAAGGGCGGGAATCGAGCTAGAAGGTGCAATCGTGCTCCCTACGCTCGACCTGGCACGCTGATTGTTTGTACAAGGGATCTCGATGTTTCACACAACAGCTGTTCGGTTTCGTGCGAATTGCGAAAGTCTGGTGAGGCAAGGTGCTGCAAAATGCCGTCTGGCGCAACGAAGGAATGTCGACGTCAAGCAGACGAGGTGGTGGAAGAGAATGTAAATCGACGCCTCTGGCGGATAGCGCTCGACGTGATGAGTGAACGACGGTGATGGGTTACAAGTGTCTCAAGGAACGGGAAAAAAGCCCGGGAAGGAGGGTGTGCAAAAGCCTTTGAGCGTGCGCCTCTCACGCCTGCGCGTAGTTCGTTCCCGCGAGTCTATTGGCTGTYCCGGTTTCCGCAGGTGTTTTGACTTCGCACCATCCTCGCCTTGTTTCTGGTCACCACCGTGGGCTGAAACATCACAAGGCCACATTGGTCATGTCCCCGATAGCAATATCACCAAGGGCTCGCATGTGATACATCACCTTGCCGTGCTAGAAGAACGCTCTAGCGATGTGACTCGCCTGCGCCAGACGTCGATATGTGTAAGCGCCAGAGAACCTCTGTTTCTTATCACGGTAATGCACGCCGCCGCGGGAGCACTTGCGATGCGGATCCATGGAACCGCTTTGCTGAATGTCTAGACTCTAGACCCTTAACCAGTACTTTGTATAGTCGCTACCTATACTTGAAGCTCGGCTCGAGCGCCACAGAGAGACCAATTATGTATTTACATCGTCATCGCTCGAGGTCCGCCCATCATTCGCGTCAGCGGCAGCCGGATCCGCCGTTCCATTTGTTCATGTACACCAAACGCCATGTGTCCTTCGCTATGCATATGTGCAGCAATCAGTACCACATCGAGAACGATGGTGGCGCCCTCTTCATAGCTCGTCCTTCTTCGGGAATCGGATCTCCCAGCTCCTGGGTTTCATAGGTCGCCCTAACCAGAAACTGTACAATCGTTCAACTTCCAACGCCACAATCGACGAAATCTTGAACGGCATCTCCACCCAACTGGAGAGCACAAACATGTATGCCGACCACACAACATTGAGCTCTTCCCAAAAGATCTCCTTGATGGTCTGCTCTTTCTTTGAAGGCTTCTTCGGGTTGGTGGAGTAATCTTCGAAGTCGTCCAGATCGTCCAGGTCATCAAAATTTGTTACAATGCTGGGTCTCACAACGTCAGACACCCTTTCGATCTCTGCAGTTGTCTTCCCGTCCTGCTCGGCCTGAAGCATTAATTTAAAGTGTTCCAGTGCTTTCATCGCGGAGCTGATCTTGTCCAATGTGTTGATCAGAGCTACCAGCTCGGTGCGGCGTAATAAGGGCTTCTCTTGTCCAACTTGATCGTTGCCGAATTCAAAGAGAACCTTGAGTGCGGTGCCAAATCCTGCCGTTTGTACCTTGCCCCAAAGGCGACATTTGTCGCAACCAACACAGTCCATGATCCTACTCACGTTGCGAAATCGGTTGCGAAAGTCTTCTTTGAGGCTGATTCCGTCGGCAGTATTGTCTTGAAACATGACATTCTCATCAAAGATCTGTGGCCCTGCTGGAATGGCATCGGCCAGGACSGTGATCATCTTCTTCGTCTTGGTGTCTTGCGAGGGATCACCAGTACAGAAGGTGTAATCCTGTACGTAATCCCGTAGTTTTCCGACTGCCCGCAGCACGAGAGCATAGTTGAAGTAGAGATTTGAAATCCACTCGGGATGGGTGTGCAGCCTTTCTTTGTAGCATTCCAAGTTTGGACCCCATTCTCCTGTTGTCTGATTCAGGTAGTCGTAGCACAAGTGAGTGGAGATGGAAGCATGCATGCCCGAGATAACTCGGTAAAACACTCTTTTTTCAATGCATTCATCTTCGAAATCCAGAGCATCGTGCGTTCCCCCGGATTGAATTGCTTGTTGGCGATCGCGGGCTTTGACGACCTGCTTGAATTCTTGCGCCGCCTGTGCCTGGTCAAAGGAGAACCCTGATACAGGCGGAGAGAGGCCTGGCACGCTTGCACCCAACTTGTTGGGCAAAGCTTTTGAAAAGCAATTCTCCCGGTAAATGGCCTCCCATACCTGATGTGGTCCCTCGCCAGAATATCCTGTAAATCGTTCCAGATTGTCGGCCAAACTGACATAGTCTCCCTTGCCACTTGCGCTCTCGTCCTCTGGAACACAATAATCCCGCTCRTCACACTCGTCGTCGTACTCAACGACACAGCTCTCCCCCACGTCATCTCCGAGCTCACCCATCAAAGGTCGTTGTCGCTCACGTTGTTGCTTCTTCCCCGGGTGATGCGCTTTGGGTCCTTCCAGTTTACTGAGCTCCGAAGCCCGCCATATTAGCGGAATGTCCTCCTCATTGTCCAACGTATCCACCGCACATGCTCTATTCCCACACAAGCTGTTCTCATCGCTCCAGAAGGGACACTTTTTGTTGTACAGGTTGAGTCGATAGTACGAAAAGAAGTCGGTATTATTCGCGAGGTTTCGAACGTATGGATGTAGTCGGTCGTTGAGGGTGTTCAGATCGGCATATGATGCGCATGCATCAGACACTTGCGCCTTTGGCTCCAACTGGAAAATTGTGTTAGGTTTGGCATTGCCAGAAGAGGAAGGGAGACGATTGGGAAAAGAAGAAGATGAGGAGCGGGAAGAACAATTAAGAGAAGGACTAACAGCACATGAGTCCGGACTTGCGTATGAAGAGACGGACGATGGTGGAGCAGCAGATACGCCGCCCTCATTGCTCAGCAGAGCAAGAACGGCGAGGCATACAGCCGGCACACCAGGTCTTCGCATGGTGAGTTTTGCGCTCTTCTTTCTGCAAACCGGGTGTCAGTGCCGTTTGGAGGATAAGTTAAAACGTTGCGCGTACCTGAGCCCTTATGAGGGAGAGTCAATTTGGCGTTGAACTAGGATCCCGTCCCTATTGTGGTTCGCAACCGGCTTTATGATCAAAGAGAAACGTGAGAGGTCGCCTGAAGAAAGAGGCGTCACGTCACACGTGTTGGAGAAGGGGATCGTGAGCCTCTTTAGAAAGTGATCGTATACGTGGCAGCAATCGTGATTATTCGTCCTAAAGAACAACTTGCTCTTTGGTTTACTCGGCTTCTTCAATCTGTAGAGCTCAAGGATGACCCAACTCTAGGTACTTGGGTACCTTAGGAGTAATTCCAATTGCCAGGTGGTTTTTATTTAGCAGCAGGGTCCGAGTCCGGCTCGACGGCCCGGTGCGTTGCAGATCAATCTGCTGGGTCTTCATCAATTTTTCTCACTTCACTCGTACAGTCTCATCAACTTGTGCATCTCCCCTCAAACTTCATCACCACCGAAAGACGCCGGCGCGACGCGCAAAAATTATCACTCGTGATTCAGCATGTCTACAGAAATGTCGTGTTTCGTCCGCGTGGTTTATTGGTAAGCACGAACCGAACGTCCTCCACCTGCACAACGCAAGTCACAATGATGAGTGTTACACCCATTATCTTTAGGAAGAGCCGGAAAAGGCATGGCTAGTATCGACACATACAGGCCGTCGATGCTTAGAAAAGGGAGTCTGAAATGACAGAAATACACCATCACTTCGTATACACGCACTTTACGTGAGACCGCGCTAACTGGTCTACTCATACAGGAACTACATGTAGAGTTTAGATCTCCATCTTGAATTTTCTGCCGCAAGCGACGCCGTACGGATCAGAAGGTCGAGCGTTGTCTTCAAGATCCATTTCGCATCACGCTCGTTTTGCAGGCTCGAAAATCGTCCCTCGAATCTGATCAAATGCTATATAGCCAGAAATTCTAGGTTGTCAGCAGTCCTATCTACGCACGCTTCATGCAAGCAGCATTTTATAACTGGCGACCTCAAAGGCCCGAAGTTCAATGCTCAACCCATCCTTGCCAAGTTTCAGCTCTTCCAGCTTATCCTCCAGCAGATTACACTTCCACACCTTCTTGACCTTGACCGGCCCCAAGCTGATGGTCCCGCGACTCGTCCCGCCCAGACTATCATACACTCGTACAATCACGTGCCTTCCGGTCTTCGCTGGCATGTCACCATTGCTAGCATCCTCGTCGTCTTCTCCGCGCTTAATCGTGTCAACAATCAGGCTCGTAGAGCTGTCAGGCGTGAGCTTGAAGGCGCTCATGAGACTCTTGACGCCCTCAGGGGCGGGATGGCGATGCACGCTCATGGGGTTGTTGAAGTTGAAAGCAGATCTGATGGTCACMTCACTCAAGGAACCAGTGTGTGGCAAGATCGCCCACCTGATCTTATGGCGTCCCATGTCTGCATGCGCATCTGGTGCTTTGGGGGCACGGAGAAGCGACAGACGCATGAGATTGCCCACAGTAGCGAATCCGTACTTGCTGTCGTTGAGGATACTCATACCGTAACCATTTTCTGAGAGGTCGGCCCACTTATGACAACACACTTCGAACTTGGCCATGTCCCAGGTAGTGTTGTAATGGGTCGGGCGCCGCACAACGCCAAACTGGGTCTCATAAGACGCTTCGGTGTTCTTGATCGTCGTCGGGAACTCAACCTTCAAGAACTTCATGGTCTCGTGCCATTCGACCTCGGCTTCGCTCTCGACGTACGACGACTCGTTTTCGGTGACCGCAGAGAGCGAGATTGTAGTCTTGATCCATGACTTCTCCGAAATCTTGGTGGAAGTGGTCACCGCGACGCGGAATGGAGAGTCTTCGGTGATCTCACTGTGGGTAGACGATTTCAGCTCCTTGCGGGAGTTGAGGTGGAAAACTTCCACATCCCAGGCTTGCCAGTAAAGTGGCTTGTCGTCGAAGATCACGAACTGATTTGCCTTTTCGCCCTTTGGAATCGTCTCTCGCTTGGCTTGCTTGTCAAAAAGAGATGTAATAACGCCACCTTCTACCTTGACCACAAGCTTAGAATTCTCAAGAGAAAACACATCCCCACCCAGATTATCGACAGTGGCAGATTCTACACCATTGGAGTTCAATTCCTTTTTCACGGTGGCAGGTCTTCCGATGATCTCCAGGCTGCGCATGTTCCCAGTTTCGCTGTCGGTGAGCATCGCGAGCTCGTGTCGTTGCCAGCCAAGAGTGTTCAATGCAACTGGGGTGGCACTCTTGTCATCAGTAAAGCCGAGAGCCTTCAAGGTCCTGTCAAGAACCTTTCTGCCAGTATTGAAGACCTTTGCATACTCCTTGTCGGAGTCGTCATAGCACATTTCGATCGATGATCCGGGTAGACAATCGTGGAATTGACAGAGAAGCACACTTTCCCACATGGAGTCGATCTCCTTTTTGGGATATTCGTACCCCTTTCCGCCCTTGATCGTCGCCAGAGTGGCAAGGTACTCAATGTCGTGAAGAAGAATCTCCGACTTGCGGTTGTTCCACTTATTGTTTGCCTGGGCTAAAGGTCAGTCATTTTCTATAGGCGTGTATGCAGAGTTCCTGACCTGAGTAGTGTACGTTCCACGGTGAAGCTCAAAGTACAGCTCACCGAACCAAGTTACAAGCTCGGTCTTCTTCGTGGCAGCGTTGTGCTCTAGGCGGTCGAAGAAGTCGTCCACGCTTGCTCCCATCTTGACGCGTGGGAGAAGACCGATCTTGTCGCTGAGCCCACGGCAGCGACGAAGCTTCTCAATGTGGCCCCAGGTTGGCCCACCACCACCGTCTCCTTTACCAAAGACCAACAGAGAAGTCGGATCCTGGTCCATACTCTTGTGCTGCGTTACAGACCTCTTGACGTCTCCAAAATGGGCTTCCGCGGTGTAAGTTTCCGACGGGGCCATGTGGCAAATGACCTGTGATCCATCCAATGAGACCCAATTGAAGGTTGTGTGGGGAAAGTTGTTGATGTTGTTCCAGCTCAGCTTCTGGGTGAAGAATCGATTCATACCGGCGAGTCTGCACAGTTGAGGAATCTGGGACGAATATCCAAACGTATCGGGAAGCCAGAAAGTACGGCAGCGTTCACCAAAGCGAGATTCGAAGTAACGCTGCCCGTATACGAATTGACGGACCAGAGACTCTCCAGATGGCATGTTGGTGTCCTACAATTCTCAGCTGCTGTCAAAATATTGCCAATCTGAACGGTTGACTTACGTGTTCTACCCACGATCCACCAATAGGCTGGAAATTGCCCTTCTTCACATGCGTCTTGACGCGGTCGTACGCATATGGGTACAGCTGTTCCAGCCACTTGTACTGCTGCGCCTGCGAAGCACAGAAACGATGCTCCTGGTACCTGTCCAAGAGATCACACTGGTTTGACCAACTGCGAGCGACCTTCCTCTTTGTCTCATCCCATGGCCACAACCAGCAAGTATCAATATGACAGTGACCAATACCGCTGACAATAGCCTCTTTGTCGCTGTCATACACTTCGGCAGAATCAATCTTGTCGCCCAAGTATCGCTTGGCGATCGCTCTGCACTCCTTGAGGCAGACATTGGAGCCTTCGCCGGCGATGAAGTGGTCCATGATCTCATTGCACACTTTTAGAGCTTCGTGCTCCTCCCAGCTGTCCTCAGGAAACTCGCGAGCTTGCGAGAGAAAACGAACAATCAGCAGAGGTCCCAAAGATATGGAATTGGAAAGGGTACATCACTCACCAGCGTCTCCGATGATCCAGAAGTCGTAGAAGAGCGCACGTGCATCCTCATTCACACTCACGAGATCGGCAGTCTTTAAAGTAAAATGGCGATTAGGGTCTGGAGGTTGGATGGTGTCGCCCCCTGTGGGGTTGCCAAACATCCCGTTGCAAGCCATCTCGATGTAGATTGTCTGCTCTGCTGGCTGTCTGTATGCATTTGGGACGATCCACTCGATTCTTTCGCCATTGCCGGTCAGGCCCTGCAATGGCTTTCCATCCTCAGTCCATACCATGCCCTCGCTGGAGGAATCCCAGTGGAGCTCCACACGGGACTTATAGCTCCAGTCATGTGGCACCGTGAACTGAACCTTGAACCAGTGAGTGCTCCAGCTAGGGCCAAAAGATTGACCTTTCTTTGCCTTTTGGTATGTGTWGWYSYSGSTGGTCGCCKYMTSRWWWRWARRWMWAGTCAAGTCCGGGGCACTCCAGACGAATAGCTTGACATCTTGTCGGCCATCGTATAGCTTAGCCATCAACCCTTGCTCTTTGTACTGTCCATTGTCCGTAAATTGGCCCAAGCGACTGCGAGATATGTCGTGGATCAGCTTGCCTTTGGGTCGTAAAGCTAGCTGGGGATACGCCGAAGAAGCAGACGGCATAGCCATTGTTTGTTTTCTCTCGCCGCCCATACTGGTACAGTACGCGTGTTTCGTGGAGTGGTGGTAGATCGAACTTAGTTCAGTAGCGATTGTCGAGCTAATTACATTGACGTGATGCTATGCTGCTGGAGTCGTCGTGTCCAGCTCGCGGAGCTTACCCCACATCCGGGCGGCGCCACTGTAAGGCTAAGGTACCTTACCTAGGCACGAGCCCGCTAGTTTCCGATCTGTCTCATGCAACGAAGATGGCCAATCATGCACGTCCAATCATATACCGTGCCTTCATCTCAGTGTTCAGACTCTTACAGTTAGCTCTCATCGTCTGAGCTTCCGAGACGACGTCATCTATTTTGAGACTGCCAAAACTTGATCCAAACCATCCAACATATGGGTTCCTTGTCTACGGGCAATTGCGTTTATCTCTCGCATGAAGGACATCCCGACCTGCGACCTCCAGAAATGTATCCGTCAGTCATCATCTCGCAGACCGTTGAGTGGGTTCTGTCATATAAGCCAAGGCAACAGCACACGTTGCCAGCATTCTGTCGTTTGTGTCGGTAAGCAATGCTCGTTGTGTCCAACAAGCTGTGGCTCGTCCTTTCCTTTTCCTTCTGAAGATTGTTGTTGCAGAGAAGACTCCCACTTCAGCGTCACCGTTTGCCAAAAGGTTCCGCGTCACCACCGCGTGCTCCAGTTCTGTTGTTTTGCTCCTCATTCCATACGTCACTCCATGGAACAACACCCACCACCCGCGTTCGCGGACACCATGCACGCGAATCCGCCCGGTCTAGCCCTGATGGCGGCAATCCGACCTGCCACAAAGCACTATCCCGTGGCATTGCGCTGTGTGCGAGCGCTGTTCCTCAAGWCCGAATACCGAAAATGCGTCTCAACATGCCACGACCTCCTGCAGAATCAAAGCTATCAGTCAAATCCCATACACAAGGCCTTTCTGCTCTTCTACAGCGCTATTGCGTACGACGAGATGGGCCGTGCGATGCACCACAACTCCATTGCGAAGATTCCCGCTCTCGACAGTGCTGAGCAACTCTACCTCGCCGCCATTCATGCTCTTCCGTCGCCCAAGGAAGCCGATCTACTCTGCATCGCACTTGTGCAGGAGTCTCGTGCAGCTGCCTTCCTCGAGCACGACGAGTGTTCTCCAATCCACAATGACTTTGACCGATTCGACGAGGCATCCTTCTTATCGTCACCTGCACGAGATCGTTCCGACAGCATCTCTGTCCAGTCCTCTAACCCTTCACGCCGAGCCGTAGCATCCGAGCTCGACGATCTCGAAAGTCATGACAGCTTTTCCGAGCTCATGACACCAAACCGCGTTCTTAACCGGCAAGATTCGCGAATAACGTTGCGCGAAGACACGACCCCGATGAAGAGGCCACAATCCGAGATTCTATCCAGTAACGGTCGTCCGGCTCCCGCGCGCATGCAACGAGACTTCTCTAGGATGTCACTATTCGAGAGCCCGCAGCGCAAACCAGTTTCACAAGGACTACTACGGCCGATCAGACCTGGCTCGCCCCCACATCAACTCTACATTCCCCTACGACTCCAGACAACACCGCCGGTTCCATCAGCAGGCCATACGAAACAAACCACTCAACAGACTCGCGGGTCGAGTTCACCCAAGTCTATTGCTAACGCTCACGATTACTTCTATGAGGGCCCGCATGTCGATACTGAGCCAGTCTCACCGCTATCTGAAATGGAGATGGAATCCGATTGCTACTTGTCAGACGTTTCAACCATATCAGCGATATCACCGCTGACCCCGACGCGCTCTCGCAATGTATCCTTCTCATCAGACCGTGTTCACGACCGAGACCAAGATCTAGACCACGATCACGATCACGATCACAACCACGGCCACGGCCACGACCACGACCTTGATATTGATCACGACCTGAACGAAAGCCTGTGTCTACGCTTCAATGATCATCTAGACTCCATKCGCAAGCAACTGGAGACGCACATCACGCTTGTACAGCAAACCAAGGAAAAACTTCGAGGACTTCAGKCCGATCGCGCTTCGTCGAAAGTCGCTCCTATTACCGGAACACCACTGCGAGGTCGTCCTGGAGTTGCTGACAGATCGTCTTGTCCACCAGGATGGGCGAAGGATCCGGAAGTGGTCATCGCCTCAGGAGGCCTTCCTCGAGTCCGCAGCTACTGGTCATTTGTTCCCGTGGATGCAAAAGCCGCCGAGAAGCAGAGGCGCATCAAAGCTGGCAGGGAGAGGAGATGGGCGAGGAAGACAGAGCGCTTCAATCCCACAAAATACCAGGATCTTTGCGAGAGGGCGCTGAATGAGCTGTGAATAGTATCGGGAGGATATTGATCGTCGTGTTGAGCAGATGGGCGATGGTTTCGCAAATGACAGGACTGGTGTAGAGACAGCACACCTTTGTTTGATTTGTTTCTGGCAACGAGATGATACCCACTAGTAGAGATAGCTCGTAATTCGTTAATGTCTGTTCGATAAGGAGCTCATCCCGTTCTCTCGTACACACCTGGGATGATCACGGCCGCGTCCCGAACGTCGCTAGTTGGAGCACATGCTCACTTTGCCACTGGTAGAATTCAAGATGGACCGTTGACCCTGTTGCGAATCTGCCTCTGGGTCTGAGACGAGAATCTGTTCCCTTTGTTTCAAGAGCCAACTCAATTTTCATCATCGAACTGCAATGCCTGCTTCCTCGCCACCTCTACCACGCTTCCATCGTCAACATCGGGAATGAACTGCCGCATAACCTTGTCGACGTAGGCTCTCGGTACCCCTTTTTCTAGAGCATCCTCGATACCCATGTTCATTCGATAAATATACTCCTTCTTGGGGTGGCTCGGCGCAGTGAGCCTGAGGTTAATGTACGCCAACATTTCAACTTCCTGGGGATCATCCGTGATGTCAGGCTTCTTACCATCTTTTGCTTCGAAGAAATCACACTCCAGATGTTCTTTCGTATACGCGTACGGAATGCCTTCGTTGCCGTCCAAGCCTTCTTCATCACTGGGCTCGAGACTGTAGACTAGACCCCAGACTTCGTGGGAGTAATCGTGCTTTTGGCTTCTCTCTTCTTTGGATACTTCGACGATGTTGGCGTAGCCTCTCTCGTAGATAATCCAGCGGTATCCATTGAGTCTGGCTATTCCGAGGTATTTTGAGGTCGGGCATCGTTGCTTCATTTGTTGCATCCAGAGATTTGAGCCATAGCCGAAGCTTTGAGAGTGATACCTGTCAGCTAATGGAGGGGTGGGAAGTATGTCGTGCAAGAYGTACTCACTAGATGGATGCTTCTGGGTTGGAAGCTTGGAAGGACAAAATTGATGGCGGTGATGAGAAGGACAGATTCATCCGTAGTGAGGATGTGTTATTCAACTCCATTTCTCTGAATGATCCAGAATTATTGGTGGCGGAAATAATTTGTGTCGATGGCAGAATGTAAGTTAACATGCTTTCCTAAAGTACTTATAATTGCTATGACATTCAAGGTTTCCGGAAGGCGGACCGCTTGCGACATCACCACACCGAGCACGTTCAACTCCCAACAATGAATACACAAACATGACTTGCGAATGATAATGAGTGATACTTTTAACCAATTCTTCTCAACAGTCAATAGGGGCTTCTGACACTTCATGTCACCTTTCGAAAATTCCAGAACAAGGAAGCTCAGAACCTCACTATAAGCAACGAAGATAAACTACCTCATGGATGATGCACGGTTTCTCTGATTCGAAGTCGTCTGAAACGCCTGGAGTTTACAGCATGCGCACGATTATTGCGGGTCGTCTGAATACGAAATGGTTCTCTAACATTACCAGACGGAGATGTCGGCGGTCCTAGTAAGAGATAAACAGATCACGGCCTATCGATCGATGTTTCTCAATGGGTACTGTTTCTATCGTCTTCATAAATCGGGACCCCCTGGACAGCTATGGACCAAAGCCGTGGAAGCAGTCCCATGGCTCGAAAGCGACTAGATCAGATGATCTTGGCGCCGGTTCATAGTTGTTACTCCCATGTGGTCGACACTGTATCCTGCGAGTAGGAGCCGACTTGAGCTCATAGGAGGGCACAGTCATAGTCAAAAACGGCAGCAAGTGCGAATACCTCATTGATCAAGGAGGTTCGGGAACCCGGACACAATCGTACGTCCGGTCCCGTTGTAACTACGCGAACATTCTCGATGTCCGGTGATTGCCCGGCCGGAAGACACATGGGTAACAAATTGGGACGCGCAGTAGCGCAAATCCCCCTTCCAAGACTCGTCTAACGATGGGCGGCGAATGTTGACCTCAGAATATCTGCAACTAAAAGTCAGCGCACTGTAAAGTGGTGCTGCTGTGCACACGTTTGTCATATTCAACTCGACTGTTTGAGATATTTTCTTCATGTATGCCTTTCTCGCAGCCCCGCTGGTCCTTTTGAGGCTGCTTGGGAGCCTGAACATTGCCTCGGCCTCATACCATCACGAATCGCCTCACCATCATGGAGCAACACACGCCCTGCGGGCGACTGGACCGATTGAAGTAACGGGCGACCATGAGTTCCGTCCACCGACAAAAGGCCAGCAGCGAGGTCCTTGTGAGTGATATGCCTGGTCCAGATTTAGCTGTCCACGTCTGCTTACAGGGTTTTTTTCCGTAGGTCCTGGACTGAACGCGCTTGTGAGTGCAATACCCCCTCAAGACATGTAACAGCTACTGATGATATCCCATTCTAGGCCAACCACAACTACATCTCTCGAGATGGAATCGCTTCGCTCTTGGAGATAACCAACGCCGTAACCAAAGTCTACAACATGGAACTTGCGCTGGGGACGATTATTGCAGCAATGGGGGTCCTCTGGACTGGCAACCTCGTCACTTTCTCTATTGGTGGTGCGGATCCTAGGGTGCCGGGCCTGTTGGGTCTTCTGGGTCGGTCCGATGAAAGTTGTGTTTTTATCAAGTCGTTTTCTGACGCTTCATGATAGGACACCCCCAAGGTTTGGACCTTGCACATAACTTCATTGAGTCAGATGCGTCCGCGACAAGGGACGATCTCTTTGTCACAGGTGATGCCAGTACCATGAACTTGGCCAGATTCGAGGAGATGTACAACACTGTGCCCGAAAATACGGGCCAGACCTTCACATCCGATGTAATATCCGACTGGGCTGCAAAGCGCTTCAACGATTCGGTAGCAGAGAATCCGCGCTTCTTCTATGGGCCGTACACCGGTTTGATAGCTCGCAACGCCGGGATTCTCTTTCTGACTCGTCTCATGGCCAATCACGCGGATGGCAGCATCGATGGTGTCCTGAGTGAGTACGACCCTGAGCCTAGATATGCAGGTACAGAGCTGACCATGCAAAGCACACGAAACCCTCAAGAGCTTCTTCGCAGTGTCTGGAACCCCAGGAAACTTCACCTATAAGCGCGGCCACGAGCGAATTCCGGACAACTTTTACCGCAGACCTGTGCCTTATGGTTTGGTCGGTCTAAATCTTGATCTTGTGCACTGGATTACAAGAAACCCAGTGCTCGGCAGTATCGGAGGTAACGTGGGTACCGTGAACTCCTTTGCCGGCGTCGACCTCTCTGATCCAGTTTCGGGTTTGACCAATATCCCCAAACTCTTGGAGTCAAACAACTTGATCTGCTTCGCGCTGGAATTCGTGAAGCTGGCCGCACCGTCCTATACCAACAACATCTTCACAACCCTTGCAGCTCCACTGGGCTCCTTACTGGATGTCATCAACGCCCCGCTTCTGAGCCTATCGTGCCCGGAGTTTGGCTCTCTCACACAGGGCGGCGAGCCTCTGTGGGAAAGCTTACAAAAGCAGTTCCCAGGCGCGGAGAAGTCGGGTATGTAGATGGTCATTGGGCAAGAAGCTTCCTTACAAGACCGGCGAAGAGATGTCCAGAAGAGTTTTGGGTAGTCTTTCAAGCAGAAGTATTGAGATGAATCGATAATGCTGTAACCCGCGTGTGTGTTCTCCGAATGATGGTGACGTTGTCGAAGCAGGTTGTGCATGCGCATGTGGGTATGTCTTGAGAGGAAGGTGGATGCGGGGCTCGTGCATCGGTAGCAACCGAAGCTCTGTGTTGTTTATGCTGGATTTTGTGAACGCGTTCCTCCAACCCGGACCTCTTTGCGACTCGCGTTTCTGCTATCGAGCTTATTGTTTGTTCGTTCACTGGGCAGAAGCATATCGCATAGGACCACGCAACATACCTAATCATGGCCCCTCGTGTCAAAGCACGCGCAGCGGCAGGCGCACCCGACGACTCGGAAGAAGACGACCTTAACAACGCGTCGACGGGTCCGGAGAACAAACGCACAATGCCCGCCTCGACACGCGCAAAAACGACGCGCCGTGCCAGCGCAGGGAAACCGGCTCCCAAGCGCAAGGCTGCACCGAAAACTCAAGCGCGACCAGCTTTAAAAGATCGAACGAATGAGCAACACGCCAGCGACACGGAGGAACTTGACGAGTTCGACCACGAGACCATGGAGGCGTCAAAGCCCAAGGCGAAGCGAGCGAAGACTGCTGCTGTCAGCAAGACCTCCAAGAAACCTGCCGCGCCCAAGGCGGCTTCAGCGAAGAAGGGCAAAATAGCCAAGCGTGCACCGTCCCCCGGGCCGTTGGCAGTGATACCGGAGACCCAACAGGACCCTGAGCAGATGGAAGATGTAGAACAGTCGATTGAGGTATCGCTGGACCCCAGCAATATGGACATTGCCCAGGAGCCAACGCCAAAGCCAATACAGAAATTCTATCAACGAGCGCCGTCAGTTCCCGTCCAACCCCTGCATCCACGGCCGAGTGCGAGACCAGTTTCGGCCCAATCTACATATGCGCCCGTGAGAGAGCGGAGTGGGAGCGCAGGTGGCGGAGAGCGCTTTCTTGGTGACCCAGAACTTCGCAGAGCACTCAATGAGATGACGAAGAAATATGAGAACCTTCAGCTGAAATATGAGAGTCTAGAGGATGTTGGAAAAACGGATGCCGAGACGAACTTTGAGAAGCTGAAACGGGCGAGCGATCAAAAGACCAAAGACGCGAATGAGCTGATTTCCTCTCTCAAGAAGGAGCTAGCAGAATTGCGCAAGACCAGTGCTGCTGTAACGTCGGAGACTTCTGGGCTTCACAAGCAGGTCACCAGCCTTACGACCACCAACGAGAAGATCGTTGCGGAACGGGATGAGTTGAAAGACAAGCTCAAGCTCTCTCAAAATGAGGTTAAGTCTATGGAGGCCAAACTCATCGCTGCCAGACAGCAGCTCTCTAGCAGTGCACTGGAGGCCAAAGCTCAGGCAAGTGCTGCAACGAAGCCCAATTCAAATTCAGGGCTAGGAGATGCTCAGAAGGAAGCGAAGATGAAGGAAAATCTATACGCTGATCTCACCGGTCTGATCGTGTGCGGAGTGAAGCGTATGGATGGCGAGGACGTGTATGACTGCATACAGACTGGCCGTAATGGAAGTGCGTATCCGGCCCTCCAAACACTACAGCAGATCGATACTAACATCGTCTCAGCATTGCACTTCCACCTTTCTATCGCGAACGACACCACAACGCCACATCCCAAAACCCCATCTGGAGTTGACTACGCAGAAGCCGAGTTCGCGTATGAGCCGCTACTGGATGAGAGCAGGGACAAAGAGCTGCTTGATCTGCTGCCAGACTACCTGACAGAGGAGATTTGCTTTCCGCGAAACCACGCCCAACGATTTTACAGCAAGGTCGTGGACAGCATGACCAAGAAGATTGTTATCGAGGATGATTGATCGATGTGTTGAGCCGGGCCAATTCAGTATTCTTGAGCGCATTTGCGGATGTCGCATGAAGGGTGAACGGGACAATTGACTGGAGAAGATGTGGCGTTTGGGCGTACAGTGGAGTTTGGTCGTGAGATACCTGAGATGAGATTTGCATCTTCACGAAAGGGGCATACAAAATGCTTATCCTTTTGCGCACCTTTTCAACGCCGTACTGCTCCACTTTGCCCCATGCAAGGTTGTATTCCTGCATGATTGATACTGTGCCGCGACAGCAAGGCATTCGGCACAGGCCTCTTGGCAGTCTTCGGCTGGGACTCCACAATTTGTCACATGCTTGCGACCCATTCTATAGCGCTAGCGCTATCCAGCATGCAAGACATTGTCTACTGATATGACCTGCTCGCACGCATCGAGGGTCTCGCTGGATACCAATTGACTGTCAAGACATGGCGGACTCAAAGCTTGGAACGTTAGCTGCTCGTGTGGTGGTTGATCGAGGAAGTCAGCCACACTATGGCGCGGAAGATCCTATCGTCGGCAAAATCGTAGTGAGCTATCTCCCGTACAGCAGCATCTTCAAGAAAAATGCAGCCACGGCGGACTACTTTGGCCCACTGAAGCTCGAAGCAACCCTCAGAGGCAAGGTGAAAGTCAAGGTCAAGCGCAGCCGCGATACTGTCATCTCCTCCGATYACACGACTCGCCTATTCATGTGGCACTCTGATGTTTTCAATGGCAGCTTCAAAGCTGAAGTTGGGAAACATTACGAGTTTCCATTCCTGGTCCATTTCCCGACCGCGATAGGAGACTGTCCTATACCGCCCTCCTTCAGCACATACTTCTCCGACTATCCTGATCGCGTAGATGCCGCGGTCGTTTACCGGCTAGGCGCAAAGATCACCACGCCGGGTATCAAAGTTGAGAAGAGCACACCGGACTTCAATCCCGAGCCTGAGGTTAGGTTTCAAATGCCGCGGCCTTCCCGATCAATACTGGGTGTACCTGGCACTGCGCTTCAGCAGAAAGCTGTCGTGCAGAACAAAAAGTTGCTGCCAGAAGCGAAGAGACCAACCGGCATGAGGCAGAACTTCAAGGCGGCATTCTCATCAAACACATATCCAAAATTCAGCGCCAATATAACATGTACGAATATAGATTCTGCCTGCCATGGGATCAAACCTCGCTTCACCCTAGCTATTTCCCCGATAGATGGTGAGACCACAGCACCATTCTTTCCGAACATCAGTCTGAGGACTTTCGAGGTCAAACTGGTAGCTCATACCACGGTCGACACCAGCGGGAGAGTCATGGCCTCCAGCTCCTGCTTTGACTCCCACACCGCGCAGAGGTGGCTGCCGTCCTTGACCAATCCCCGTCTACCTATAGCGCTCTCCAAAACGAACGACCACAGCGTAGACATCGAACTGGCGTCCTTCGAGGAGCACCCTAGCTCTTTTGCGCATCCCAAAATCTCGAGAAAGTATTTCTTGGAGGTCAAGGCCGGATTGAGTGTCGGACATACTGCTGTCATGTTCAACAAGCAGTTTCCAATTGAGATGCTGCCGTCTCCTGACCACACTTTGTCAGATGTAGCTGAGCCAGGCCCATCGCGACTCATGGATGATGCGGATCTTGGAGGATTCGCAACACCACTCTACACGGCCGGTCCCTCGCAGATCGCTGTCCACGGAGAAACATATCTGCCACCACCGGCATACGCGCCTGAGCCTTTAGATAGCGCTACCGAGAGGACTGATCTCACGCTTGAGTAAGCTAAAGTTGGTTGATGAACTTTGAGCTGTCGTCACTAAGACCGCGCGAAGTCTTGAAGCTCGTGTCTTCGCTGCCAGCTGCTCGACATCACGTAAGTACTCCCGTGGATAGATCTCCACGAAGTTCTCCGGACCGCGGGGCGCGCCGGATTCAGTCAAAATCTTCAACCCGTGTGCAACGACCAAGCACTCCAGTCCAACTCCGAGTCTAACAAACCCACTCGCTCAATTCTCCCCGGATGTAGGCATGAGCTCGAACTCACTGACCATGTCAATCCAACCTCCACCACCGAACTGCGCCGCGCTCTCACCCTTGTTGACAAAGCCAAACTGTTCGTAGTATGTCACCAGATAGTCATGCGCAATGAGAGCAACACGATCTGCGACTTCTTGCCTTTGCATACGCTGAAGATATGCCTTTACGATAGTCTTACCAAGTCCGCGGTGCTGGTATTCTGGAAGAACAGCGAGGGAATGGATACATATCGTCCTGCCATGTTCTTTGTGGCCCAATTTTGGGTCGATCTGTCCCGGCGCAGGTACTGCCATGTCATCGTCCGTGACTGTCTCACCAGCGGCCTTGGTTGCTATGACATGGCCGAGTAGCACCGCTTTGCGTTGAGGCTCACCAGAGAATACGGGTGCCGATGTCTCTGCTGTCGCCGCGTCGGAATTCTCCTGACTAGAGAATATCCCCAAACAAAGCTCGCTGCAGTGTTTAAGGCGGTACTGGAACTACAGGCGTATTTTCAGTAAACGGTTTCACTCGCGTCGACGGGGAATTGAGTGGATCCGTGCGTTGCACAGGTAGTGGGTCGRGGATCACCGCGAGGGACATGTGCATGTGCGCGCTCTTTGGTGAGAGGACGCACCACGGTATCGATGAATACAGCGAACAGCACACACCACAGGCTAGGTTACACCAACACGACACAGTGACAAGGGGCGGCATTTGTGCAGCAGACTGACCTTTTCTCGGGAGGCGCGTTCCTCCGGCGGGAATGCGGCGTTCTCCAGTACGACACAACTCTCAATGTCGGAAAGAGACAACGTTTGGGTGTAAGGATGCAGTTCGTCGAGCTGGGTACTGCGTTGAGAGAGCGTGGCTATCATCTGGTCTTCGTCTTGTTGAGACATGCTCTGCTCGTAGCTAGAGTCTCGCTCCGAGACCTTTGACAGTGAGGACATGTCTTGGAGAGTGCGATCATTGGCTAAAGCGGAGAGGTCCCGAGGCATGATCGTGCGAGAGTGGAGGCGTAGAGGGAAAGCTGGCCGTCAAGTTTCAGATGGGTCCTCTCAGCGCAGGTGTGTACTACCCGGCAGTGAGCGTATGTGGGGCAATGCGGTGAGGTCTGCTGGGTTCAAGTTACTGTCATTCAATCGTCGTCGGGCGTGACGGGGTAGCTTGATTGTCGGTACTGGCAGTTTGTTGGCCAGTGCTTGATATGCTTGCTGTTGAGATGTCCACTTGCAGTATGTAGGTTCGAGCTTTCCTCCGAAGAGTGAAGATGCACCTGCCCTATGGGGATCTATGAGCACGGGACTTTTAGCGCTTCTCCATGCCGATTCTCGGCCAGGCCGCCTTGGTACCTCGACATATGCAGCGGAAGTGGACCTTGGAAAGTTGGGAACGCGAGCATGCCATGACACGATGAGCATGATGGAAACGACTGGGAACAGACTGACCGCTCCCGGTCTGCCAGCGCATAGCACTGTTTGTTCCAATATACGAAGCGAAATGTCTAGAACCCGGCGGAAGCCACAGTTCTTCCTGCTCCATCCGTGATCCCATTCCATCATTCACTTCACTTCGCCAGATCGCCACGGCTGCCTGTCACAAGCTTACACAGACTTAAGCCGGTCTCCATCGCTCTCGGTGTCACAACAACTTCCTACATTCCGCATCAAAGTCGCTGGATTCGGCGTCTTGCATCCACGCGCTCGAACACGAAAGCAAGGACTCGCACCAAAGAGGCAGCTATGTGAGTACACCTGCACGACCACCTAGACAGACAGATGCTGACCGCTACTAAAGGCCACGCATCACCATCTCCATCGTCGCTCCCAGCTACACCCTCGAGCAGGACATCCTCTCTCTTGATCTACCGGCCGGACTCACCATCGCCGACCTCAAAGGCCTCGTCACCGCAGAGACCAACCTCCCTCAGGCCCATCAACACTTCWACCTCAACAATCAGGACGTACACGGAGACCACAAAACAATCGAGGAAGTTGGCATCCAGGATGGTGACATGCTAGCTATGTTCATGCAAGACCCACAGAACATGAGTACCCAGCGGCGAGGACAGGCGCAGCAGCAGCAGCAGCAGCGGGGCACTGTGAACAACGATCAGGCGGAGACGATGCGATTAAACGTCCTTGGGAACCCCGCTCAGTTGGCAGACATGAGAGACCGCTTCCCCAATCTAGCTGCGGTCATCAACGACAGCAACCGGTTCCGTGAGGCGTGGCAGGAGATGCTGAATGCAGATCAAACCCGTGAGCGTGAGAGGCAGGAGCAAATGCGTCTGCTCAATGAGGACCCATTCAATGTCGAGGCTCAGCGGAAGATCGAGGAGATGATTAGGCAGGAGTCTGTGCAGGAGAACCTCCATTTTGCTTATGAGCACAACCCAGAGGGTAAGTCGAGCTCTTACAGRGCGGTTGTTTGTCGCTGACTCAAAGCTGCAGTCTTCGGCACTGTCACCATGCTTTACGTTCCCGTGGAGGTCAACAAGCACCCAGTAAAGGCCTTCGTCGATTCCGGCGCCCAGACCACCATCATGTCGCCGTCCTGCGCGGAGAGCTGCGGCATTATGCGCCTCATTGACAATCGCTACTCGGGTATCGCAAAGGGTGTTGGCACAGCCAAGATTCTTGGTCGTGTCCATTCTGCAGACATCAAAATCGGCAAGTCAACCATGTCCTGCTCATTCACTGTCATGGAAGGCAAAGACGTCGATCTTTTACTCGGGCTGGATATGTTGAAGCGCTTCCAAGGCATCATCGACCTGAGGCAGAACAAACTCATCTTCGGTGATGGCAACGAGGTCGACTTTCTTGGGGAAGCAGATCTTCCTAGATACGTCGAGGAGGCTAAGCAGAGCGAGCCCACCATTCCTGGTCCGAACAACACGGAGATTGGTGCTCAATCCGGCACTGTAAAACCGGCAGGCACGTCTGCGGCAGCCTCTTCCTCCAGCAACACCGGCTCCTTTCAAGGTCAGGGCCAGACTTTGAGTTCTTCCTCCAGCTCAAAGGCACCTGTCACAAATGCACCATCATCCAGTGCGCCTCCTGGCCATCCGAAAGAGGCCATTGAACAGCTGCAGAGTCTCGGCTTCTCTCATCAGCAAGCCGTCGCTGCGTTGGATGCATGTGGAGGCAACGTGGAGTACGCTGCCGGACTTCTTTTCCAGGGTTAGGTCAGCTCTTTGTATTGTACGTGGATTTGTGTTCGAGGGCATCACGTTCCGAGCTTCGACAAGTATTGGCTACGGCCTGCCCACCTTTCACGCCGAGGAAATGCAGATGCAGTCGCAAAGCACTCAGTATCCTAGGGCGGTTATGGTAAGCAGCATGAGGGATGTCGGAATGGATAAGCTTAACTGTCGTATTCTACACACACAATCAAGAAACGATACGACATAATGCCCCCACGGGGGGTTCTTCTTGTGCTCGCATAAATATAGAGTCATGGGATAATGTCTCACGCGGCTTGTGACCTTGATCTCTGGACTGCAAACTCGGCACACATCGAAACGGAGCCGGTCGCATGTCGTTTGCTTGACGTATTGTGTTCGCATGTGCGTGTAGGTAGGCGGTAGTTCCCAAGTCTTGTACCTTACCTAGGTACATGTAACCTTTTGATCGGGAGTCCTTTAGCTTTCCAGGTTACCTGCGGGGTATAGTTTTGCCGTGAAACCACGAAACGTCTACTTTCAACATCATCGTTGTACCTCTTCCTTCAGCATCACGTACATCGTATCGCTTGGCATCTAATTCAATAGGCTCTGCTGATGTCAGAACCGCTATATCGCCAAAGAATGCGACTGGAAACGCTGACCCTCGTGACTTGAAGAGCACATCATGGACAACGTGCCATCGCTGTCCAAGTCCGGCCGAGTGTGGAAGAGCAAAGCGGACTTCTTCAGGCCCTTCAGAACACCCACAAGTGAGATCAGTGAAAATATCACGCCTTTGTACGATCCTTCAGTCTCGCGAAGTGAGGTCGAAGAACCAGACCTCAGTGAGCTCAACACTGCGCTTGGTGCCCTGGTGGACATATTCCCGGACGTGCAGCCGGAAGTCTTTCGAGAGATGCTTGTGAGCATCAGCAAGGAAAGCAGGCTGCAGGTGGTGACAGAACATCTACTCCAGAGGAAGGATAAATGGGTGAATGGCAGGTATCGAACGCTACGCAGACAGGATTCAGCCAAAGCCCGGAATCGTGAGCAAATGAATGAAGCTGTGCAGGCACAAGGCGACGTGCAACCCGAGGATTTGTTTCGAGGTCAAAGTTATAAAAAGGCTGTCAAGCAAGTCCTCTATCAGGAGTTCAAGAATTTGAGTCATTCCACAATCCGTGGCGTGCTGGCCGAGCACAACTTCTCCTATACTCTGGCAAGACCTGTACTCCAGCAGCTTTTGAACAGATCGTGGCGATTCTCCATAACAAGCTTCTGGACAAAGCGCTCCCAGTCAAACGCGGCTGACAGCCACCCTTTCATCGTCTGGCAACCGGAAAGGGGGCCGGGACACCCTGCCGTCCCTGCCCTTCGGCGGACTGGCAATGAGGAACTCGACCGTGAGCTCTGGGAGCTTTTCGTGAGACCAATCGTTACGAGGCAACGGCAGGATCGTATCATCGCGGACTATCTCATAGCAAACGAGGTCAATGAAGCGGAAGCTGAAGAGGCCGAGGCTCTGTTTGATTGCGAGTGCTGCTATTCATCCGTGCCATTCGAAAAGATCGCAACATGTAGCGATTCCTGCCACTACCTGTGTCTGGACTGCATTCGCAGGACGGTTAACGAGGCCTTGTATGGCCAAGGATGGGCGCGCACAACCGACTCAGAACGATGCACAGTCCGCTGCTTCGCCACTACTACGGATGGTTGTAATGGCTACATGTCTGCGGACCACGTTCGACGTGCCCTCACTCAAGGCAGCACCAACGAAGATGCTTGGCATGAMTTCCAAGCCCGCATCACCAGCGAGACACTTCTACAGAGCGGCCTCGCCCTTCAGCGTTGCCCATTCTGCAGCTACGCTGAGATCGACGAGCCACCAAAACTCCGACCACGGCACCCAATGACTACTTGGTGCCATATATTGACACGGTCCAACCCAGCCACACAAATCATGTTCACGTCCCTCATGGCTACTCTGATCGTATTCACAATCCCGCTGCTCATCCTCGCTGCAATCGTCTGGCTCGCTACCCGCCTTCTCCCATCTGCCAGAGCCATCATATCCAGATCCATCATCCGAGTCTACAAAGAGCGCCGCGGTCTGCGTTTCCGATGTCAGCAACCAACTTGCCTCCAAGTATCCTGCACACGTTGCACGGCGCCTTGGCAGGATCCGCACACCTGCTTCGAGTCCGAGAAATCATCCTTGCGCCACGCCATCGAGGCGTCCGCAACCGCAGCCGTCAAGCGTACCTGTCCGAAATGTATGCTTAGTTTTGTGAAGTCGAGCGGCTGTAACAAGCTGGTCTGCAATTGTGGCTATACAATGTGTTACATCTGCAGGAATGAGATCTCGAGCAAGGAAGGGTACGGGCACTTTTGCCAGCACTTCCGGCCCGGTGGTGGGAGATGCGGTGAATGCGAGAGATGCGACTTGTATGGAGATGAAGACGAGGAGGCGGCCATTCGTAGCGCAGCACAGCAAGCAGAATTGGCCTGGAGGGAGGAAGAAGGCGGGAAGAAGGGTGAAGATGGTGATGCGGCGAGGTTGATGATCGATGCACTGGTTGGACGTGGGAAGAAGGAGTGGTACGATGACTGGTTGGATGCGGTCCTCGGTGCTATTCTTGAGTGACGATCTGTTTTTTTTTCCTGCGGATAGAGATACCCTACTTACGACTTGAATACAAGCGCAATACAGCCCGATGCTCACCAAATACAGATGGCGAGGTCACGTTGAACAGTAAAGCATCATGCATCGCCATATCCCTCRCCTTCGTCCAGAAACGCGTGAACACTAGGCGGCAACTCCATTCCAGCTGCAAGCAGCTTTTCGAAGATTTTACCTGCACGGCGTCGCTGCGTATCCACTTGCGCGGCATTGATGTGCTCTAGTGACGAATCTCCTTCGCCATCATCAGACACTCCACTTGGATTATTCTCCTGGGGTAGTCGCAGAAGCTCCGCCTGTAAGTCGTAGAGCCAAAGCGCCACCATGCCCCTCGTGTAAAGCATCTCATGGCTGCTGTCATATGGTGGACTGACGAGTAGCTCATCAAGCTGCCGAGCGATCTCCAGTGCCTCTGTAAGTTCACGACTCCTCACCTCTCGATACCTGCGTCGCTGATCGCTTCTGTCGCTCCCAGGGCTCGTACTCAAGTCGCTGTCTGTAAAGTCGGAAGTGGCACTGATCCCCTGCCGCTCTCGTTTTGATTTGTCCTGGACGTGATATATCCACAAACTAAATCTTGCCGGGTATATCGATAATGCACTTGTAATTGAATGATGAGTACGCTGCAAGTGCGGATGCTGGACTATGAGGCGGTCATAGTAGTCGCGCGCCTTCTTGAAGCTGTCGTCTTTGATCGCAGGTACAGAGGTCAGCTTTTCGTCTTCTTCAACCTCTTCCTCATGCTCGTCAACTCTGCCAGTACCCAGTCGCCATGCGACATCCCGCGCTGACATTTGATCACGACGCATCAATATTTCAGCCCCGATCGTCCAACGCCCATGCTGGCGGACGTCAACGCCTCGTCCTGCAATCTCGGTCCGCAGAATGAGCCCCCATGCGCGTGAGGCACGCTCCCAATCGTCCTTGAGCATGCATTTATGCAAGATCGCAGTAAGATTATCCAGATGGCGCGCCCTCAACGAGCTAGCATGGTCTGTTTGAGCGATCTTTGGTACAAACATCGGAGGATTCAACCGAGACAATTCCTGCTCGGCAGGAATTTGTGCATGCCGGGCCTCCTTCACGGCTGCATGCGGAAAATTACCTCCTGGCAGAGGTTTCTCACGGGGATGGCCCGCCACATAATAGGGATCCGTTTTGTTCACCGGGTGCAGCACTCGCGGAGCGCCATGTTCTCCCTCTGAGTCCGAAGATCGATCATTTTCATCTGAATCGTCAAGAGMATTGCGCTTGCGCTTGCGCTCACGCTTTTGCTCGCGTGTTAGGAACGATTGCTGCGTGGTGGACGGCCTGTAGACTGGCGCAAAATTTGACATGGTGAGAACTGAAATAGCACGTAATGAGAACTCAGTGGGTTGGAGGACGCAAGCCAGTAGAACAGGGATTACGGCAGGAGTCCGTTCAGCTGAGAAGAGAGAGCGCAGCAACCGTTCCGCTTGGAGTGTGGCGTGTCAGCAAGATTGATAAAGGTGTAGTGGGGGGTTTGCGTGAGGGAAGCAGAGCAGGATGAGGCCGATGTGAGGATCAGTAGTGCATCAGATTAATGCGTACGTTCTCGGAGCGGACGAGTGAAACGCTGTCGTAGCCTGGCGACGGTGGTGTAGAGGAAAGCGCGAAGTAACGCTAAGTTATTAGGTGATTGCTTGCTGCAGCGGATCTGGCCCGCTAGGTTCTACCGTTCTAGTTCTGGTCGATCCACCTTCAACTGAACTCACTGAACTCACACACATCACCTATCACCCACCATCGCTACTTCTCACGGTCGACTCGTTCAGCAACACCGCCAGCACTCCACAGCAGCAGCAGTGTCAGGGGGCGTGCACAGCGCGGCGTCGCTGGCTGCCATCGTCAGAACATGTACAGATAGCCCGACGCCGTAATCACACCGGGCGCGGACACGAGCACGAGCACGATGGGCCAAGGGTCCTCGCAGCCGGAGGACGGCGTGGTGGAGCGGAGGTCGCGGTGGGGGCCAGCATCAGGGTCGCGACGGACCATGCTCGGACTGCCTCCGCGGCGGCAGCCGGATGGGGATGGAGCGGAGAGTGGAGTAAGAGGGGCGGAGACCGACACTGATGGCGAGATTCATCTACAGGACGACGGTCTGCTAAACAACTCCGACAGTCGGATACGAAGTGTCAACCGCCTGTCGCAAATGTTCCGCTCAAGCCCGGACCACGTATTCACTGAGCCGCGAGACCACTCGACGAGCGATGAGCAACCGCGTGCCGCCCTGCTTCACCGTACACGCTCTCGCTTCCAGGACATGATACGGCGAGACCCTGATCGCAGCTCCACCCGACCCGCACATTCATTTCTACAACAACATCGATCTTCATATGTGCGCGGTAGCCCAGGCAGTGGTCAGAGCAACGAGTATCTATCACCGCCGCGCCTGCCCTCCATCGACCTCACTTCAACCTTCGATAACGACCTTCTCCGCGATATGCCTGAGCCACAGCCCGCGCCTCGTCCCGAGAGCTCGCACCGCCGCGTGCGGTTGAACGCGCTGCGACCAGATCGGTCGTTTCGACATTTGACATCCTCCCTCCGCCGCCGACGATCACCACCACCGGCAGCATCAAATAGACCGCGGGGGAGCGAAGATCAGGCTGCAATGCTGAGCAGACTGCTGAGTGTGGCTGCAGCGGCCACGGCTGCAACTCTCATGGGTGACGATCACCATGCGTTGAGCGAGGCAACGAGCTTGACTGGAAGCTCTGGACTGGGAGACTTGGGGACAGCAAGTGGAGAAGACGGTAGCTTCGATGGCTTCTTGCGAGCCTTGCAGAACGGCAGAATAGCATCTGCGCTCCGTCAGGGCGGCAGTGATGGCGATGGCGACGGTACGGGTGCACAAGCCGCGCCACTCAACTTCTTTCGCATGTTCCGCTTCGGCGCATCGTCCGGTGCGAACGACTCGGAAGCGCGTGATCCTGCGGTTGGGGATGCTGGCAGTGAGTCCGGCGCTGGCGAAGGTCGCATGGTTCCCATTATCATCGTTGGGATTCGATCAATCTCGCCGAATTCCAATTCGAATGCTGGCACTCCCAGCGAGGATCTTCCACCGTTCATCGACGCGTTGGGTAACTTCCCGACGCCACTGCCCGCCCATGCACTCGGAGCCCATGGTCATGATAGCATTGACTCGATACTGCGACCGCCTCAAAACGGAACGTCCTTCCGGCATAGGCGTAGAGCGAGCATGGGAAACTTCGGCATGGGAAGGAGCAGATTGAGCGACAGAATGGATGACCAGCGCGATCACCGCTCTCCAGAGAGCCGTAGAGAGCGACCTTGGAGTGTGGCCAGCACAAGCTCCAACTACGAACCCAGACCACCCCCAGCAACACCGGCCAGCCCAAGCCCTGAACTCAGCCGGATATCAAGCCGGAGCACCACACCCACCCACTCACGGCCTACGTCACTCGTGGCCAGCAGCGTGCGCGACTTCAGTAACGACTCAACACGCAACAGCATCCTCCACCGAGCATCAGCGACTAGCCCGTTGAGCTCTCACACGGAGGAGACCGCGTCAATTCGATCCACTCATTCCGGCACAGGCCTCTTGGGAGACTCGGAGTCATACCGTCTCCACCGTCGTTCAGACACGGCCCCGAACATACATTACCCTCGTTTCGCATCAGGCCATCCGCGTAGGAATGGCGTCGTGGAGCCTGATCATTTACCAGCCTTATCACGCACTTCGTCGAATACTGGCACCGACGCCTCGAGCAACGAGCACAGAAACAGCGGCAACGATTCGAGAAGCTGGATTATCTATGTGCTTGGCGGCTCTYATCCCGAGAATCATCCCATCCTTACAACACCGAGCCTTTTTACCGAAAACCCGACGTACGAGGACATGATGCTGCTTTCAGCTTTGCTCGGACCTGCCAAGGCCCCTGTGGCCACCGAGGAGGATGTTGAAAGCGCGGGTGGAGTTTACAACATCACCACTGTCGGTGTGTCCGAGGATGCTACCAAGACTTCCAGCCTGGTGGCGAGCGCTATCGAGGGCGACGATCACGTCGTCTTGGAAGCTGGCCAGCGGTGCTTGGTTTGTCTTTGCGATTTCGAAGCAAAGGATACTGGGCGTAAGCTTGTCAAGTGCAGCCATCTGTTCCACAAAGAGTGCATCGACCAATGGCTCACAACTGGACGGAATTCGTGTCCGCTCTGTCGCGAGCAAGGTGTTGATGAGAAGAAGATCGAGGAGGCTGATGCTGAAGCCGATGAAGCGTCCGGATCTCCTGCTGCTGCGGGGGTGGAACTGGACGCTATAGATACCGAGCTTGAAGCGTCAGTTGCTTAGAGCTGGTGATATCGCATGCGAAATCGTGGGGATGGGATGTGGGATCCGAACGGCACTGGCTGAGCTTCTTCATGATACCCGATTCGTATCTCCGGTATTCTGGTTCGAATCACTTTAATGGCGGTTACTATACATGTCTTTGATAAAATCGGAGTAAGGCGTTGGGAAGAGGCTGCCCTTGAGGCACCGTGGAGCGGGTCAATTTTCTATTAGATCCGGAACAGCAGAACAGAAGGACGAGCGGTTTGCGTCGCTGCATGCGCCGTTGACTTCTCACGAATATCATGACTTTACTGCTTGCTCGGACAGAATGGGATGGGATTCGACGGAACGATTGTTATTAGCGAGGGAGCATAGCGAATGAACTGAACGTGTAAATTTCTCCCTGCTCATTATCCCCACTCGATTCTTCGGGAGGAATTCAGGCGCATCAGCGATGAGCTGGCCTGGTGGCACCTTTCTCTTCCGGGAATGGTTAGCGTCCTGCGTCAAGTGAAGCAGATCCGCAAGCTTCAAACGTCGTAACGTCGCCGTGCACTTGYCATCTCCACTAACTTAAGCAGAAACAGTGTTACTCCACTTCAGGCATCATTCTTCGATCATGAGGAGCTGCGCAACAGTAGCTCCTCTTCACTCGATCGAAAGTTCGCGAGGCGCGAACGGCACGCTCGAGTCAGTGGTCATTAGCGCAACGTCATTGCCGCTGCTGTGTGAGGAGATCTCTGTCGAAAATCAATATACCGTACTCCCTACTTCACCTTTTGAGCGAGCCTTGTCGTCCTCCTGCACGGACTTTTAGGTTCGTTCACGGTTCTCCAATCCTGTACAGCTCATTATTCTCTACGTTATCCAGTACGACATGGCAGATCTCAGGCGGGAGCTCATCGAATCTGGTGAGGAATGGTCAGATGCCTGGGAAAATGTCCTTGAATTTCATCCACAGTATTTGGCTGCATATCTGCGCCTTCGGAGAATACCTGTACACGACCAATACTTGTCCAGAAAGGTTCAGGAATTGATCCTACTAGCTATGGGTGAGTTTGTGGGCTCGCAAAGGCAGGCGGCCTTGCAATACCACGCCTTGAGTCGCCGATTGCGTAGAAGCTAATTCGCCCACCACTTATCAGATGCTTCATGCACTCATCTCTTTGAGCCAGGTGTTCGTGCGCATACCGCTGGGGCCTTGCGTGCAGGCGCAAAGATCGAGGAGATTATGGAGACATTGGAGCTGACCTCCGTTCTCGGTGGAGACACTCTATCCGTGGGCGTTCCACTTCTCATGGAAGTAATGGAAGAGGGAATGGGAGGAGGTGGCTTTCCTCGTGACTTCACTGATCGCCAGGAGCGTCTGAAAGCAAACTTCGAGCACCATCGTGGTTACTGGAACCCTACATGGCACTTCATTCTGCGAAACGCTCCCCGATTCATGGAAGCATATACAGACTATACGTCTATTGCGTACAGAGACAACAACAATACGCTGGAGCCAAAGGTCAAGTTCCTCATATACATTGCAATCGACTGCTCCACGACGCATTTGTTCAAGCCAGGATTGAAGCACCATATCCGCGAAGCTTTGGAGTGCGGAGCAACTCAGGACGAAGTTCTAGAGGTGTTTGAGCTGGCGACTTTGATGGGCGTGCAAACGTGAGTCCTCTGCCAGCTACTGTCATCTCCTCTCAATAGATATGCTGACTGCGGTGATCGTGGCACACAGGGTGCTGATCGGAGCAAGCGCCCTCAAAGAAGAGCTTATGAGGGAGAACACAAGGCAAGCATCGGTCAGGCTGTTCAATGGCGATCCCATTCGCTTTGAACCGGGGAGGTCGGGCTATCAGTTCTGATGGTAACGTACTTACCCGTGTTATGTCGCTTCACTGGGCATCACAAAGCAAATTGCAGTCGCGCCGGTCAATGGCTCCTTCATCCTCGGGGTCCGGACTTCTTGCCAGCAGGAGCGAATCATAGTTCATACTCCACGTATCGCTTAATTGGGTATCATGAAGCACAATGCAGCGGCGCTCAATAGCTATCCTGGCGCCATGACCCTCTGACCTTCTTCCAATTCTCGGTGTCCTGCTTGCCAGCGGAACCCAATCCTAGTCCACGCTCGACCCTGGAATCAAGAAGTATCAGCAATGTGTCAAATTGAATGCCAGTATTCAACTTGGGGATGCRAAGTGTTCATTGACACGCTGCGAGCAAGCCTGATACTTTCTGCCTTTTGTTCACTTACCATTCCTGACTGCCCATTTCTGTCAAACGTGACAGAGCGCGAGCGAATGCGAACGCTTCTTCATCGCCGGTAAACATGCTACTCTTCTTCAAAGTGTCCATGTTGAGTCCCAGGTCGTCCATCAGACTCCTCATCGCATCGTCGACACCATCGCCATCCTTGACTGTCTTGCTTTTCTGAGCTTCCGGGTCGCCAGCATCGGCCGCTTTGTCCAACATTTCGCCGATCTCGGCCTTCGAGGTGAATAACTGAGTGAGAGGGACCTCCGTGGTCAGCACCAGCTTGGCGCGGGATTCATAGATGGCGTCTAGAAAGGTGATGAATCGACGCGCCAGATCCCGAGACCTGTAGTTCATGCCTGGTACTCCCGTGACTATGAAAGCCTGGTAGTGCTGAACGAGTTCTAAGTAGTCAGCAGCTCCAGTTGCACTACCAATGAGTTGGTCAAAAGTGAACCAACAGGCTCTTCCGGATGCTCGAGGCACTTCAATTTCCCTGCCCCAAACGGTTTGGATTTCCTTATGCGGAGGATCGTTCTCGATATCACCGAGGAATTTAAACCAGTGCTCGGCGTGTCTCTCCGCACCTGCATCGAGAGGATGGTGATACACACCTGAAGGGGGTCTTGGGATCTTCCGATAGTCTGTAGTTGAATCCAAGTTGAGAACATGAAGCTGATCCATCAAGAGGTTTATGCAAGGAATGAAGGACTCCCGCTGTATGCCGTTCCTGTAAAGTTCGGTAGGATGCCGGTTACTTGTCGTTACCAAGACCGTGCCGTGGGCCATTAAGCTCTCTATCAGTCGGCGCAAGATCATGGCATCTGCAACATCTGTACATTGAAATTCGTCGAAACAGAGCACGGACGCCTTCTCCGCGATCTCTGCGGCCACGAATGGAATGCAATCTATGCTGCTACCATGCTGTGCCTTCATCTTGTGCAGCTGTTTGTGTACATCTTGCATGAAATTGTGGAAGTGAATCCGAGTCTTGTGAATGATGTTGGGCGGCAGTGTATCAAAGAATAAGTCCATCAACATCGTCTTACCACTTCCCACATCACCGTACATGTAAAGACCCTTTGGAAGGTTCTCTCTTGGCCGCATCTGCAACTGTTGGCCTCCTCGGCCGAGGAGAGAACCAAAAAAGGACTTTGGCTTCGGCTTCAAAGATTCGATCGTAGGTTTCAAAACAACATCCGGCTTGTACTTGGCTAATGTGTCGTGCAGGTCTTGCAGAGAGTATATCAGGCCTCGTTGGTGCTCGTCATCTCTAAGCCTTCCCGACTGCACTCGAGCATCGTACTCTGGAATAGGGCCCTCTTTGGGATATTTCGCTGAGTTTTGATCCACCACCGTAGCCATCTGTCGACGCCATGTTCTCTGCTCGCTGACATGCGGTCTCACCACAGTCAAGATCGCCGGTCTACCGGGCAGTTTTCGAACAGCTTCCAAGCTCTTGCTTCTGACGTAGATAGTCCTTCGCTGCGAGCACGTTGCATTCTGTCCCCCACGTGCCGACCAAGTAAGGCCCCTCCCAGATAGGTACCGCAAAACTGGTAAAGCTTCTACCGGCACCATGGTAGGCGTTCTTGTCCGATATTCCAGCCGGTGCGTCCTACGCTTCTTCCATGATCAAAACGTCGCGTTGAGTGGGTCTTCTGGTAAGTACCGTGTGGTGCATGTGCTGTAGCGAGGCTTTCGTTTCTAGGACAGGATCGTAAGGCAGTAGAAGTGAGGAGGTTTGTTGCTGCGATGCCGCGACGCCGCGATGTGGGGCCGATGGAGCTCAGCTCGCCTCGGCGACCCGAGGACCGTCCATCGCCTAAGGTAAGTTAGCAATATTAGAATGCTTTAACTCCAACGTTAGACACCCCTCTTTTTTTAGTTATTTAGGCTGGTCGAGGGCCCTTTTACTAATATTAGTACTATAGCGGCCTCTATAACACCTACCYCTCTTAAAACAAACCGTATTAGTCTAATATTCGAAGCGTATCGTTACTAAGCGTTTTCGAAAGGTATTATTATCGTTATCCGCTATATCCGCGGCCGTAGAGGCTAGCATTAGTACGTATTACGTGTATTTATCCTAACCTATAGGTCCGCCGTTCTTACTACTAATCTCTACCGGTATAGATTACCTCCGCCGCTCGTAGTACGCTAGATTATAGAGGGCGTATTAAGCCGCTATCGGAGCGCTAAGGCTACGTACGAGGGTAAAAGAGGCGGAAGTTATAGCGGATACTATCGAGGAGGATTTAGCGAAGAATAAGAATATAGTAGATAAGAATACGATAGATAAGGATATAGCGGAACTACCTATAAGGATACTAATTAACGAGCTATACCTTACGGTAGCGCCTTTTATCTACTTTCGTAGTAATAGCGATAGCGGCTAAGAGCGCTACTATAAGTATAATAGCCGGTCCTCTTAACTACGTATTATTAGAGAGGCTAAGAAGCGGTAGAAGGAACTCGTATAGTAGTAGAAGAAGGAGCGTTAACGGCTAGAGCGTAATTAATTTAGACGTAAGGCTACTACCCTTAATACGTAGTTAGTAGAAGAAGGCCGTAAGCACTTTAGTAATCTAAGGAAGCGGAAGCGGCCTATAGATGTTATTAATACTAGTATTAGCGAAGGCTACTAATAGAAGAAGAAGAAAAAGAGGCTAGTACCGGCCTTATAGTAGCTACCGGCCTTATAGTAGCTATCGGCCTTACGATAGCTACCGGCCTTACGATAGCTAAGTACGCCGTTATTCGTCGATAAATCTACCGAGTTAGAGCCGGAGCCGAAGGTATTCGAGTATCGAGTTAGCCTTACCTATCGCCGAGGGAAAGAGAGTAATAATAATACTTAGATAGTAAGTAGTAACGAGGACAGAGCTATTAATATTAAGAGCTAGATTTAAGAGAATATTATCGATATAAAAGGTGTTTTAAAGAGTGCTAAACTTACGGCTAGCTATCTATATATTAGTGCTAGTATAGCGAGAATTATATAGAAAAATAAACAGAGCTAGTACGGTATTATTAAATAGTTAATACTATTCTATAGGGCTAGTAGGAGCGAACTATATATTACTATAGATGTCGAGTTAGAGCCTTTAGTTATAATACTATTAATACTAGCTCTAACTTAACGAACAGCTACTATAATTTAACTCTCCGGCCTACCGTAGAATTAAGAGGGTATACGTATTACTAGTAACTTCTTAGAGGTAATAATAAGCCGGTAGACCTATAATAACCGCAACTATAAGAACTATAGCTTTTAGTATTACCTACCTCCGGACGCTCGTAATTACTATTTAAACTACTTTCCGATATATAAGTAATAGCTTATAGTATAGTAAAAGGGCATCTTAGAGGGAATACTTACTATAGACGAACTAAGCCCTACTATTATACGTAATCTAGTGCTTATAAAAGAGCGTGGTTTTATAAGCGAGGACGGTAGAATAAATAGTATCCGTAAGATAAAAAACGAGTTAATAGCATTAAGTAATAGTAATACTATTATTTACTATAACCTCGCTCTATCTATAACGCTAATACTAGGACTAAACGACGTAATATTACCGCTATCCTTATAGCTAGAGGTTAAGTATAAACTTAAAGAGTTTATAGAGTATTATAGCCTTAGAAAAGAGTAGTAAGGAGAGCTATAGGAAGTAGCGCTATAGCTTATTAAGCGGTTGTTAATTAATAAGTTTATTACTCTCGTTAATATTGCTAGTATAAGTAATGTAGTTTAGACGAGGGCTAGTATACGTGTTAGATATAAGATTAGAGCTATTCGCTCTACGTAGGAGTTTAAGGATATAAAGCGTAGGGCTCGTAGATTAAGGCTTTAATAACTTTTAAACTAACCGTCCGACTTACGTAATTTTTGTTCGAGCTTCTTTACCGTATTTAGTTATATTTATCTATATTTATATCTTATTTTTAGCGTGTATTAAATAGTATTGTTTTCTATTAGTAGGGAAAAAAAAAGAATATATAAAGTCCGCTAAGCCCTATTAAGCTAGTCGTAGAATAATGTCTTATCTAAGATAGTTATTAATTTATTGCGTAGTAGCTAGCTAACTATATCTAATTAATAGCATCTTAAAATGTAGCTCTAGACGAGCTCGAGTTTTAAGTATTTATTTAGTAAATTTAAAGTATACGGTTATTACGTAATCGTGTACTATGCTATACGGATTAGAGTATTTTAGGGTCTAAGCGGTATCCTTAGTATCCCCGTATAGCCGCTAGCTTTAACTTCGTAAAAGGCTAGACTATAATACGCTTACTAATCCTACGGAATCTAGCCGCCGTCGTATACGGCCGCTTTTAGCTATATATATAAGTAATTTAGATAATATCTACGACGACTTATCGACTATTATAAGCCTCTTAATCGAGTATATTAAAATTATTAAATAACTCGAAATTTATAGGTTAATCCTTCCTTACTACTAACTCGCTCTCTACCGTCCTTACTACCGCTAAATACGACGTCCTTACTATTCCCTATACTACTAACGTATAAGGATCTCGCTATAATCTTTAGGGACATATAGCTTACTACCCTATAAGTAGTAATCGATAAGTATAAGGGAGTTATAGATAGGGATAGATATATATACTAAATAGTAAGTTTACGGAGTTAATATTACTTAGAGAGCGGAGGGCTCTCGAGGTAGGGCTCTATATAGGAACCTTCCGGCCTAATTCGGGCCTATATAGGCTTAGCGTCTTAGCCGAGCCCTTAAGTCTATAAACCGGCGGTATAGTTCCCTAATAATAAGGTATTAGAGGTAATACTAGATATAAAACTAAGGATTAAATTACTTAACGGAAGGATTATAGTACTTAAGGATATAGAGCTTCTTATATATATATAGTACGATTAGCCGGTAGTAATAAAGATAGAGGTAGATACTAGTTCTAAATTAAATAATAAACTCTAGCTATATCTACTCTTCTAAAAGTGCTTCTATATAGTAGTACGTAACTCCTTAGCTACGTTACGTACGGCATCTATAAGGAAGCTCTCGAAGTTATTAACTATCTATATATTACGGTGCCTCTTTATCTAGCTCTTAAGTATATAAAAGGACTATTCGATAGGGTTATAATCCGGTAAGTAAGGCGGAAGTAGTTTAAGGAAGTAATTAGCATTAAGGATAGCCTATATAATAGCGTCGCTCCTATAGATTAAAGCATTATCTATAATAATAATTACCGGTTAGTAATTAAGGAAGGATAGTCTATAGTAGCTAGTTTAGTATATCCTCTTAAGTAATCGATCCTTACTTTAAGAGCGGCTTATTAAGCTAGCTACCTATAGTTATTATAGGTATAAGAGACTACCGTTCTAACCGTTTAGCTAGTAAGCTCGTGTCCGCTAGATAGCTAATTAGACTCTATAAGTAATACCTATCGAGTATAAGAGTAGGGCCTAAGCGAAGGATAAATACTAACCTACCGCTAACCGTTCCGCTTATTATACGCGCTCTTATCGATAAATACTAACTAGTTACGGCTCTAATCGACTACTCTTACTCGCTAGTAAGCTCTTAGAGCCGTATTCCGCTTACTTATAATCCTCTAAGCTATCTTCTTCGAATACGTATACCGCCGAAGGAGCCTAAAGATACTAGAGTCCGTAAAAACGTGTCTAGTTTAATCGAATATCTACTATACTATCTTATCTAAATACGCGTCCGAATACGTATAGATAAACTCTATAAACTTATCCTCTTCCGCCTATATAAGGCGCGTTCGGCGACGCTAGCGTACGTATAGTAGTAGATACGGCTCTCCGAAAAGCTCGTAGCTTAGCCTTATCGACGTAATAGTAGTTAGGGATACCTTATACGAGCGCGTAATAGTACGGTTACTAAAGAGCGTCGTTTCGAAGGCTATACGGAGCTAGTTATAGAGAGGGGGGGTAGTCGTTCGCTAGGCCGGCGCGGCGTAATACGCTCGTACGGCTCCTTTAGAGGTTAGGAAACACAACACCTTTTATACGGACTACTTACCGACATAGTATAGACGATATACGGTCGCTTTTAAGACGGATAGGTGCTATAGAGGCCGCTGTAGTACTAATATTAGTGTAAGGGCCCTCGGCCATCCTAACTAACTAAAAAAGCGGGGTGTTCAACGTTGGAGTCAAAGAATTATAACGTGTGTCGAATCAAACAACCCTTAACTACTTCATGCATCACCGAACAAAGCATTTGGCCGACGGTGACTTGAGCGCTTTTTCTATCTCGATTTTTGAAGTCAACGCGAATGGAAATTTGAAAGCCCCTACTTACGAGAATGAGAGAGCCGACTGTCATAGTACTTACTATGCCTCATCGCCAGAGCCAGAACGTCCAATTCTTCTGATCAGAGCATGTACAGCCGGCATTACTCTCATGCGACTTAGTTGGGGGCAAAGCCTCTCCAACCACTGTTGAAAATTAACGATTCCGTACTTTGAACGGCTCGCAGCTGACTGTCTGAGGGTGGTGCAAGGACGGCACTGGAAGCCGGCCGCTCCCATGAAGCGTATTATGCCTCCTGTAGTCAGATGGTGACAAAGTTCAGGGCGGCAAGCCCTTTTCAGCAGAGAAGTAACAACGCATGAGACTTCCTGTTGCTTTCTCGGCGTCCGATCATTGCATCAACCCTGCTGTCTGCTTTTCATGCCTGACGGCAGCGTTGTGATGCTGCGTAAAGCAGTTCCCATTGGCGGCAATGTGCCATCTTTGCCGACGGCGTCCACGAAGCGACGCAAGGCCATCCATTCTATATTGGAYTCCAGAGATGCAATTGAAAAGCGTCGCAGAAGGCTCTCAGACTTGTCCATCCAGGATCGAGCGTTGCTGGTCACCGTCTTCGGAAGACACTTGTGGCCTTGATATATGCTCTGGCATACGAGCATCTTAGCGGCACTCGCGTATGCGCTGTAAGGAACATCGCCGGCGGCCAGTCCTTCTGATTCAGCGAGCATTGCTATCAGTAGCCAGTGGAGAGTCGCATCCTCAACATACACGTCTTTTGTGAGAGTGTTGATTCCTGGGCTACTGAAAGCGAGGTCTTGGCCACGGACCATGAACAGCAAGCCTCGTATCAATCCGCGTCGCATGTCGCTCACGACGCGGACGACGGGCTGAGAGCAGCAAAGCTTGCACTTGCAGTCAATGAGATTGATGCGTTTCAATTCAGACTGACGCTGAGCAGTGTGCATGTATTGCAATGAGTCGACGTAGCAAAAGGTAAGCTCCTCGCCCTGCTCGACATTTGTGAAGACCTTGAAGGTAGGCTTGCCTTCCGCGGATGTGATGGCTGAGTTCGGGAGGCAGGAATGGTTGAAACGGGAGCTGACGGCGAAGCATCCGTAGCTAGGCTGCCTTCCAACGGCAAACTTATTGGCAAAGAACTTGTAAATCTTCTTCTTCTGTGGATTCTGGCCAAGCTCGGCCTGGTAAAGGGTTAGTCTTGGTCGCATGTACTTGGAGGTATCCTTCCGCCCAAGGAATTGATCTGGGCTCTGAGACCTGGAGTAGCGACGAGAGTTGCAGCAAGGATATATTCACCTTCGAGTCGCGCAGATTGTCGAATATGGTTTGACATGCTGGTGAAAGCCTGCTGTATTCATCGCAGACATCTTGTTCGGTGATACGATCCCAGGGCTTGCTAATCGTAAAGAGTGGCTCTTCGCGGAGGATGATGGTACCAGCCTTGATGGGCTGTGTCGCAAACGCACCCAATCCTTTTCCCTTGGCTTGTCGGATCYCGAAGTGCTCGAACTTGACTGCGAAGAGTCAGAATTGCGCAGTGCTGGATTGGTCTTCGGTGCAGCATACGAGGTTTGACGCTCTGGGCGCCTGGTTCAACCATGTGCGCCTGCAGCGACTTCAAGCCCGCCATGTTGCTGATGTTGATGCTTCAAGGTTGAAAAGCCTGTACGAAGTGATGATGGAGTTGACGTCATGGGAGACGCGTTGAATGACAAGTTCATCTGGCCGTCGTGTTACACAAGCGAGAAGGAAGAGTAAGGTATCTCCCGCAAATCGTGACAGGCTCCAGGGGCAGTGACCAGCGGTTCACACAGAGCGATTCCTGCAAGTGATCACTCGGCATCAAGACTTACTTACTTACCTGTCCACTAGAATCTACTTAAACCCAAGGCCAGGACTGTCTCGGCTGTATGTGAGGCACGCGTGTGGAGGACCCCGTAGCCAGTGCCCTACCTTCGAACTGTGGAAGATGCTCCCGTCCCATAGGTGGCTCCGTCTCGTAATGTATGAAGGCTGGTACGTAAATGATTTGATTGAAAAACAGGGCCGACATAATGAGATCGTAGCATTGCATCAGACGCAGGAAGCAATAAGGGGAAACCTCCAGGCGGTTTGCACGGGAAACCAAAGTAAACCTGGAAGATGATGACGGGTTGACACCGAAAGGTAACCTGGAAGGTACCTTACCTGAGAGCCGGAGATCTCTGGGCTGTAAGGGTCCGATAAGACGGCACGTGAGCGGGACAGGGTTCGGATAGATCCGAAAAATATCTGGAGGTATTTTCTGCCTTTCCTTCGATGCGCTTTGGCACCACCTACCCTCCCACTTCGTCGCAATCATGAAGGTCACTTGGAAAGATATCAGCGCGGTAGGCAATCACCCCCAGCAGAAGGTCCGCCGAGTTGACACGATACTGTCTCTCGCGTTCCTCGCCACATTTGCTCCCTCCACGATTGTCCGGAACATCGCTAATGATTCTGCTGTTGCATGAAGGTTCCCACCTCCGCCGAGTTCTTAGATATCGTCCTTTCACGTACGCAAAGAAGGCTGCCGACACAGATCCGTGCTGGATTCAAGATCCACCGTATCCGCGCATTCTACATCCGAAAAGTCAAGTACACGGCCGAGACGTTCGCAGAGAAACTCACGGCGATCCTGGACGGCTTTCCGCGTCTTGCAGATATCCATCCGTTTCACAAAGATCTGCTCAACACCCTCTACGATGCGGACCACTTCCGAATCGCCCTCGGCCAGTTGAACACAGCAAAGGGCCTGATCGAGACGGTCTCGCGCGACTACATTCGTCTGCTCAAATATGGCCAGTCGCTATTCCAGTGCAAGCAGCTTAAGCGTGCTGCGCTGGGCCGTATGGCCACCATTTGCAAGCGTCTCAAGGACCCGCTCGTCTACCTCGAGCAAGTTCGTCAGCATTTGGGCCGTCTTCCAGGAATCGATCCCAACACCCGCACACTGCTTATCTGCGGCTACCCGAACGTCGGCAAATCATCCTTCCTGAAGAACATCTCGCGCGCCGATGTCGATGTACAGCCATACGCCTTCACGACCAAGTCACTGTTCGTTGGCCACTTCGACTACAAGATGCTGCGTTTCCAGGCTATCGATACACCCGGTATCTTGGATCACCCTCTAGAAGAGATGAACACCATTGAGATGCAGAGTATCACTGCAATCGCGCATTTGCGAAGTGCAATCATGTACTTCATGGATCTCAGCGAGCAGTGTGGATACAGCGTCCAGGCACAGATTGCACTTTTTGAAAGCATCAAGCCTCTCTTCGCAAACAAGCTGGTTTTCATCGTAATCAACAAGATCGATGTGATGCGACCCGAGCAGCTCGACCCGGAAACACAGGAGCAATTGCAGAAGTTGTTGAAGGGTGCAAATGTCGAGATGTTGCAATTGTCATGCACAACGACAGAAGGACTGATGAATGTGAGGAATGCGGTCTGTGACCGGCTTCTGGCTGAGCGCAATGCTCAGAAGCTGACGGCTGGCACCAACGCCTCGGGTGAAGTCACAGGACGTCTTGGCGATGTTCTACGAAGAATTCATGTTGCTCAGCCTTTGGGTGGCATGAAGTGGGAGGCAGACATTCCCGAGGCTGCGCTGAACAGGATGAAATACGACAAGAACGATCYCAACCGGCCTAAGCTTATGCGGGATGTCGAAGAGGAGAATGGCGGTGCAGGTGTCTTCAACGTCAATCTCAAGGACAACTACCTCCTTGAAAACGATGAATGGAAATACGACAAGATTCCCGAGATCGTCGACGGCAAGAACGTGTACGACTTTTTTGATCCTGAGATTGAGGCTAAACTTGCCGCACTCGAAGAAGAGGAGGAGCGTCTCGAAGCGGAAGGTCACTACGACGAGGATGACGATCTGGAGGATGCCGAGGATGCCGACATTGCCTTCAAGGCAGAGAAGATTCGTGAGAAGAGAATACTGATCAAGAATGACAACAAGATGCGCAAGTCACTCAAGAACAGAGCCATAATCCCACGATCGAAGAAGGCAGTGGAGCTGGGCAAGATGGAATCTGCGCTTCAAAAGGCTGGCTACGACACCTCCACAATCTCCGAGCGTGCTCGTTCGATGTCTCGTGGACGCAACAAGAGCCGCGCAGGAACCGAGGACGCCTCCGACGCCGATGCAATGGATGTTGATGAGAGTCAACAGGCACGTCTGTCACGGAGCATCTCGGTCGCTCGTGCCCGAAGCCAGAGCGTCAGCCGCAGAGATGATGGTGTTGCTGATCCAATGGCGAGAAACAAGGCAGATCGTTTGGCTAAGTTGGGCCAGAAGAAGATGAACAGAATGGCTAGACAGGGTGAAGCCGACAGGCATACCACTGCTGCCCTTCCCAAGTGGCTTATTGCCGGAAAGAGAGGCTCGGGCACTACGAGAAGTCGTTAAAAATGGGTTCTTACATGTTCGGCGCAACGGCTGTATGACGGCGTTCATGGGGTTATCCTGGAGGGTTCAACTACTAAATCGCAGTCTGTCACGAAAAAATTCAAGTTTACAGTCTTGATCTCGACCTGTGATCCATCTTATTTGAATCGTACGCGTGTAGTGTTGACATCACTCGGCCGTCAAAACTGGCGAGTAATGACCTATCCCGCTCGAAGACCTGATGCTGGATAGTAAGACCGCTCGATGTGTGATCTTGGCTACAGTATCGACTGAAACATTGCATACGATCCTCCCGGCTTTCTCGTGCTGACCGTAGGTCCATCTGATGCTCGACGAGTGACTTTAGGGTTAKGGTTGGGGTAGTTGGGCCTTGGCGACAGCACGTCCAATACCAAATACAGCCCTACCTGTGGTCGATTTTGTAATTAAGATTGATACGACCCAATTGTTGGATAACTGTGTGCTAGGTACGACTGTTATTATGCCATCTGACGAATGCTGCAGCACTGCTTCAAGCTCGAGGGGGGCTGTCCATGCATGAATGACCTTCCGTCAAATACGGAGGACAGGACGTTCGATTCGTACGCTCAGCATATGTGAGACATTTTACCATGCATATTCCATTCGCACATTGAGAAACTTTACAAGTCTGCACCTGACAAAATGCCACCGTCAATGCATTTCTCCCCCTCATTCTAAGCACCCTTGGGATACTTCTCAAACAGCTTTTCCACCATTCCCTTGCAGATTGGATGGTAGAACTCCTTGTTCTCCTCAAAGGTCCGCTTCGCCAAATCCAAATCGCACTTCATCAGCTCCCTGTACAATGGCCGCACAAACTTCATACGTCCGACTTGTCCCAAAAGMGCCGCCGTCGGGCGGTATACACTCTGGGCATGAGCCTGCAGTCCAACGACAAGATAACGACTCACCACCTCGACATTCTTGCTCGCTGCAAAATCATACACGTCACCCATTCGCTCAACCAGCTCTGGCGAGAGCGGCTTTGAGAAAGTCTGCACCTTCTCGAGGAAAACAACACTTTGGTTGGCCATGAAATGTTTGATGTCGTCTTTGCTGGGCTTGAAATCCGCCTTGCCTTCGTTCAGAGCTTGCCATTTATCCGCAAGGACGTAGCACATATCTGCAAGCTCAGTGTTGAAGGCAGGCTTTTCTGGGAAGCCTGGCTTGTAGAAGGCCTCATCCCAGTCTAGCTCGTCGAGTTTCTTCGATGCTTCAGTGTCGGACGCGAAGAAATCCAGAAGAGTTGATTTGAACTCGTAACTATCCACCGAGCGCCTCTGCCAAGTCGAAAAGTAGTGCGGGATAAACTTATCCCACTTTGCCTTGCCAATGAGCTTCTCGAGTCGGTATAGGAAGCAAAAGCCTTTCTCGTAGGGGATGCTGGAGAAGCAATCGTCGGGATCTTCGCCCTTTAGATTCGGGATGAGCTTGGTGAACTCGTGATCCTCTCCAAACTGTTGAATACTGTCCTCCAGCGCTTTCCAACCGATTATTGCACTGAAGTCGCGATGTTTGTCGTCGCCATGAATATCAGCCTGTATACGACGCTCCAAGTATGTTGTCCATCCTCTATGCGAAAACACGCCAAGGTCAGCAAAGTATGAGAGAGGGACCATGAATGATCGGTAGCCTTTGTGTCGCTGCGCATTAATACTCACTCGTTGAGCCAGAAGTGTTCCCAGCTGGCATTCGACACCAGATTGCCGCTCCATGAGTGTGACAGCTCGTGGGCAATCACGTCAATATTCTGTCTGTCGCCTGATACCACGGTCGGTGTGGCAAACGTGAAGACAGGGTTCTCCATACCGCCTGCAGAGATGTTAGTATGGGTTGATAATAGAATCGAGTGGCCATTAGCGTGATCTTAGCCCACGCTGTCTCAAGCCTGCTCAGCTGTATATACCATAAGGGAAACTAGGAGGAAGAACCAGTACTGAGTACTGAGTCCATGCGTACGGAAATACGATCTTTTCGGCGCACTGAATGTACGCTTCGGTGTCATCCTCAAATTCCCACTGGCTCGCCTTGAGTTCTTCCGGTCCGGTCCACACAGTCGAGCGAGGTCCAATAGAGGCAGATGCAAGATCACCGCTGGCAATAGCGAAGAGATAGCTTGGCATGGGGATAGACTGGTGGAAGGTATACAGCAAAGTTCCAGGCTTGCCCTCCTTGCCGTGCTCAAAGTCCCTAGACCCAGTTGGCAAGCCCGAGGCCAGAACCGGAAGAGGAGAGCGAATGTTGAATGTAAAGGTTGACTTCACGTCGGGAGTATCCTGACATGGGAAAAGGGAGCGTGCATGTATGGCCTGGCACTGGGAGAACATGTAAGGGTGCTTCTTGTTGCTGGTTTGCGCGGGAGTGAGCCATTGCAACGCTGTGCAATCCTTGGTGGTGGAGACCCCAATACGAACTGTGAGATGCGGAGCAGCGGCCTCCAGGTGCTGCTGAGCGATGTGAATGGTCAATGGACTACCGTATGGCTCAACTCGGCTGGCTGAGAGGTCCCACTTGACCTCCTTTCCACCGACATGGACATTGCTGATGTCCAGATGACTAACAGAATGCGGTCAGATCAGCACGCTCCAAGGTAGAATCAACGGAGTTCCACACCTCGTGTCGAGGACGATCTTTTGCTCGCCTTCGCCAAGCTTCTCCAAGGTAAGATGAACATTTCCAGTTAGACGCTTCTTAGTAAAGTCAACTTCGAAGTCGGCAGAGGTGTGCCTCGTTCGCCASGCCTGGATACCATCAGCATGGAACCAGTAATACATAACTCGGATGTGTATACGTTGTAATTTGACAGAGTATTTGGATCTCGAGGTGAGTGGATAGTGGCCGCTGCATGTTTGGCAACAGATTCGGGCGCCGGWCTGATCGCCATGGTTCGATTGAAAGTACGAGAAGTTACAGGTGGTATAGCGGAGAATGCGCGTCTGCCAACACTGAATATGCTCATGTGATGGCCGTCGTAGCTGTGTAGAGTTTGAGGTGGAAGTTCTCTCAATCATGCAACTGGCGTCGAGATCTGTCTAGTACACATCTGGTTAGTCAGACTCAGATCGACAATGGAAACAACATCTCGCGAATCGCGTCGCGTTACATTAATCACAGCAATTCTACATTATCCACACCATCACACGACCTGTGCCGGAGAGGAGGAGCGAACGGGTCATTGAAGGACAAGACATCTCTCGTTCGCGCACATGGCTCGTCTCCGCAAGGCACCCGCCTCGCAGGCGCAGACACAGCCGCCCGCGTCCATCACGCGCCGCGCACTCAAGGAAAAGACAAATACAGCCGTAAACTCTCCAGCCCCGAGATACGAGGACGACGGAAATGCCGAAGCGATGGTCAAGGACGCGAAACCGCGAAGAGGACGCACGAGAAAGCAGACGCGACAGGACAGCGACGATTTGCTCATGGCAGGCGCAATTGGGCCCTCTGACGAGCCTGCGCCACCCAGCGACGTCCCTACGACCACGGACGAACTTGCAAAGAGCGATTCCGCGACAGCTCCCGCCGCAAAAGGTAATCGTCGACCGGCTCGCACCATTCGCAAAGTGGCACAGAGCGAGGCACAAACCAAAGTCTTGGAGGGTTTGAAGCAACGCATGGCCGCCACTGCTCGGGGCCAGCGTGTCCAGGAAGCGCCACGAACAGAGCCAATAGATCCAGTCGCATCATCCGACTCATTTCCAGCCATTGCGCCGGCGCGCAAAACAGCTCTGCGCAAGTCAAATGACATTGTTCCTGAGCGTTCCGAATTTTCCCTGTCGCCCTCTCCGCCACCACCTGGAAAGCTGAGCACTGTCCAAGGAAAGCGCTCTTCACTGACCCAGCCGGGATCCGTCCTTAGGAATCAAAGCACTCCCGCCGTGGAGACAAGCATTCTAGCTTTGAAGAACTTCAAACGCAGACCGCGCCAGCCAAGTATGTTAGCAATGGTGCAACAGCGGACCGCCAGCGCACGACCCTCGGCTGCTCATACCGATCTTGCCATTGAAGACTCGAGTATGTTTGATCTAGAGCTTGACGACGAAGACGACTTCGCGCCCGAGGCAGAGGGCACGCCATTGAATGTGGCGAAGAATAAACGGAAGTCCACTGCAAGCACCGGGTTGCGGGCTAAGCGACGAAAATCGACAATCGATGACACGCAAGACAACACAGGTGGTGAGCCTTTCGTGACCGCTGATGAGATTGTCGTTGCTGTGCCATCATCCTCGCAGCGAGCGGAAACGCCCCAGCCAGCGGCAACTTCGGATGCTCATAATGCTCAAGTCCCGTCGTCTTCAACACCGCCCACCGAGCCGTCATTCGCTGCGGGATCTTTGGGTGCTAAGAGTGCCGACGTCATGGTGCCATCGACAGAAAGGGAGCAAAGTGAAAGGGAGCAAAGCGTTGCAATTCCGTCTACTGAAAGGTCAAGTGGCTCAAGGCGAGGCGCCAAGAGAATAGCTCGAGTCGGTACAATTGACGCTGATGAGAGCGGCATTGACACCCCAAATGGGACTATGGCCGAGCCGGCTAGCAGTAGCCCAGCCCAGGAGGAAATGCGCAATACGCAGTACAACACAGACATGGCGGATCCAGTCACACAGATCTCTCCAGTGCGTAGCAGAGCGAAGGCCGCGAAGAAGCAGAAGCCGGTATCCACGGCTACACTACAATCGCTGCTTCCCAAGCGTAGGAAAATTCTGAAGCCTCGTCAGCGGAAGAGTGAGTACGACATGGCCTCTGACTCCGAGGACGAGGAAGACGTCGTCCTGGACGTCAGCCATTTGGAAAACGACGAGGACGAGCTGGGTGGTGAGACACGCCGAAGGGCACCTTCCAAAGCGCGTGGTAAAACCAGCACCAGGAAGTCTGGTGCAGGCAAGAAGGTTGCTGCGCATGCCGCGCGGCAATCTACTGTCGCTCGAAGCCGGGAAGCTGCCGAACTGTCGATTGCCCAGGGCCGTAGGAGGACCTACGGCAGGGATGCCATCGCGGATAAGGAGAACGATGAAGAGTTCGAAGCTTTCGAGGATGCTGATGAATCCATTCTACCGGAAGAATGCATCTCAATGCATGACGCAATTAGGGGCAAGGAGCTCGAACAGGCGAAGCGGATATTTGCCGAAGTAGATGACTGGGATATGGAGTTTGAAAGCATGAGCCAAGAAGATCATGGGAGTTCTAGTCAGGGCTGGAGATGAGCGATGGTGTCTGCTGCAAATGTGGCTCCGCTCGCTGGAATCTCTGCACAAGAGAAATGAATGCCTACGTACAACTGTCCGCTGCACAAGGAGACGCTTCCGCCCCTTCACGAATATCAACCGTGTTAATGCTCCGGCGATTCCACGCTGGATTTCACTAAGTCACTCGAAGAGAAATGTTTACCTCTGCTACCAAGCCCTTGTAGACCTTGCGTGCATACAGCTACCAACATACCAATGATCCGACCGTCGTACCAACCCAAGCAATCAAAGACCAATTTACCGATTCTTCAAGAGGATTGGATATCGGTGGCCAGAACCTGAAGAAGACTCCCGCAATGCTGTATGCCAAAGCCGCAGTCGTGATGGGAATCCCAAAACCACCCATATGAAAAGGTCCACGCTGAATCCTCCCGCCTTGTTTGAGAATTTGCGGTATAGTCCACAGAATGCAAGCATCATGAATACGCTGAAGTAGCCCTGCACATCCATCACCGCTAAGGCATTGGAGGCTGTTTCAGAGCCGAGCACTATGAGTGCTAGGAGCATGTCGATGACTGCTGTGCCATACAAGAGGAGACAGTCATCGGCTTGGAGAGTTCGCATCTTCATTAGCTTGGAGGTTCCCTATATGATGTCAGGACGAGACGGTTGGCGATGACATGACAAAAAGCACCTCGAGAATTACAGCAAGGCACATTACGATCATGCTGACCCAGCCCGTAAGATTGACGGCCTGAACGTGCGTCAGAGCTACGCTGAACGGTGTCCGAGACGGTCGCTTCTCCAATATCACATAAAAGCCCACTTGTGCCAATGAGAGGCGCAGTGTAGCCCCCAGACTTGGGCAAGATTCCCTCGCAGATGCTACTACATCTTGAGTCCGGTCCATCGTTCTGCAATCCCTTCCGATCGGCATGTTGTTCTCACATACGAAGCCACAAAAGAGCTCACTGGTGTCGATCGGACTCTGTTAAGATTCCGGAGCATCCGAAGGATTCATTCTTCTGCATGRTGGCAGCGTGCCGATCTGCGGTAGAACTTGCCATCCCACGCTTTCTGACCACTCTTCCCCCGAGAATGCTGCACCCTCAATTTATCGACCGATGAAAGGGACGAACAAAATGGGAAGTGATGTTGAGTTATCGTACAGGGTCCTTCCCGTCGAGGAGTCGGATATACCTCGGGTTGGGCAAATCGTGTGTGACGCGATTGTGCAAGGAGAGAACGGCATTGAGCCATACGTTGCAGCGACATGGCCAGGACTAGAGACGCCCGAGGGCCGCAACGAGGCCATGTCTCGCTTCCACGCACTGAGGGCTCATTTGTCCGAACCTGATCACTTCCTCAAAGTTGTTGATGGGAGCACTGGCGAGACGGTGGCAACCTCAGTTTGTTTCTACAGTCCAGAGCCTCCCAAGGAGATATCCGGCCTCTCCGGCGATGCTTGGAAGACGGCGGACGATCGCKAGCATGCTTTCCATCTGAAAGCCGAAAGAGATGCTCTTCTCCTGCGAACGTTCGCCCAATTGGACGGGCCAGTCACAGGTAAGGGTATTCGCCATTCTACGTAGGAGAGGCATAGGTTGATGAAATTTGATCAGAAGTCGTGGCTTTCTTTGTTGATCCCTCCCGACAGCGGCGAGGTATCGGACGTCAGCTTATCAGGCATCTGATCTCGTCAGAAGCACAACGAGGCAAGCCCCTGGTCCTGATAGCACAAGCATCCGCGGTGGCATTCTATCAAAAGCAGAAATTCAAGGTCATCGAGGATGTGACATTGGCAGTTCCACTCAAGTGGCAGAACAGGCCTCGCGCTCGCCTCATCAGTATGCTACACGAGCCCTGAGTCAATAATTGTAGCAAGTACGAGCTGCAACAAGTGCACAGCAAATGGCAATGTTGGGATTTGGGGTTCATGAACAGTATCCCACATCGGCCATCCGACCATTATCATGACGCCCACATGGGACCTCGATCTCTCCTTCAACTCTCGAATGTAGATCCATCATATCATTACATCTGGCTCGAAGTCGTTGGATGCCTCTCCGCTCTGCAAACGGTCTCCTCTCTGCGTTGACGGAATTTGATGATCACTTCTGGCCCTGGACTCTTGAGCGTTTCAATGCCCTTCTCGTCATCAACTGCCACATCGCGTGCCTCTTGGATTCCGCTGTTGTATGTCGCTGTTATGTCTAAGTATGAAGGCCTTGAACTACTTCGCTTTATCTCATGGATAAGACACTTGTCTTTTCAATAAGCGAGTTGGCGCTAGCAAAAGCGGTGTTAGTGCCCCTTGAATATCAAAAGCCCAATTCCACGGTCAAAAGAGGCTTCAAGAACGACAACTGCCGTTACAAATCTACAGTGTGAACATGACATCATTGGTATAGGCTCTTCAAGAGCAAAGGGCACTCCAGCTTCAAAGACGGAGTTGTGGCCATCAATGGTTGTCGTGCCCCAGAATTCTCGCCGTCGGGAACTCAGTTGTTCCACAACGAACAGTGGACTACTAGATTGTGCTTCATTGAAGAAAAGAAAGATTAAATTTTGCTCGGCCGTACCACCACAGGGGCACGCGCATCGGCGAGAATTTGCGGGTCCGGTTGGCATGTGCGGATATCTCCAGACTGGGAAAGCACCAACCTTGGCGGACGTAACTCGGTGGGGGCGCCCCCATAGCAGAACTTTGGATCAGCGTGCCACGTGCGTGCGTGGACTGGAGAAGAGAAAATTAAGGTGTGGCCTGCGGAGAAGTGTTGGGAGCGAATCCTTCGCAAGCCACCATTCCCAAGCCACCAAGCTGGACCGACGAGAACTTTCACGGCCTCACGGTGCTTCTTGCGCCGTTCGACCCACAATCTTCATCAGCACAGGCCGTAACAGCGGTGTTCATTCGGATCCGTAGAAAGGCCGGAAAGTGGTCGTTGTATTTTGAAGATTTCTGATCAATCCCCACCAAAGACCACGACGTCGTCCTGTGCTCCACATCGGGAATATTCGGAGACTGGGTCAAGACATTGCGTGCGCGCCCGCGCCGTCCGGAACATCAAAGTTAGAAGACTCCAGCGGCTCTGATGCACCGCATGGAAGCTCGCTGCTCATGGTCATTTTGGCTTTGGAAAATGGGGTCCGTCGAGATCTCCGCACTGTTCCCCAGAGCCGCAGCCTTTTTTTCAAGGCGCAATTTCCAAACGGGGAGCTGTGTGAGCCGTGGCACCGAGGAGGCAGAAGGCATTTGCTGTCACATGCAAGATAGGGAACCAGCCGTATCTTGACTCTACGAAGTAGCCTATCGCAATCATTGTGCCTTCTGCCACGGGCAGATCACTCTGTGCAAGAAGACTTGCACTCCATTCCGGGACTGTTGTGAGTGGTGAGAAGTAGCGAAACAACATGGGACGCAATGCGAAACCTCATGTGCTTCGAATCAAGCATTGGCGGTTGCATGCAATCGATCGACGAGAAAATCGAACACGGAAGGCGTGATCCTTCGAATCGCCTTGTAGCCGTTCTTGCGATTATTGCCGTGGTGGCTCACGAGAAATTGCCAAAAGCGGAGACCACTGCTGGTATCCCCATACTGATCGCCATATCGTGTCGGCTGGCGTTATGCAGCACTCTCCGCCACGCCGACAACACACAACCAGGGTGCTCATCGGTGATTGCGAGTAAGGCGCCATGGAATGCACTCTGCAAGGCAATGGAGTCGGGGAAGGAGGGAGAAGGCGTGGAAGTTGTAGCGACTTGCCGCCAAGGCAACTCCTGTCGATGGTCGGCGCTGTGAAAAAGGCGAGATGGAGCAACTTAGTCTCATCATCATCCACGGCGTTCTATTCGGCGCAAGGTTTGATGACGGGCCTGCGCATACAGATAGATCAGAGACTGCAACAGAGGACCCACAAACACGCCGGGTGGAGAGGGTGTGTGTTCTCCATCCGCCATCGTTGGTTGCATGATTGAGTCACTTCGCACGCAGCGCACGACTCGGCTCGTTTCGCTGGCCTGCGATGAGGAACGAGGTGCGTATTGTTCGAGGCAGATCGCAGCCCCATCCCATCTTCAGCTCCCCGACAGCCAAAAAGCCAGGTTCCTAAAGATAAGGCGATCCACGGTGGGTTAAAGGAGAGCCACAGACCTCCACATTCATGCGAACGGCCGAAACTCTAACTTTGGTCCAACAATTCTTCTTCCGTCACACGTTGTTTCCTCCCCCCAAGACCTTCGAGATCCCTTCACCCATCGCGCCGGTCCCTACGCATTCTTTGCTGGCTTTTACCTTACGTCGCCACTCTCCCGACCATCTGCCCTCGTGACGAGATTCCGCAGAGCATTTTGCTATCGGCAGATTTATTTGACTAGCTTCCGGCTCGTCGTCATTTTCACATGCTATGCTGTCGCGCCTGTTGAATTCCCCTGGTCCAGAGCCTAGCTCTTCGCAACATCAACATCAGAATCAACCCGCTGCCGCCACTGAATCTCCTGCATACTCAACACCATCTCAGCCCTCCTCGGCAACAGCATCTCCCATGGCCGGGTCTACCATGGCGATGCCCGCCATGAGCGCCATGCAGAGTCAGGACGAGCATCGCCCCGATCTGCCACGTCCCTACAAGTGTCCGCTATGTGACAAGGCTTTCCACCGCCTCGAGCATCAGACGCGACACATCCGTACCCACACCGGTGAAAAGCCACACGCCTGCCAGTTCCCTGGCTGCACGAAGCGATTCAGCAGATCGGACGAATTGACGCGCCACTCTCGAATCCATAGCAACCCCAATTCCCGTCGCGGAAACAAGCAAAATGGTGTTGCTGCGCAAGCTGCGGCTGCCGCTGTGCAGGCGGGCATGTACGACAACCCGGCGATGCAGCAGATCAACCAGATCAACCAGATGAACCAGATGAACCAGATGAATCAAATGCACMAAATGAGTCAAATGGGGCAGATGGGGCAGATGAACCATCTAAACCAAATGGTACAGCCTCCTAGCCAGCTTCAACAATCGCACATGCAGCCAATGATGGCTCCTCAACAACCGCAGCAGCAGCAGCAGCCACCGCCACAGCCACAGCCATCTCAACAACAGCAACAGCCCCCACAGGCTCTTCCAGTAGGCCATTCGCATACATCACAGCCGGCAACGCATTCCGCTCCTGCGTCGCAGCTCAATTCGCCAAACGTGTCCCCTCCCAATACTTATGCAACGTACTCGAGCACCCCGGGATCCTACCTCACTCGCAATGGCAGTGGCGACATCAGCCCAGCGCAAAGCAGTGGGTCGTACAGGCCAATGGATATCAACTTGCTTGCCACGGCTGCGTCGCAGGTGGAGCGTGAGAACAACAGCCAAATTCCCAACCACCATCTGTCGCTGCCCTCACGACACAATTTCCCCAACACCTCATTCCACGCACATCCTTATCATGCTGGAAGATTGCCCTCGCTCTCGTCATACCACTATTCGTCCAACCCAACATCTCAGCCAATGTCGAGATCTCACTCGCACGAAGAGGATGACCACTACTCGGGTCGCGCATCGAAGAAGTCCCGACCCGGCTCACCACAATCTACCGCACCGCCATCGCCAACGTTCTCACATGAATCTGCATCTCCCACACCGGATCATACTCCTCTAGCGACGCCATCACACTCGCCACGTTTGAGACCGCAATTTTTCCACAACGGCGTGCAGCTTCCGACTTTGCACCATCTTTCTCTGGCACATCAACCACCGCCTGCTCTTGCTCCTGTGGAGCCTTCAGCCGATGGACACCAGCCCTACGTTCCGGCACAGCACAGCGGCCTGCGGATTAGCGAGATTATGGAAGCTGGCGATGGAGCGCAACGCAAGCTACCCATCCCCATGATTCCCCACAAGGAATCAAACTACATGGTCAAAGAACTTGTGAATCCGGGCAGCGGTGGAAGCAGCGGGCAGAGTAGTACGAGAGCGAGCGAAGCTGGAAACGATCTCCACGAGCGAATGTAAGGTATGGAACAGTCTGGTAAATCCTTGCTTGGATACTACAACTTTGACGAGAAGGGTTTGCAAACAATTGGTACGCTATTTATTTTGGCGAGGCCATGTCCACGGCCACATTGAAGACCGGTTTCCCCGGCTTTGTTTTTCACAGCGAGGCGTTCTAGCGCAATAGAAAGGATGATGGATATGAGCAACCATAGATGAGACAGCAGTCGCGAGACGTGCAGGAGCGTGCGCCGAAGTAGAGACAATGGATGGCGAGCATTGCTCCGCCGATACCAGCGGCTGAAGATGCGGGATAATATCAGGAACTTTCTGCTCTACAATCTCCAGTTTGATCGAGTATCGGACGCTATATACTTCACACGGAGAGACGGCTTTACAATTGCATAATTCTCAACACCCATCTGAATCGCTACATAACGGCAGCCTGGTTGTTGCAGCGGCGTGGGTCGCAGCCTGGGTTGTAGTGACGTGTGCATTCAAGGGCCGGTGGCCGCGGATGATGGACAAGTGTGGAGTTGAAAACTCTATCTTTCCGATCGATCACCTCGTCTCGTTTCACAGCAAAGTCTCTCCCTACTCATGAGCACGTTTCACGGGTATAACAAGGTCTGTCATCACCGGACGCGAGCAGTGGATTTGCCCTCGTATCGATAGACCTACATCCACAATCATCCACGACGGGAAACCTTTTCAGGCTCCGACGGTTGGTTGGTTGATGACTCTGTTTGGAACGGACGTTTCTCCCCACCTCCACGTCCCGAGAAAATCCGGGGTGGCATACATTCCCCTGAGTTGCCCCGGTCTTGTGCTCCCCTCTGCCTTGTGCCTGTGGGGTCCTTCGCTCCACCAAGGAAAAACTTCTTTGTGCGGTGTGACCGACTTTCTTGACAGTCTCGACCCGTTTGCCAGCGCTTGTTGGTTCCGGCCCACCTCTACCTATCAAAACCGTGAGATGAGATGAGCGGGTCACTTGTTGGTGGTCCCATTTAGCAACCTTATCGGCTAAAGTCCAAGACACCCGTGGTCTTTATCTGATACGGATCCGAGGCGATCCACGTTCTAGAAGTGTCAGCCCTGTGCACATTACGGCAGACGCCGTCATTTGCCGTGCATGAGGTGTGGGTGCTGTGGGATGATTTCTGAAGTGTGGAGATAGGCGCACGGCAACATATGCACCGTGGCAGGGGTGAAATGCAGTGGTTGCTTATTGTGGGGGTTCATTTCGGTCAATTCTTCATGTGGACGCAGCCAGTAGGAGTATGCTATCTTCGTGTGTGGAAACAATTGGGTATCATGCCAGCAAATGCACTTTCATCACGTCACATCTTCGTTCATCACATCAGCCACCCCCCGTCAGCTTCGGCTTCCCCACAATAGCAACAATGGCAACGCTCGCGTAAACATACTCTGTAAGCCAGCAGTGCAACCACGCCAGCGATCGTCCAACCGGGCATCACTCCTCGCTCAGCTTACTGAGTTGGTGCCTTCTTTGGAGTTCCCTGCAGTACCTTTCCACCGCTCTCCTTCATCTCCTCCATGGCACCAGTGATCAGTTTCCGCTTCTTGGAGATAGACTCGAATCGCGACTCGACTTCGTTCTCGAACTCCCGGGCGATCTGGCGCTTTTCTTGGCGTGCAGTCTTGAATCGATTGGTAAGTTTCGTGAAGGAATCAAGGAACCAATCGCCGGCCTCCTCCCACTCCTCGATGCCGAGAGAGGTGAAATACTCCTCTTTGGCCCGGTCTTCCATGGAAAACAATGCATCCATTCTCTTCGGTAGTGGATCGTGTGGCTGGAGTGTGGATAGACTGGTGGGTTCTGCTGCATTGGGATCTACGTCGAACGGAGCAGCCTTGAGGACGGTAAACGACATGCCGTAGAGTTGAGGTGGAAAGTGGTCCAGCGGGGCTGCTTCGCGAGTGCCATGCTGTGGCTCGACAGGGGTTTCTGGCGGAATGTTGTTGTAGTTATTCTCTTCGCCAACTTCAGACATCATCTCATTCTCAGGTGGTTCAAAGGCCTGTACCTGAGGCACTTGCACGTTACGAGATCGAGACTGCTGTTGCATCTGGAACTGTGGTGGCTGTGGCTCTTGAGATTGTTGAGGCTCAGGCGTGGCGTTACGAAGAGCGCCCTCAGACAGCCGCTTCCGTGTGCTCTGCTGGACCGGCGCCGGAGCGACGGGCTGAGGTTCTGGCTTGATGTGCTGAGTCGGACCATGTCTGCGTGCAGGTCTCCCGGGAACACCATTGCCCGATGCCGAAGGACCGTGTTGAGCGGTGCTGGCTGGCACGGGCTTGGTAGAGTGATTGTGATAGTGCGGCATTGGAGCAGCATGAGCGCGATTGGGGTGGGATTCATTTCGCGCAAACGTAAAGCCTTGACCTATATCCTTCACGAAATCTTCAGGCCGACCAGGAGGTGCGTGGAATTGTTGAGGTCCAGCACGATCCTGATGTCCACTCTGACCAGGTGGGAGAACTTGCTTGGAATGGGTTGCGTGAGATAGACGAGTGCCAGCGCCGTGCCCGGGCATGACCACGGACTGCGCACCAAGGCCCTGCGGGTAGGCTGAAGTCTGATACTCACGGTCGTCGTCAGCATTGGTGGTTGATGGCCGGCCAGAGGTGGTCTCAGGATAAGTGTCGCCACTGATGCGACCTAGACCACGACCGTCAGGCTTTTGCCGTGCTTCTGCACCTTGTGGCGGGTGCACGGTGCCTTCATGCTCCTCGTCAGCTTCGTCATCCGTGGTATAATACTCGAGTTCGCCGCCTTCGCCTTGCAATGCTTCGTTCGGTTGCGCATCCGACGGCATTTCATCCTTAACGGGTCTGCTCTCCTCTCCGGACGGCTGCTCTAGAACTCTGGTGCCTGCCGTGGTGGTAGTATCATCAAGACTGGCGTCAGTATCGTAGAGTGTTCGCGGAACATCTTGAAGAGATTGAATAGGAGGAATTGGAGGAACGCTTTCAGGCCTTGTTGATGGACCTACGCCGGCCTTCTTCGACTTGACAGGCTTGATCGGAAGCTTCACGTCGTCGTAAGATGGATCGGGCTTGATTGATTGGCCATGTCGGCCCACTACGAAGCCAGCCATACCTTCGCGTGCCATGATGTGTTTCGCCTCGTTGTTGATGAGGGTAGAGGTGAGGTTTGTGACTTTGACGCGTCAAAAGCTTGAAGTGCTTGCCCGTGCCTACCATCAATTAATTGAACGGAAGTCAATCAAAGCTTGAAACGCCGAGGCAGGAGCAACCAAGCAAGGACACTCTCTCCATCACACTGAACATCATGGCTGCTATTGACGAGGGCGCCTGCGGCTTGCTCAGCCTTCCTAATGAGATCTTGTTGAATGTCCTCGGTTTGTTCAGCACCGAAAGCGTGCTGACATTCGGTCCTGTATGTCATCGCTTGTACGGACTGATCCAGCGGCTCCTCTTGCATCGATTGCAGGTGGCGAGTAAGTGAATGAGAATCTGCACGACAATCTCGCGAGCTGACCGCCCGTTCTACCCGAAGCTGCTCTTGATGGGCACATGCTCTTCCTAGAATGCGGACATCCATCGGCGAAGTGGTAAGTCAAGTGGTCCATCGTATGGAAGTAGTAACTGCCCTCGTGCTCCGCCCTTCTTGAGCTAATATCTTGTTGTCCAATTGAACTTCAATACTGCAAGCCTACGAATGGGGCTAATATACGATAGGACGACCTCCAAAGTATACTGCAACTTCCTCGCCGCTCAAGGCTTACAGGAATTGATATCTGACATGCGCGATAACGGTGTCAGAGTCGGCCACCATGCCGTAAAAGCAGCAGAGCTATACTGCCGCTTCAAGCCAATGAACAAGGAGCCCGACTTCATCAGCATTCGACGACCTCATCCAGCTGGCGATGTTCCTGGATCTAGGACATTTGTTACACCAGAGACTGCCGCCGCAAAAGCTGCCTTGCTCTCAGATCCCAGCGCTGCAGTAACTCGCACGATAACCGTCGATTCTCATGAACTCTTTTCACAACTCTCCACCGTAGGCTATCTAGGTAGACGGGAGCCACTTCGAGGCTTGCTTGGCTCCATTCAAGAAGTTTGTGATGGGACCATTCGAGTGTGGCGCGACTGGCTGTCCAAACACTGCCAGAGCAAGCGGTGGACGGATGGAGAGCCTATAGTTATCCATCATGAAGGAGAAAGTGCAAAAGGTAAAGCGAGGTCTGGAAGCCTCGCAGCTGGAATGCACCCACGGGACGATCCTAGTATCTTATGGGTCAACAATACGCGAGGGGAGCAGGTCGGCTTGAAGCTGAAAGTCAAGGAGCAGAAATGGCAGCGCGATAATCCGATCTTGTTCGCAAGTGATATTGAAGTTCCCGTGAGCTATCTCGTGGAGCTCGAAGGTAAGTGGAATTTGTTGTGTCCTGCATCACTTGACTAACCGGGCTTTATAGAGGTTGTTGTCTCGACCACTTTCTTACTCCTCAAGATCGAAAAGGCGAGAGCACAGAATCTTAACCAAAGTGGGAAGGCAATCATCTTTGGGAACTTCATCGACCAAGATCGGTAGGCCTAGCTGTCTTGTGGAGCGCTATATCGCCTTTGATTATCGTTGTATGTTGTTACGTTGGAAACTTTTCACACGCTGTGTACATCGATGATAGTAAACAAGTCTGGACCGTCTTTTCGAAGAGCCTTCTTACAGCGTGTTATCAAGTTTTTGCCATCACTCACATCGAAATACCTCCTCCAAATCCTTCCACCATCCTTTCGAGTCTGTGCTCCCCTGGCTGCCTTTGATCAATGTCTCCTGCATGCCTACGTCAGAAGATTAGCGAGGCTCATGTCCGGCGTGAGGCCCATCGTGTACCGTCCGTCATTTTCCACCAGCGTTGAACCTCTACATTCGATCTCATTCTCTCCATGTCGGCCTCGTAGTCTTGCCCATTCCACTTCATGCTGGCAAATAGTGTGGAGGAAGCATCGTCAAAGAAGATCGAATAGTCGGAGATATTACAGTCTTTGATTTGCTCCAAGACGGCGGGCCAAACAGCAGCGTGACATTCCTTGTAGGCCTGGAGAGCTTCGGGCTTGATTTTGACGATTTGTGCAATTCGTCGTGGTTCTGGCATGATGGATTGCGGGAACGTTGTTGTCAGTGCGATGGAGTAATTCGAGCAGTGAAAGTGCCAGGGACTCTCGGGACAACGTGGACCGAAGTCTGGATTGTGTTGCCATTTTTCACCTTTACGACGATGCTAAGACTGCGAAACAGAATACAAAAGGGGCTAAGGTCAAAATAAGCTGTACAGTCTAGGTATAGCATTTAAGACAAAAGGAGGTATTGTGATGGGGATTGGCGTGCAGCTCCTCGACTATTGCCTCCACGCAACAACATCAACAGCAGAGTCCCAAAGATCAAGAGCCAAATCCCTCTCCATCGCTTCGCCAGAGTGTGGTGGTAGTCTCCAAACAGTGATTCCAAACCCACTCATCTTCAGACTCGTCACCAAAGGCCCAAGTGTCAATCTCTTAACAACGAAACCACGACTCTCCAAATTAGTTTTGGCTAGCTCTGCGAAGCGTGCCAGTACCTCGTCTGAAGTGCTGCCCAGGCTGTTCAACAGAACAACGACTTCGTTGTCTCCACTAGGGTTGGATGAAGCAGAGAATGGAATGAACGCTCTGTCAGAGTCGGCAATGTTGAGTAGCAGATCCAGCATTTGTGAGACCAAAGCTTCGGGCGACGGTATAGGTGAGATCTGCTGGAGACCTGGCTCACCATGCGCTCCCATACCAAGCTCGATCGTTGCCGGAGGTAGACTCTGCAGGTCTGTCAACGTAGCGTTGGGCAGCGCCACTCTGTATCATGGTTAGTTACGACGTAAATGTTTCCGAATCTCTTCTTTCTCACCTGTCAAWCGCTGCTCCAATGGTACCGACATTGGCTGCAACGTATTCCATCACCTCTGTAACCCTTTCCAAAGTTTCGCCTTTCTCGGCGAGAGCACATGCACTTTTGAGCGCTATCAAATGTCCACTGAGACCTCGTCGACCGACTTTGCCGCCCTTCTTTCGTCCCACGGCAACATCGTCGCCGACGGGTACAAAGGAGACTTTGTAGCCAGCAGTCTGAGCTCTTGTGATAGCTAGGCCAGCATTCAAGATCTAGGTCCAAAGCCATCAGCATCATTCTCAAGACTTTAAGTGTAGGGGTCGAAAGTAGCCCAGGGCATAATGCAGAAGCATCATGACTTGATGCCACCTTTCTGCTGGTCTTCTTACTCACATCGCCAGTGTAATTCCCACATACGACCAATGTGCCTTTGCTATTACCGCTAGCTGGCTGGCACATCTTGATGGCTTCGAATATCTGTGCAGCGGTCGGAGAGGCGAATATGTTACCCGAGACATATTCTGAGAGATAGTTGTTCCCTACAAAGCCTCCAAACATTGGTTCATGGCCACCGCCTGCGAATCCTATGGTCGTTACATGATCCTCGCTGAAAGAGCTCAGGTCCGACCTGTAGACGACCTTGTACTCGGCATTGTAGGACAATTCCGGCTTGAGATACGTTAGACCAGTCAGTGCGTCATTGATGGCATGCTCTGGACTGTTGATGAAGTGAAATGTCTCTTGAACTGGCTTGCTTTGGACTTCAGAAGCCATAGTCTCAAACGGGTCGCTCCCTGCAAGTCAGACGCAATTGAAGAGACTTGAAGGGCAAAAGGCGTGGCTGCACGCTGGGAGACGGGCAGAAGAGATGTAAGAGATGAAGTCGGCACCGCCAGACTTACCTTGTACAGGTGCAAAAGCAATCATCCTGCTCTGGGAGAGGGGATCACCGAGAGGGGATGAAGAGGGGAGCTGCGGATTCCTAGCCCACTCGGGATACCGTATTAGGAAAAGCGAAAGTCCATCCACCACATCAGCTACCGTTTGTACCTACCTCTGTTTCGACAAACCATATGATACGGCATACTTTTACTGGCAATTGCCAAATTGCTGAAAGAAACTTAGTCTAATCCATCCACAGAAGATCGCGTTCGGACATTCACTTACCGATAGTTTCCCTCGTTCTGATGTTGTCCACTTCTATATTCGTTCGCCTCCAGCAGACCTCATCACTGCATAGCTTATCCACTCATGGGATGCTTCGATACCGGTTAAAGTGTAACCAGCAACTCACTTGTATAAAGAAGACCTGATATCCCACCGATCAATGGTACGAATCTGCAAACTCGTTGTCTCGAACGGTGGGACAACATCGCGACTTTGACGATCTGAGATGATGACATCGAAGCTTGTGTGATGGCAAGCTTCAAGCAACTATCTATCAGTTCTTTTCCGTTTCTAAACGTCTCCCCGCTTCACTAGGACTRCTCTTGGAACCCCCGTCGCCCTCGATCACGTTCCATTCCTCTCGATCAGCGGCGTCATCTGCGTCGTTTGTTGAAAGCTCAGGGACATCCTCATCGTCATCTTCCTCAGGTAGGACCAAGTTCAAGACCAAAGCCACGAAGCCCGCCACAGCGAATCCAGTCTGCATGACTAATGTGATCGCGCTATAGAAGCCGGAAAGTGCCTGATTGTCGCCAGAGTAAGTGAACACATAGTCGAACCAGGTCGGTACCAGTGTAGCTCCAAAGCCCAGTGTCAGGCATGCCGTCAAAATGAACCTGTTACGGCGAGTGAACGGCATCGTCGATATGATGCGAATTCCAGAAGATGCGACAGCAGCGAAGAGGAAGGTCGTCATTCCACCGAGTACAGCGGACGGAATCGCTACCAGAGATGCTGCAAACTTGGCGAAGATTCCCACGAGGACCAACCTTTTCTGAGGGTTAGCCATGACCGTGTAGAATCGTACAGGCTATGCTCACCAGAAGCAACATGCATATCCAGCTTTGCGGTTAGCACAGCGAGTGAGGGCAATAACACCATTGTTTTGCGCGAACGTTGACATTGGTCTGAGAGCGTCAGTGAACGGACTGGAAACAAGACTGAGCAGAAGCGGATGAGCATTACGTTATCGTGCAGAGTCCGGCGAGTATACCGTTCAGCCCGTCAGCGAGAACACCTCCCTAAGTGAGGTCAGTACTTCAAGTCAATCGTGAACGTTCAGGAGTAATCACCTGAATGCGGCTATCGAACATAGGGCCATCTACCTGCAGTCGCGAAAGATCGCAAGTTGCCTGGAATTGTCAGCTTTGCCCATTGAAGTCTGAGTGGAGACTTACAGTAACATCACCAATCGTCTCCATAGTCAAAACGATGTAAACGGCTAGTAGTGGAAGTACAATTGGTCCATACACGCTGAGCTTGAAGGTGTAAACCCAAACGAAGCTCGCAACCGGAGCCGCATCGATACCTGGGAGACGTCAGAAACCACGCTGTAGCACGAGGCTCATGCCTGGTGGAGCTAGCATACCGGAGCGATCGAAGTAGCCGCAGGCCGCGGCCACTATACATCCCACAAGAAGACCAATCACTACTGCACAGCTCTTCATGATTGGCGCACCGAATCGTTCACACAGGATGATCGTAAGGAACACCAAAAAACCAAGACCAATAAACTCCGCTGAGCCCCACGGGAGTGGGTGAGGAGCATTGATATCCGGACAAAGGCGGTAGAGTCCAGTTTCAGGCCTTGCCATACAATCGCCCGAGCCGCCAGCCCAGTTTTTGAACCCAGAGGAGATGAGTTTCACGCCAATGAGAAGTACAGTAGGTCCAGTGACCAAGGGAGGGAAGATCTTCTTCAGATAAGCCTACGAATATCATAAATTGTGTCAGTGATCGTCTTTCAGAGTATCAGGCTATTCGGCATACCGGCGGCATGAAAGATAGTGCTACTTCTATCAAAGCACATATACACTGAGTGCCAAGTATAGCTCCATARCCATCTGGACAGGGCAGTTTGGTGCCATTGGCATCCGTGGGACAAAATCCATTGGCATACATTTGCGAGAGAGCGCCAGTCGCGATAGGAATAGTCGAGAACGACACACCGACTACGGACTAAACGAAAAACGTAGTCAGTATGGAGGTGATTCGGTAGAAAGCAAAGTTGAATCGGTTAGAGACGCGCTCATGTCGGCCTCTTTGCCAAGATTAGCATGTACTCACTATCAAACCAGTACCCACGAAGTATGGAGTCTTCCATATGTGGAACCTCGTGATCTGGATGCAAGAAAGGGCCGCGCAAACTATGAGCGACGTGCTAACCAGATATGATTGCATGTCGGGAGTGAAATTCGCTGCGCCCGATAAAACGATGGGGGGAGTGATGATGCCAGCCAGCATTGCGAGGGAGTGCTGAAGCCCAAGGAGCAAGGCCAGAACGACAGGCATCCGGTCGTTCAATCCAAAGAATGGCGCAGACCGTCGCTTCGTTCTCGTGAATGGAATCTTGGGAGTGAACAGGAATGCATAGTCGTAGGTGCCAATGAGTCCCTCTCGTGTAGTGAAGGCTTTGACAAGTGCTCGACCACGACTCGACCAGGTCCTTTTGGGGGAATCATTCGTTGGCGTGATCTCTGAGGGATGGTCGTCCTTGACGTACTCGCCACCTGAGGGGTCCATACTGGAGACAGAACTATCGTTCCTTCAGTAGCTGTGGTTGTCGGGATCCCCAATGTGTAGGCTGATCCGTCTTGCAGAGCACGCAGGGTTTGCTGCTGCCTGGGGGATGAGAAGAGTCTTGATGTAGACCCGAAAGAAGCAACAAAAGAGCAGAAACTAGTGAAAGACAGCGAAACCTTACTCTATGTAAGACCGGATTCCCCGTGCTCAATCCAGTGCTTTTGCTTCCGTGCAACACGCCGGACGATAAGTGAGCGCCCTTTTGGCGAACGGCGACGTGCGAAGTTGAAAAGATAAGGACTGTTATCACCAGGTAATGCGTAAAGAAGTTGGGAGCGAGCGGTACGGACTGTACGCCGAGATTTCCCCCATGGTGAGACATTCTCTTGGCAGGGCGCGCAGAAGCAAGCATAATCGACTGCCCGCTTGTTGGAGACAATGAGCACCAGTCTGATATACTGCGGATAAACTCAAGACGAGCGTTGGTAGAGAGCTCAAGTATGTTCGATATGCGGACAGAGAACACATGGGGAGGARAATTTTCGAGCGAAAATGATGCCAGTTGTGCTCGAATGGCGAATGGTATGCTCTCTTATTTTATCCAATACAGTAATCGAGAATCACACAGAAGAAAGACAGAAATGAAAGGAAGAAGCAAAGACACGTCTGCGATGCCAATTCCATGCCCAAGTTCCCTACGCGATGCTATTCCATGCTAATTCGAAGATCCCATTATGCTCCCAATGCAAGTCCTTCCCAGCTACCCAATATCAAAGCGAAAGCCCAAGAGGCCGTCCACGATGGCCATTATGCTACAAACAGCTTCCAACAGGAAACCTCTCACAAGGTGATGTCATTTCCCCACTGTCTAGCTATTGATGGCGTCGTAGTACTGACTGTTCTGCGTGTGAGAGTGTGGGTGCTGGTGCTGAGTCTGATGCTGGTGCTGCTGTTGGACGTTCGCAGGACGCGGCACTGACGGCGGCGTGCTCACCACGAGAGCCTGAAGCGCCTTTTCTGCGGCATCCTCTCGCGCGTTGTGGACGTACTGGCCATCATACCAGAAGCGGGCCGGGAATTGATTTCCCTGTACAGTCACCACGCAGCTCCAGGCTGTGCGACCGCCTGAAAACATCATGAGCATTCATTGTAACTGCAAAGCCACGGCGGGCGAAATCAAAAGCCGTACCTCTGCGATCGGACAGGACTTGGTAATTGGGAGATCGGAAGCCTTGGCTGCGGCAGAAGTCTATGGGCACAAGGTCAGCTTCATCTGATGAGATGTGTTTCGACGAGATACTCACGGCTCAGTCTATCCTGGTGTGGCGATGGCTGACATCCCCCTCCCGCGGCGGAGCCTTGTGAAGATGCTGTCGTAGACATGTTTGTGACTTTGAACGGATGGGAGCGTTTCGGCTGTAATCGGAAAAGGTGAGAAGGTTGATAGCTATGCCCAGGTCAAGCAACAACGCACCAAAAAAGCAAGGCGATGCGAATTGGGTATCAAGAACGGGATAGTTCACTTAGCCGCAGCAGAATACGTCCCTGGGCTGTACCTTGAGAGATTCTTATAAGCGTCAGCTCGAGCATTGCGTTTCCATCAGTCACAGAGTCAACAGCGTGGCGGTGTTGAGCAACAGCAGGCTTCCGGCTCTCAGCTGTCAGACCTGCACTCTCCCTTTACCGTTGTGAGAGGACAGATGGTGTAAGAAGCTGGCCGCTGTTGGTATGTTTGCCGCGCCAACGAATGGCTGCCCACTTAAAGAGGGCAGTCGCATTGCGACGGGGTACAAACATTCACCCCTCGACCCCCATGGCTTCAAGTCTCGATCATGCATCGTTTGCGTAGTGGCCCGCTGGATCGGCGCGCGTAGCCTTGGGCCGAACCGAGCTCGATGGTCACCAGCGACAAACGGATGCTGAGCCAGCCGCATGTGTGAGACGATGATTTTGCGGACGTGTCAATGCAGATCCAAGGCAGCACGTCTCACGGATTGCTTTTTGTTCACCTCGACGATGTTTTGGTTGCGGCGCACGCCCACGGAGCGTTCATGCGTGGTGCATGGACCCAGCGCCGAAGGAGGAACGGGCAAATGAGGTGCATGAGACTACTGCGTGACGTGTCGACGGCTCGAAGCACGCTCGAGACGAAGCACCAGCTTGCTTGCTGATCACGTCGCAGACGAGCACGAGCTCCACCCCAGTAGTGGTGGGTGGCGTTGTCTGTGTGCATAAAGGCGGTTCAAATCAATTCTGCCAGGTCGCACCGTGCCGGGTACCTGCTGGATTGCGCTGCTGCACATGTTCCGCGCAGCGCAGGTAAGAGCGGCAAGCCACGGCACGTCAACAGAAGTGCCGCGCTCTCGGGCAAAGGGCATGCAAATACCGGGATGGTATTGACCAGAAAGTAGTGGTGATTCGTGAAGTGAAGTGGAGCTGCTAGTCGAGGGTGAGAGCTCGAGCCGGCCGTCAGCCCGTGACGCTCGCCAGCAAAAAGTGCCGTGATCGGCCGTCYCCTACTTTACCTAGTTACTTGTGCTTGTTGCATCAGAACTGTGACTCTGCGTCGTCGTTTGTCAATATCCGCCAATTCAAGCCCTTTTATACATCCCAAACACCGTTGGCCAGTGCACCCTTGCTCCGGGCAATGACACCGCATTGCCACACCCGCTTTGCATCTGTTCTGCTATGCGTACTGTATATATGAAATAATACTCCGTCTTCCCTACCACTATGCAGCTGAAGTCGTCATAAGGCYCCTGGCTACCGTCGGGAAGACACATATATCTTTTGGTGGAACGCTCAGCTTGATCACGTTGAACTGACCGCCCATTTGAACGGCATGTACACACAGCACACCGCTAGATGTGTGTCGCCGTGCGTAGGTACCAAGCAATCGTGGGCACTGCGGACCGGAAAACCCGCGTTTCACAATCAGTATTGACTTGTCTGCCGGGTTGGACCAGTAGGTCCCGAAACGCTGCTGGGAGGCCGGCCAGTCGACGATCGACGACTGTGGGTACCACTGGCATTTCTCTTGAACATCTCGTTGATCAGCCTTTTGGGCCCGATGTACTCCACACCGAGCTGCAGTCTGGGGACGAAGAGCTGTTTCGAATCTTTTGAATGGAAGCGCTCATTGATGCAGTTGTCTACAAGAGCGATCAGGCCAGAGGAAACAATCACACTGTGAAACAAGGTCAGTGAGACGAACCAGCGCTGTCAGTTACGGCAGGAAACTCACTCTGCAACGTCCTTTGGACCAGACACGATCGTCTCGTCGGCGATCCACAGGGAGCACGGAGGTATCCAGCCACCTTTGGCTCGCTCCTCCTCCATCTGCGCTGGGCTGAGAGAAAAGGGAACAATGTAAGCAAGCACAAGATCGGAAGTACCTTTCAAAAGCTGGAACGATACAGCTCGGCTCTGACCGTCGTCTCGAATAAGGCGTTTCCACACATACTGAACCCCCCAGTACTCGAACTCATACCGCTTCGACCCCGTCCGTCCCGCTCGCCTGATGGCTACCTGGGCGTAGTTGGAGTATTCGAGCTTGATCGTGTTTGGTTCAGCCCGCTCCTGCTGAAGTGCCGCGTGCGCAGAAGACGGCCGCCGATCGTCACCTTTCTCGGGTGACGAACGAACAGATCCACCGGTGGAGCCATAGCCGGAATCATTTCTGGCAAGCGATGCCAGTGTCGGCATTTTTTGCTCGGATGATTTTGACCGCATTCCACTCAAAGCATTGCTAAGAGAGCGCTGAAAGCCCGGCCGCGCATTCACGGGCGACTTTTGAAGTTTACCAGTATGGCACACCTCACGTCCAGAATCTCTGCAGTAACGACGAAGAGAGAATTCGCGATCCCTTAGATCGTGCATACGTAGGTGGAACAAACTCATGTCACATCTTCGTCCTCCTGTGATTCGTATGAGCCAGGGAGATAGAATCCATAGATATGCCATCGTACGTACCGTGCATGGTCACTTCGGTATCGATTCGTAGATTCATGTTACCGTCAATCGTGGAGTCATCATGCCGCACTATGAGTCTGCGATGCGACGGGAAAAGCTCAGAAAAGTCTGACGGCGTTGCTGGAATGGCCGTCGGAGCATACGGCTCCATAGTATATTCTGGCACTTCATATTCCGGTAGCTCTGCTGCATCATCATCTTCTACCTCGGAAGCATATGTGCCCACCGAGGAACGAGGGCTGCCACAAGGCGGTTGATCTGCAAGGTACCGCGGTGTTGCTTCCTGACCGTTTCCTACGCAAGTGTTGTAGTGGATTCTCTGCGGTCTCTTTGAAGAGCTGGAGCTGTATTGTGTCGGTGCCGAACTATAAGAACGATCCGATCCGGACTCGCGTTGACATGACCGATCACTGCTACCATAGTCGGAATCATATGCGAGCCGAATGTCGTCCAGGTCGCGGCGATGGTGGAGAAGGGTCATCTTGGGGGCGAGAGGGCTCTGTAGTGTACGGAGCCTGTCGGCGGGCACCTTCTTGGGTGTAAATGCGATGCGGGCAGGCGATGGCGCAGGAGGAATCGTTGGAGCAGACAAGCTCTAGCCCGACATCCACGTGTGTTGCGAGGCACAGCAGGAGACGTGATGCGAGCCAGCAGATTGGTGTGGCAGCGCAATTGAAGGACGGCTCGGTCACTGGGCTGCTGTGGTTGCGCGCGAAACGGCGTTCATCGTGGTTAGATCCTCCCACACCTGAGAGATGTGGTGGACAGACCTGATGCGAGAGCGTCGGGAGAAGTAATCACAAGCCGTCCAGTCTCAGGAAAGGGAGTCTTGTCTCATTGCGAATGTGACTGCAGCCTGCCAGCCGGTCCCGTAGCGAGGCAAGTCAGAACTCTGTGCTGCAGTGCGTTCACGGTCCAGGGTCAAAGAGGTGGGTGAAGCAGACGAAGCGCATCCAATAGGACCGACGCGCGCACATGCCGCCCGCGTCCGTGATGAACCATCACGATCGTATGCCGGTTCGAGACTGGCAGCCTGCGCATCGGGATCTTTGGAACCTCACAGCCAACCGCGCGAGGCGTGCATTCTCTCTCCCGACGAGGTCTGAGAGCAAACTATCTTGTTGCCGCTGGAACAGCACTGGAAGAGTGAGACGTGCTTAACGTATCGGCCCGACGTGGCGATAGGGCATCAGCTACCCAAGGGCACTTATGCGTTGTTATTGACACTCCATACACCTGGATTGTTCTTCCCATCTCTACCTTCCCGTGGAAAATGTCCTGACCAGAGTTGACCTCGTGGCCAGTACATTTAGAGTTATAGTGACTACCTGTCGCTACGGCTCATGCATAGAAGACACCCGAGCCCAACACCTTCTTCATGTGAGAGCCACAAATGCGAGCCCCGGTGGGGCAAACTTCGATTGGAACGTGTCGATCGGCAGAGTCGCTTTGAGCATGGTTGGTGCCATGCTCCTGTTGCGAGTACTTCCAGTTTGTCTCAACGCAACCACCAAAGTACCAGAGCATCCGTTCCTAAATTTGCAGGCAAGACAATTTATGCTTCCTCCTTTCTCGTCCACCCCACACACATTGACGAATCACCATTGACGAATCACGCCCAGCTTTCCACGCTGTCGTGGGGACACACTCAGCTTTCAGCGAGTGCAATTGCATTCATGCCGCCCCGTATCATCTGATCTTGTAGAACGAAAAGCCACGCATAGGCCCTACCATTATCATTACCCTGCTATCCTCGCTACATCGTATCTCCCACTGGGTATCACACGCAGGACCGCTGAAGGCTTCGCAGGCAACCATCCTGGCAATGTGATTGGCGCTTCGAGGCCTCCAATTGGCCATTGAGCGTGGAGGGGTCGCTTCCATTCGCCACGAATGGGATGGTAGCCATCATGCAGGAATGCGATCGCCTCCGTGCTCCCAGCAAGCACCATGTAGCATGCGGTTCGCTACATCAGAGTGCCTCCGAGGACAGAATTGGCATGCCCGGTGGTGGAGGGCAGATCGTTGCAGTCGCAGGGCAAGTCTTGAAATTGCTAAGAGTCCAACATGTGAAGCTCAAGACTGTCGTTTTCCAGTAATACATTCGTTGTGCTTCGTGATCATGTTTAAAGCAAGACGCTGGCAGCGACCCCGTCCCCCTGTACTGCATGCCCACTACATCCATTTCCCTATCGAGATGGCATCCAAACTCTTTTGAAACGCTGCGAGGTTATCCTTCCCCCCAATGCTCCGGCCAATGATGACAATCTTGCCATTGCCAGTCGGAGACTCGGTCGAGTCGCCATCGATCAGTTCAAAAATCTCACGCACACCCTGGAGTATCTTCACACCACCATCGCGAAGGGGTATCCTCCCTWTGATGCGATGAATCTCCCAAACATTTGAAGGATCTGGATCACGATACGGTATGCGACTTTCCCAGAGCACACTCCGAAGCCACTTATCCAGGCCGTCCAGCATGGAAGACTCGAGGACAGGTAGCGTAAGCATTAATGTCCCGATTGCAGGATCAAGATGGCTATGTCCCTTACTCGCAAAGTCCAGGCTTTCAGCCGTGACGCTGTCATAGGCGTGCAGGTCGAGGACAAGGCCTTCCAGCTGCGGAACCTGGCTATGATCTGTGACGTGCAACTTGGCTAGTGCGTTTATTGAGCGTACTCGGGCCTTCACCGCGTTCAGCTCCTCGGCGGAGACAAGATCGGTCTTGTTGATGATTATTACGTCTGCATGAGAGATCTGGAGATGTGCGGTAGACAAGAGCTGGCCTTTGTGGTCTCCGTGATCATCATCATTATGAACTGCTTCATCAACGTTGGGCTCGTCCAGGCTGCGAATAATGTTTTTGGCGTCTACGAGTGTCACGATGCCGTCGAGGTATATCGTGCTTCCAAGGCCGTCGTCAACCCAGAAGATGGGTGCAATATTTCCCGGGTCTGCTAGGCCAGTGGTCTCGAGGAGGATATAATCAAAGGTTCCTTGCCGCTCCATGAGGGCTTCGATTGCATTGACACCCTGGTCCTTGACTGAGCAGCAGATGCAGCCATTGGCGAGGTCCAGCCACTCTTCTGCTTTCTCATCACCCTGATTGATGGTGAGAGACTTTTCAATATCACTACTGTTGCCGAACTCTATACATGTATCAGGCGATGCACTTCGAGGACTGTTGTGAGGTCGACACCTACCGTTCAATATGACCGCGATCTTCTTGCCATGGCGAGCAGTGAGAATGTAGTTCAATAAGGTTGTTTTGCCAGCTCCAAGGTAGCCTGTCGTGCGAGAGAGGATCAACGAAGGTAATGATGAGAACTTGACCTGCCTACTCAACCGAAAAATGGTTGAAAAGCGTTGTCAAAATCCTACCTGTTATGATAGTGATGGGGACTTTGGCCAGTGTCACATCGCCCATCTCAGAGGCAAGTCCTGCTTCCACTGCATTGGAGCCGCCGTCTGCGGCGACCAACATTGGCGGGCCATCATCGTCTGCGTCTCCATCCATTGTTGCAGTTTCAGAGGTTTCGATGTCGGTGTCGCTGAGACATGAAGCCGGGCGGGAAAGAGAAGGGCACGGAGCTCGCGCCGGAGCCGAGCCTTACTGGGACCGGGAGCTTCTAGCTCGAGACAATTGGTCCTTGTTGAACAACGTCGCGTTACATGTGAACAGGCGCAGAACCAAGCTCTTGTTCCAGGGCATTTCCGTTCATATATCGCAATCATGGCTGCTGCCGTGGTATCACCGTCATCCTCGCCGCGGTTGCCCAGTCCACCCCCAATCGCCGAGGACCAGACGATGCCAACATCACCAGGCATTTCCCTCTACGAAGATGACGGGAAACTACCTGGCGGCGCCAACCTCGACACCGGCGCGTCGCGGCGTATTCGTCCGGGGACCAAGAGGGAGGATATGGCAGAAGGCCCGCCTCTGGTTGAGCTGCACGAGGTAGCTACCACGCACGACTAGACGAAGGTGGCCGAAACATATCTGACTGTGGTGGTTGTGCAGATCGATTCGGCCTTTCAACTCACAGAACACCTCAAAGCGCTACACTACTCACATACGCACCCAGCTGACGCCAACATGATTGTGCCGGTAGGCGTGGAGCTCGCGCGTCAGCTCTCCCAGCCGCCACCCAATACTGCCAAAGAGATTTGGCTGTACGAACTGGCCCGCTTTCTCATTCAAAAGACCAATGCCATCATTGTGAACCTCTTCGCCGACGTGCCACCCTGCAGCCCGACGACCTGCCCTGAGATGCGAGCCAGCGAATGGCAGTACTTATGCGCCGTCCACGACCCGCCCAAGAGTTGCGCTGCGATCGACTATTGCTGCCATACCCTAGATTGGGCCGCGACTTCTCTAACGAGCAGTAAGATGTTTCCATCACGACTCGGTCTCGGCTCGGGCAACGCGGCAGGCGGCAGCGACAAGGTGCTACAGCAGCAGATGAAGGAAATCACCAACATCTTTCGTAGGGTATACCGAATTTACGCACATGCCTGGTTCCAGCATCGCGACATGTTCTGGCGTGTGGAGGAATCTACGGGCCTATACATCTTCTTCAAAACCGTGTGTGACGAGTATGGCATGATACAGCCCGAGAATTACACCATACCACCGGAGGCTGAGGGACGCCCGCCACAGTCCGAAGATGATGTCCAGGAACGGCCTCCGCCACCCGTCATACTGCGACCCTCGTCCGAGGCCGCTTCTTCCGAGCCAGCGGTGAACCACGTTATTTCTCTCGGAGATACCACGAAGAGGCATACTAGAATACCTAGTAATGTGACAATGCCCGTATCTACGGTAATACAAGAGGAAGCAGAAGAGGAGGAGGATCCGGCGCACTTGGAGACGTCGTCGGACGACGTGAAGCCCATGTCGCCTCCGGAGGCGCTTCCAGAAATAGCGATCGACGCGGCAGAGTCCCCGGAAGTCGACGTGAAGGAAGAGACGCTGGAAAACGCGATATCAGGGGACGATTCAAAGGGAGATGAGGCGCAAGAGGCGAGCACCGAAACAGAACAAGTTGCAAAGGCGGACGCCCCAGTGCCGACCATTGCAAGGAGCAATACTGTTGTACCTCCCTCTGGAAAGACCACTGTCGTGGAGGAGGAGACTCCCCCAGAAGATGTGAATGAAGATACAGAGGGCGACGAAGACGCAGATGCAGACGATGTGACAGTCCTCCTCGACGAGCCCGAGCCCAAACCAGACGAACCGGATGTGGAAGTGAAGGCTGAGAGAGAAGGACCTGCAGATGTGTCTGATACAGCCCAAGCTACTGCGGCAGCCGCAGACGGCGACGAAGCCGGGAAGAGCGTTGAAGATTGATGCTGGAGCGCTGATCCCGTGCGGGAGCTCGCTCACGTCGAACATGTCTTGGCGTTGGTCAATGGCTGCAATCGTTTCCGCCCAAGACGAGTGGACAAGATCGCCACGCAATCTCTGGTGCCCAACATGCATGATCAGCACAATCGGCCTTTCTGAGATCCTATCGAGGCGTGGCAACTATATCCCATCGAAGCGAGCGTCGAGGCTGGTCACAGTCAGCAGTGAATCGACGGCACGGCCTGCGTCTTTGGACAGCGGAGAGACGACCTCCAAAGGACCATGAGATCCTAGAGGCATTTCCTGGCTTGCTACTTCGTACGCGAATGCCTGCCAATGACAGAGAAGAAAGYCTCGTGGACTATGCAGCACTGCCACATGGCAGGGATTGATCGTCAGAGCAACCACAATTTCGAATTGTAACATTCGACTCCCCGAGTTAGTGCACAGTCTCCACATATGGCCATGTTCCGCCATACTGATCATCTCCGCGGGTTGACGTACTGTAGCCTATCTTATGCAAACTGTCGGCTGAACACCCCTGTCTCCTCATCGTCACGCTGATCCCAGAAGGAGGCGCATTTACCCGTGTGTTATGTCAACGCTGCTCTGATTGGATCCTTCTAAGCGACCGCCCACAGGTCCCTGACATTCGTTTCTCGCCCGCATTGTGGTGAGCGGGCTTTCTACACACTTCCAGTCCGATGAGGCGAAGCGCTCCAATCGCAGACGAATTCACGGCTGTTTGTTGGCACCTCCCGATCCAACGACACTCTTGTCGCGGTGAAAGATACACATCATGCTCTCATCGCCAACGCTGACCATCCATGTCCCGTCCGGGCTCCAAGCAACTTGCGAAGTAGCGAAATGGTTCTTGGGAGAGAGCTTCGTACCGATCACAATTTTGCGGTGTGGAWGAATGTTCTTCAGTCGATCCTCAAGAGCGGAATGGTCCAAGTCAGCAGGGGCTGGGGTACCGTCCGCTGTTTTCAGATTAGTGCCTGTCAAACAACGCCACAATACCGATGGAACCTACGTGTGCTTGTGCTTGTTGCGAGACTTCCACTTCTTGAGACAGCAGTCTTTCCTTTGCCCTTTTTTCCCTTTACTTTCTCTCGCGGATCAAGGCCTTCCTCGAATCCTTGCAGATCCCAGAAATAAATTTGCGACATTTGATTGCCCATGGCTAGTATTGGCCGCATGTCAGGCTGGCAGAAGAAGCCAAATCGATGGTACTGACGGTCAGTGTGCGGCATGTCCAAAGTCAGTAGGCGCTGGAATCCCCGAAAGCGGCCTTCAGTGTTGTGTGGGAATGACGACCGAGTCTGCTCGCCATGCACAGGTATTGGCGGCTGTGCAGGGGTTGGCTCGTCGGGGTCAAAGCCATCGATCTTCCACACAATGATGTTGTTTTCCTTGGACTTTTCGATTTGACCCCGAGCCGCGCGGGAGATGATGAGATCGCCGTAAAATGCAATGCTATCGACGTAGTTGGAGTGCAGCTCCTTGGTGAAAAAGTGCGGGTAGTATACAGTCAAAGGCTCGTGCCTAGCTGTGCCATTGTTGTCAATCTCCTCGAGAGTCGGAACCGCCCAGAGACACACGGCCGTGTCTTGGCCACCCGAAAGGAGCCATCGTCCGTTCGGGTGAAAGGAAACAGCCAAGACAGGCCATTTGTGGCCTTCACCAGCAAACAGAGCCACGCACGGTTTCTTCTCGTATGCTGGATCCAGATTCCACAGTCTGATGGTTGTGTCTTCTGCACAGGAGGCGAGAAGGCTCGTGGAAAGGGGCGAGATAGCCAAATCATTCACTCCCTTGCCATGGCCCGACAGAGTACGTACAACCTCGCGAGTCACAATGTCTATAATCTTGATGTGTCTTGGCCAGGCCCCAGCTAGGCAAAGCCACGGGTTTCCTGTAACCGGATCCCGTGACCACGCTAGGCTGTTCGCGCTTGCTTTCGCCTATGCCATGTGTTAGCATGCGTAAAAGTGGAAGGACGACGATCATACGTCTTCATCTCGAAACCAAGACAACAGCTCAAACGCTTGGTCGGAGCCTAGTCTCGGGCGACACACAAAAGTCTGGTGGGAATGTCAGTATGTGAATGTATTGTGGGGACTACGTCGTACGTACATCTCTCTCGGCAGCTACCGCGAATATCTGGTCATCGTCGATGGTCTCGTAGGGGTAAAATTTCGCGTCGTAGATGGTGGATTCTGGGCATAACGTCAATGCCGCCAACACCGCAGAGGGAAGGAAATAGCGATGATCCACTTACCGGTGTCCAGCTTCGTGCATGATTGCAGCACGGGAAAAACGTCGAGCGACGGCATGTCGGAGAGACGAAGCCGGCTCCGCGCACGATATCGCGCGGTTCACAAACGCAGTACTTGCTACAAGAGTGTTGAAGAACGCAGCCTGTAGTATGGCGATGAATGCAGCAATGATTGCAACAAACCGTTGCTTTTGGTCGGAGTTGCTCGGCGCTCACGCGACGCCCACGTTCAATGGTGTTGTATGTAGAGCTGGCCTACGAGCCGCCCGCCTTGAGATGAAGCTCGCGTGGTACTGTTTGCTTCTGATCGTCGATGGGGTGAAGCTCAAACCTATGGCGGCGGTGCTCACTGCAGAACATCCAGGGTCCCGTCCCTGGTGTTGCCGTGGCAGAGCTTGCCCCAGCCTAGCGTCATGTGGCGTGCGTTGGAGTGAATGTTGTTGCACTGGGAAATGWGCTTTGGAGAGTAGCCCAGCGCGCCAGAAGGTAAACCCTTGCCTTGGAGTGCAGCGCGGCACACGGGACGATATGAGCTGCGTGTGTGTAGGCGAATCGTTGCTGGACGGGCAGCTGCTTCGGATCTTAGTGGTTGGCGGGTCCCGGTAGAGGTGTTTTAAAAACTGCGCGAGCTTCAATGTCGAGCAGACGGGGCATGTATCAGCGCAATGGAAATGCGCATTTGCCTGACGACGACGACGATTACCGCCAAGAGCATGTGAAGACGGGCCTGGTATCTTGCCACAAACCTGGGGTTTGGAGGGCAGAAGGATGTTTGCAGTTCACAGTGTTCTAAAATGGATGAACTCTAATTGAATCTACTTAAGGGAAAATTCCTCGGCTATATAGTCCTGCCTAAGTTACGTAGCTACTTAAGCCTTAGGTATATATGCTTAGTTCTTAAGTAGAGACTTTAAGAACATCCTCCCCTACTAAGTCGTTTTACCCTTAAAACTATAGGAGTTACTTAAGAGACCTAAGGGGTCCCTATAGATTATTTTATAAAGCCCTATCGCTTAAGTAAAAGGCTTAGACGTAGGGTTTACTTCTACCTTACTATAAGCTATATCCTTTATATAGCTAGCGGCTTAGAGTAGTACGTATATAACGTATACGATTAGCTACTTCGGCTTAAGTAGGTAGTTATAGCGTAGCGGAGCGGAAGTAGTATACGGGGTGCGGGAGCGTCGAGGCGTAACGTATATCCGGCAGCTTAAGAGCTACTAGGATATATATTAACTCGCCCTCTTAATCTACTAACCTCCTCCTCCGTATTTATATCTATCTTCCCCTTCTCTAATTAAGTCCCTTAATTAATACTTCCCCTTCCTCTATCTATTATATACGTCTTCTCTTATACTAGCTATATATATTAAGAAGCTATAGGCGATAAGCGTATAACTTATAGCTAGGCGGAGGGATCTAAGAAGAGCGACGACGGTAATAAGAGTAAGAAGGGTAATAGTTAAGACCCGCTAGTTACCTTAAGCGCGAAATTACTTAGAAAGCGACCTACGGCGAATACTAGCGATATCGTTATAAGCTTAAGGCGCTCTCTACGCTCTCGTAACTTAGGCGCTACTTTAGGCTTATCTCTAAGTAAGGTAACTTCTAAGCTATATCTAAGTCTCTCTAAGGCGGATCTCTAAAAGGAGAGGGAACTATAGGTAATTAAGAAAGCTTTAAGTCCTTAATCTCCTAGTTACGGTACTCTAAGCCGTAGTATAAGCGTTTAGCGGAAGCTAGTACTCGTAATTCCGGCGGTAGTAATAGCTACTTATATAGAATACGAGAAGTTCGGGTTCGATTAAGTTAGTAGTCTAGTAAGTAAGGCGAGCCTTCGCTAGAGAAATAATAAGATATCGTCCTTTAATCCCCTCTTAAACCGCTCCTTAGAGAACTTCCCCTAAAGCTTTCGTAGGTAATACGATAGTCTCTTAGTCTTTCGGCCTCGTAGTTAGGGCGGTTTTAATCTAGTAGCTACCTCGGAGCGGCTACTTATACGGTTAGTAACTCTCTTAGAGCCGAGTACGATAAGCTTAAATAGTATCCTAGGCTTCTTACGTATTACCGATACTTAGATACGTAAGGTAATATTTATCCTAATCCTTCTTAATAGGCGCGTTAGGCTATAAGAGCGCCTTAAGAAGTACGAAATCTATAAGCTAGRYGCTATTATCGAGGCCTTATACTAATAYTAGCTAGACGACCTTCGCCCTATCGAATAGAATACGAATATCGGCTATATACCTAACTACTTACTATAGTAGCGTTTAGGCTCTCTTTTTTCTTAAGCGCTAGGYRGAGCGCCTAAGTAGGCTTATAGATRCCGTCGTAAGACCCGYACGAYTAGCCCGTTTAAGRAGTATYRTTACGGAGGACTTAAGTAGGGAGCTTAYRGYAATTRTCTCTAGGGYAATTATTAGTAGGAGTGTAACTTAGCCGACTAAACTATAGTTAARAGTAGGAAGATATAGACTCCTAGGAAGAAGCCTTAAGCTAGCCCTTCTATTACTCCGGTATCTCGGCGTCGTTAGCTTAATAATACTAGGAGTAGAGAGGTRTCGATTCTYTCTATYTCTTCTACTAAGACGAGATTATCTAGTRCTTCTAGTTCCTCTTAGAATAGYAGTCTAAGCTAGTAGCTATTATAGGGYATCTAARAAGCTAAGATCCTAGACTTAACTAAGGAGGATAAGRARGAACGATTATAGTAGGYAATTRCCCTCTCTYTTAAGATTACTYRCTCCGGCCCTAGTAGAATCTATCCGCTAGGTTAAGCGAACGCTYCTTAATTAAGYAAGGTTACTCCGCTAGTCGGCCGTTCTTAGRGCCTAAYRGGTTTTAGCTTAAGTAACCTCTTCTCTCGTRCTATCGGATTAAGCGCTAACTAAGTRCTACTAGTTAATAGTYMTAGYAATAAGTATATAGGGCCTAAGGGTCCTATTACTTCGAGTAATATCTAAGAGCGTATAACGACGTTCTAGCGCTACTTAACGAGTGTTTATATAGCGAAYACTAATCCTACGCGATCGCTTTAGRAYACCGTTAACCGCTTATAYAYRAGGGCGTAGGCGGCCTTAGACGACTATTAGAATCCGAATACGCCTTAGATCCGGTTCTTATAGGTATAGGCGGCGGCCTTAATAGTGGATTTTAAGAAGAACGCTTAGTAGTTCGGTAGATATAAGCTAAAGAAGTAAGATTAGGTAGCTTAATAAAATTTCCTTATAGTTAGGCATTACTTAGAGCATTAGCTATTCTTTTAAGCTAGAACGTTTTTTCTAAGGCTCTATAAAACAACCTCTATTATCTAGCTATCTTATTTGCGAGCGTTACTTAATCGATAGGAAAATAGAATAAAAATAATAAAACAGTGCTTAAATAATATAACCGTCTTAATCCTTCCTTAATTTCGTAACTTAGCTATAACCTTACGACTTAATTGCAAGCTATAGCCTATATTAGCTAACTTCCTCTATACTACCTAAGTAGGATCCCCGCTTAGGTAGTTAGTAGTAGTTATCTTATATAGTAGAGGTGTCTTAGTCTTAATTACTAGAGGAGTTGCCTTAGGCGGTCTCCCTCTTCGTCGTAGAATCGTTAAGGGTAATTCCTCTCCTACTAGCTTCTTTCTTAGGGTAGCGCTAGGGCTTCTATTCTGCCTTAGGGGTAGAGCTAGGATAGTAATAGRATAAGAAGGTTTAGCTCTTAAGTTATTTAGGTTATTACTAGGGATCTAGTTTCTACTTAAGGGAGCGTTTAGGGGCTAGATTAGATAGCCCTTAGTATTATAGGAGGTACTTAGGCTATCGGTTTTCTATAGTAGGTCTTCTTAGGCCGTAGGTTCTAGCTCTATTACTCTCTTAGGGAGACTAGTAACGAGGTTTTTAACTACTAGGTTAACTTAGGCATCTTCCCTAGGTATTATAGT
>NW_019716261.1:1116351-1119334 GCF_900074925.1 Ramularia collo-cygni
GTCTTACTTAGTTATAGGAAACGTAATACCTATAGAACTCGAACTCTTAGACTCTAATAGAGCACTTCTTAGGGGATATAAAGAGCTCCTAAGCCTAAAGGGCATTTAATACCTATTTTAAGTGCTATTCGTGTTCCTTAAGTGTTTTAGAGTATACGATAATATTATCTAAGTATACTATAACGCTTTTATATAGCTAGTTAGCTAGAATATCGTTTATTAAGGACTAAAAGCTTAAAGGGGCGTTATATAGCCTAAAAGGTATTACCTTATACTCGTATTTACCTTAACGAGTATTAAAGGCTATCTTCTATCTATCTTCTTCCTTAACTCGTATTTACTAGAAGCCTAAAGTTAAGTCGATCTTACTAAAGTATCTAGCTCCTTAAAAAGCGTTTAAGCAATCGTTAATACGAGGGAGAGGGAAGCGGTCCCTAATAGTTATATTATTTAAGGCCCGATAATCGATATATATTCGCTATTTCCCTTCTAGCTTAGGCACTAGTAATACTAGGCTACTCTAAGCTAAGTAGGAGCGAGCGATTAAGCTACGGATAAGAAGCTCCTTAACCTACTTCTCTTACTCTATTATCTATACTTAAGATAGTTAGTATAGCTATTAATTTACTAGCTTATAGTCGCTTATATCGATAGAGTGCTCTATTACTCTCTTTATAGGTAGCTTAGCTAGTAATAATAAGCGGAAGAGGTCTAAGTTAGTATTAATAAGCCGTTAAAGAGAGGCTTCCTTACTTAAAAGAGGAGGATCGTCTCTAGGCTTAAGGGGTAGGTTTCTATCGGGCTCTAAGTCCGAAGGATAGATATCTTCTATAGATATTAAGAAGAGAGGGAGATCTTAGTTCTATTTAAGGAGCTCTTCTAGCTCTTAAAAGGAATAGATATCTTCGTTAATAGTCTCCGTCGTTAAGTAGTAGAGAGCTGCTCTATAAGGAACTATATATTTAGTATCCTTAACGTTTAAGTATAGCTTACTAGTCTAGAAGTTAATAGTTAGGTTATATTATCGGAACTAGAAATGGCCTAAGATTACGTCGTATCCTCTTAAGTCGAGCACTTTTACTATAAGGGTACTCTTAAAGTTCCTAAACTAGTATAGAATCTCTATACTAGTTAAGCTTTCTATTAAGCGGCCGTTAAGGAGTTTAACTTGCCTAATAGGAAGATCTACTTAATACTAAGGGAACTAGGTAGTAATGTCCTTAGAGACGTAGATTCCTAAAGCTATAGTATCGAATAGGAACTTAGCTAGAACTTAGGTGTCCTTCCCTAGTAAGCTTAGGGCTTAGAGAAGATTAGTCCTAATAGTATTTAAGTAATCGAAGCGAGCGTTAAGAGGTATTAAGAGTAAGGATAATTACTAGGGCGATTTATTGTCCTCTAATAAATCGTTACTTAGTTTTTTAACTTAGATATATTATAAGCTTCCTAATTACGTTACTTAGCCTTAAGTTCCGGCTTAAGCTACTTAGAGCATTTAAACTAGATATAGCTAGCTACTCCGTAGTTATAACACTTCGAAGAGAAGTTAGTTAAAATAGGCTTGCGTAAGTTATCTTGCCTAATACGTTAGTCTAAGGAGTTTAGGTATTCTAACTACTAACGAGTAGCTTTCTTCTTTCCTCTAAGGGAGCGATAGGCAGCTCGGTTAGAGCGATTACGTAAGCCTACTTAATCTAAGCGAGGCTCTCTACGTTAATCCGTAATCTCTATATTAGCTATATTAGTTCGCTAGGCTTAGTTTATAATAGGCTATAAAACAGACTTCTAAGGAGTTAAGCTAAGGCGAATAAGTTCTATACGGATCTTAAGCTTTAAGCTATCGTAAAAGGCTTAATAAATAGTAAGATTATTCGGCTTAGGCTAGAGAAGGCTAGAAGCTATTATTAACTTATAGTAGAAGGAGTTAATACTCCCTAGCTACTTAAAGCGGCGGAATTCCTTCTATAGCTTCTCTTAGTAGTAGTAATCCTAGAAGTAGCTTTAGAGACCGTTAAGCATTATCTCTAAGATATAGCTTCCTTAGTAGATAAGAGGCTTAAACTTAGTTTTCTAATCTTCCTACTAGGATAATATATTCTTCTTTATTAAGCCCCTAATAAGGCTAATAAGCGCCTCTTCTATAGGTCTAAACTATAAGGGTGTTATAAACAGGGGGTCTTAATACTAAGCAGTAATTCTTAGATATGTACGATATTGCCTAGGGAGCGAAAGGGAACAGGTAACGAGGATATTGCCCTTTTATAGGATTGCGCCCGGTGCTAGTTAGGCTCGGCGGTGCCGTAGAGGTACCGTAGAGTTATCCTTTAGCCGTCGCATCCGTATAGGGAAATCCTGCTAAGGGTATAATTCCCTTATTCTTTCTAAGAGGGATTCCCTAGGTAAGGGTTTAAAGGGCGGTGTCCCGCTCCTTTAGGGTCCCCTTATAGTATGCCCCCCCCCCCTTAGTGCTCTATCCCGGAGCACTTTTCCGCATTTTGTTTCCTATAGTTAAAGGACTATAGCCCCGGTACCGCTACGGTACCTCTACGCCTTATCTTAGGTGCAGTAGCGTAATATAAGTAATATAAGTGAATTTAGTTATTTACTTTTGTTTTGCTAATTRTTAGAAGCCGAGAAAATTCACTTATTTTTCCTTATAAAGCCTATTGTATTTACTTTTTCCGAGTGACTTTTTGTATAGGTAGTGCAACCTTATCTTTAAGGTGCCGTAGAGGTGCTTTACTTCTGCTACAAAACACTCGTTAGTTATAGGTTGTTCTCCTTTATTAACACTATTATCTAAATCCGCTATTACCTCTACTCTACTACTACGCCCTTTACTAAGTAGTATCCTTCCCCTCTTACCTAAGGACGAGGCCTTCGATATCCGCCGTAATCTAGAGCGTTACTAGCGTTATCTAAACACTCTTTATAGTTCCCCTCCTCGGCTACGGCGTCGCCCTTAGACAATTATAGGTAACCG
>NW_019716261.1:1126104-1161357 GCF_900074925.1 Ramularia collo-cygni
CTTTTTCCTACTAAAGACATTTTCGATAGGTTAGTAGGGATCTATAGAGCCGTTACGGTAGCTTTATAGTAGCGCTAGACTCGAATCGAGAGCTTATTTCGTACTTAAGACGGCTGTTCCCTAGTAGGGATAAGAGGCAATATTCTATAAGGGTGTTATAAACAGGGGGTCTTAATACTAAGTAGTAATTCTTAGATATATACGATATTACTTAGGGAGCGAAAGGGAATAGGTAACGAGGACATTACCCTTTTATAGGATTGCGCCCGGTGCTAGTTAGGCTCGGCGGTACCGTAGAGGTACCGTAGAGTTATCCTTTAGCCGTCGCATCCGTATAGGGAAATCCTACTAAGGGTGTAATTCCCTTATTCTTTCTAAGAGGGATTCCCTAGGTAAGGGTTTAAAGGGCGGTGTCCCGCTCCTTTAGGGTCCCCTTATATAAACCTTTAGTTAAGAGTAATTATATTATTTAAGTAGCGGTTAAGCTCCTAAACCTAAAGAGTAGCTATATTATCCTTAACATCCCTATAGTAGTTAGCTAGGATGCTAATAGTCCCCTTAATACGAGGGGCTCTCTTAGAGGGTTTAGAACCTCTATAGCGACGGTCCTTTAATATACCGTCGTTATTATTTAATCCGCTTAAATTAGAGCTATCTTTAGGGAATCCCGAAGCGGTTAGTAGTACTTAACTACCCCTATTATCTCTATTAGCTTAGATAGTAGCGGGAGGGTTATTAAGACGGAACCGTACTAACTCTAAGTCGCTTAGTCCGCGTAGGATAGTAGTACCCTAGTTAAGTATATCGTATTCGCGTAGTCGCTCGTTTTCGGCTTTAAGTTCTTAAAGCCTAGCGGCGACGGCTCTTAAGTAGGTCCTAAAGGTAGCGTCTTCTATATCTAAGGCCTCTAGTATAGCCTTAAGTTATCCTCCCTAAGGAGGGTTTTAGATATAAGAGTATAACTAAAGGTTATCGATTATATCGGCTAAGAAGTAGAAGTCGTACGACTCGCGCTTAAGCGAGCGTCGCGTAGGCTTCGAGGGTCCTACAACGATAARCGGAGGGGCTTACTCGGCCTAAGAGGTATCTTAAGGGCGAGGAGAGCCTTCCTCGTCTTTTACCTTAAATAGGTTAGTTATTACTATAATAACTTAGTCGGTTAAAGGTAGATAGTATTATAAAGGTAGGATAGTATAGTGCTTTAAGAGAGAAAGGTTATAACTCTTCCTTTTAAATTAAAGCATCCTACTTCGTTTAAGTATAGAGTCTTTCTTAAGCGCTATAGCGGCGAATTACTAAGATACCTTTAAGTAGGGCGGAAGGAAATAGGTTACTATACGTAATATATTAAGTACCTATTATAGTTATCTAAGATATAGTATATTATATTTCTAGGATACTTAGCTAAGCTAAGGCGATTAGCGCTAGCTTAGCTATAGTAGTATATACTTAAAAGGGATTCTTACGGGATATAGCGTATCTAAGCGCTATATCGGCGACTTTCTTAGTATAGCTCTTACTCGATAAGGTAGAGTAAGCTACTACGGCTCCGAGGACGGTTATAAAGCGCTTTTAAGGGCTCTAGCTTAGGTATACGATCTAAATTAGAGTTTTTACCTAGCTACGGAAGTATATAGCGTAACGCTAGCGTTAAGCTAACTCCTAGGGTAGTCTAGTAGAAGAGTTCTCGTCGCTTTAATCTAAGGGCTATATTAATATCTAAGATATATATTCTTAAGCTAGTAGGCTTCTTTCTAAATCGTCTTATATAAGGTAACGGGACGAACTAGCTAGCCTACTAGCCCTAAGTAGGCGAGGTAGACTATAGATCTAGCTAAGGAGCTAGACTTAAGCTCTTAGCTACTAGATATTCTAAAATAGATAAACTCTAATTAAATCTACTTAAGGGAAAATTCCTCGGCTATATAGTCCTACCTAAGTTACGTAGCTACTTAAGCCTTAGGCATACATGCTCAGTTCTTAAGTAGAGACTTTAAGAACAACAGTTGTCCACTGTGGGCAAGCCCCGTCGCTCTAGCTCTCGGCCCTCGCATCCGATCACGTYTGAAGAGATACTGCTAAGTTAATTCCATGGCATAAAACCGCCCTAGGTGATACAGCAGAAATCACGCGAGAATTCCCAACCTTTCGCACGTAAAAATTTATGGGGCAAGCAGGTCGTGCCTGCCTTGAGAATAACGTTATGACATCACGCGGTCCGGATAGCAGCTTCGTCTTTTGCTCAGAAACCTAATCCTCACTCACTGGACCCTCTCGTTCTTGATCCTAGCACCTCATAAATTCACTCCAATTGACTCTTGAAACCCGGCCGCTGCAAATGGTCGTTGCGAAAAGACCTGTCACCGAAATTGCATAGCGGAACTCTTCAACACCCCGGTAACATTTGACACCCACAAGGCGCGCGCGTGGGTCTTGCACGGATAGGCGAGGGGCCCAGTCAGTGACCACACACGGCGGGCGCTCAAGCACCACTACTTGCGTTCCCTCAGCGCCTGTACCACCGACCAATCTGTCAGTCGCCCAGAAGGATAGCGAGCCAGCGCGCTACGATTGACTGGAAACCTCCGCCGGTCTGACCCCGGCCATCCCTACATTCCACGATTTCGCATAAAGMACACCTGCCTGCAGTCCGGACAGAGTTCTCGCGCGCTAAACTCACTCACTCTGTCTGATTAAGCGCCGAAACTCTTTCCTCAGCCCGTCCCGTTGCTCACCTCATCTATTGACAAGACAGCTGCAACCACTGGAGGAACTTTCCTCCAGCCAGGACGACGCCCGCTAGACCGTGTTGTTCGCGCGGGCCATGCTTGCTGTCGGCATCGGCGCGAAATAGTCTATTCCCTGCCGACTAGCGTGGCGATTGCCACTCCAAGTGGAAAATGATTGAGACCACTTTCATCTCAATCCACGGTAAGCTAGCTCACCCTTGCTTGGGGTTTGAAGACGTCGCTCACAGGTGGCGATAGACCTCACCGAGGATGCCACGATCCTTTACTCTTCGGACTCTGTAGTCGACATCTTGGGCTACACCCCAGACGATATTGTCAATCGCTCGGCATGGGACTTCTTCTCTTTGGACGACCTTCCCTCTGCTCGGCAGTTCCACCAAAAGCGAGTTGCGAACGACAAAGCCGCCGTGCTGGGCTATTGTCGCATCAAGAACAAGGATGATCAATGGGTCACCTGCGAATGCTGTTTCTCGATCGTGTACGATGTCATGGTCGTCTGCACGAGTATCTATCGAAGAGATGCATCAAGCGCAAGTTAGTTTTCCATACCATGCGCGCACCATCGACGTCCACTGCTAACATGACATGAAGAGCGTGCTACCGAAGCGCCCCTCGTGCGCCGAATGTTCTCATCGTCTCCCAAGGATCCGAGATATCACATGCTGTCTCACCTATCTGCCAAATTCGCACCTTCAATCCCCATGAAGGCTGTTGCGCACGAACCGAGGGCGGCACTATTCCTCAACCGCTTCACCCGTACGTTGACCATCATGTATGCAACCAGCGGCCTCCAGGACGTGATCGGCATACCTGCAGAAACCATGCGTGGTCGGAGCTTTTACTACTGCATCGCTCAAAACTGCCTTCRAGATGCGGTCAAATGCCTGGAAAATGCAAAGGGCAATGACTCCGTGGCGTACCTTCGCTTCTGGTTCAGGGATCCACGCATAGACGATGAGCCAACTGGCAGTGATGACAGCGACGAGGAAATGACGACAGATACGAGCGAAGGTGGTGTTGGTTTACAGAGCGAGCACGACTCACCCCTCAGTGAGCGGGACATCATGGACGTCGATATGGACGATATGAAGCACACATCTCGACACTCGTCAGGCGTCAGTAGTACGCGCAGGCAAGACACACATGAAGCCATATTTGGGGAGGCGCGAGTCGCCGAATCTTCGGCTGCGTCATCGCCTGATCGCGAGGAGATTGTCCGCGACCCCATCGAGCTCGAGGCCGTGGTCTCTTGCACCTCGGATGGTCTTGTCGTATGTCTGCGGAGAGCTCGACCGATGATCCCTCATCCCACGCACAGTCGCCCTGCGCGGCCAATGTACGAGAATGGTCTGTTCGCCGCTCCTTGGGCCCTGGAACCCGTCCTACCTCCCTTGGAAACTCGAACCAGTTGTGGCATCGGCTCTTCTTTTGCTCCCGCTCTGGGCCCCCAAGGTCATCGACGTACAAGCCACAATGTACCCGCCGAGTCGGACTTCATGAACGCCATTCGGGAACAAGCCGTGTTCGCATGGGCTCTGACTGGCATCAACGGTATGTTGGCCGCGTATGGAGAAGGCAAACCAGCGGGAGAGTCGACGCCTGATGGCGGATTCCCCGTCTGGGCAAACGATCCACGCAGCCAAGGTGATGACAGCGGGAGCAATGGCTATAGCAGCGGGCAGGAATTCTTCGGATCCGCGCACAAAAGTCCGCGAGATGTTCGACCAAGCGCTCACATCTTTGGTGATCCTGGACTTGGCAGAAACAGCAGTAACGGCCGAGGCATTGGCAGTGGTAGCAACAGCACGGGAGGCACGCCTTACTCCGGGACGTAACCAGACGCTCTAATCCGATACCTCCAGCCACTACCACACAACTCTCCAGATGGGCGAACATGCTCATTGTCGAGCAGTTCGCTGAGAGACGGAGCGATGTGTGGATCGTGAAGTTTGATTGAGGAAGAGCGCGATGTGTGGTTTTCTTAGCATTTTTAGCGAGCATTTCAGGGACATACCCTTATGCAAGATCCATGGCTGGGCGTTTGATATGTATTTGACAGGTTCATGATATCAATCTCCAATCACTTTTGTCGCAAGACTCCTCTGTCAAGCCTTGACGCCGTCTGCGACCTGCTGTGTGTTGTTTTCTGTCACTCGAGCATCCTCTGCCGCTTCTAACTTCTTCATTTCCTCTGCTCGCACTCTCCGCGCCTCTCTCCATTCAGGTCCGCGTCTTTCAAGTAGCCACAGTATCGGGCTGAAAAGCAGCACTACTCCTGCAACGAACGTAAAGGCCCATCCGCGTCCCATGGCATCAATCATATAGATGATGACTCCGGTGGCTCCGGCACCCAATAGACACCTGATCAAGTTGTTGGCCGCAGTTGCGGTTGATGGCGAAAGCGGATAAAGATCCACTACCATGACTGAGAGGCAATTGAAGGCACTCGTCATACAGAATCCCGTGATAAACATTAGAATCAAGGGCACTGCGAGATTTGTCTCCACGTACATTACCCAACCGTAGCAGAGAATTGCTGCATCACCGACCATGATACAGGGCAATGCGATTTCTATTCTGCAGCGCTCGAGTGGGAACGTGCGGAGGTCGTTGGCTTTGCCTTTGATGATTTCGTATCCTATTCTTTTGGCCGTGCGGCGAAAATTCCAATCTGCGTAAGGTTAGCATGTTTACTTGCCTTTGCGTTACTCGCAAGTAAAGGGGAGGTATCGTGTCCTGATACGCGCACTCACCCATCAGGACGCCAGATACGCCTGTCGCGAGGAATGCTCCGAAACCCATTGGAAGGAAGCAGAGGCCGATCTGGAGAGCATCGAAGCCATAGATCTGCTCAAGCAGTGTTGGAGCCGAAGCCATAACATCATAGAATGAGCAGTAGATGATTGCGTTGAAGAATAGGAGTAGACCGACGTCCTTCTCCAGGACTACGGCCAATGTGTGCAGAGGGTTGGGTATTTTGATCTTGCGCTGCTTTCTCATCTGCTGCTGTACGCTCTTAACGGAGGCATGCGACTCTGTTCGGTGCACAGAGGACGATGCGTTTCTTTGTCGGCGGACTTGAAGGTAGTTCAGCAGACTCCTGTATGGAGTTTATTTGTCAGCTGTGTATGGATGAAGAGGTATGACGTTCAGCATGGGTGTAGCTTCGTAGCAAGATTTAAGCAAGCACAAGATATCCCAGACCCTACTCACATATTCCATCCCTGAGGAGGGAGTGATCCATTGCCAACGACGTTTCGGCCTGTTTCGGGAAACGTCAACACGAATGGAATCATGACTGCTCCTGACAAGATCACTAGAAACCAGAAGATCCTAGAATGGTCAACCATGTTTTGCTGAAGCCATTTCACATCGGACGTACCATCGCCAGCCCAAGAATTGGGAGAAGATACCGCCCAAAACAGGTGCTATCGCTGGTGCAATCATGGGACCGGCAGTAGCCCACCCCATCCATACGCCTCGCTCTGCACTTGTTGCAATATCAGCAACGACTCCACTCCCTAAAGCGATTGTGCTGGAGGATCCAGTAGATTGCAAACATCGAAGAATCAGCAAACCAGCGAATGTATCGACCCTAGCAATACCTATGCAGGCTGCGATGTATATGGCAAAGCCAATCAGATATGCTGGTCGTCTGCCTGCCATGTCTGCTAAATCACCAAATATAGTAGGTGCCAACCCCTGGAAAATCATGTAAGATGTAAGAGTGAGGTTCATTATGCTTTCTGATACGCCAAAGTCTGCTGATAATTCGTTCAGGGCGGGAAAGTAGATGTTGGCTAGCAGTCTGTTAACGACAACGACGACGGACTATCAAAGCACAGCACCTACCTGAAAGTGGCGAGAAGAAGCCAGCCATGGCGACCATCAGAACGATCAATCGTTTCTGTGGTGTGGAAAAGACGGACCATGGCTCTGAATTTGTCGTGCTGGGCTCTACGGCTTCAAGGTCTTGAAAATCGTGTRGATCWYGRTGGTSGYCGKWWSRWKWRAARMWWGCAAGACTATGTCGTGCTGATTCATGTATGGTGGTTTTCTCATCGCCTTCTTCGATTTCTTCGACAACATTGTCTGTCATGACTGCATGTGCCCTGGTCTCTTGATTGTTCTCGGCTGAAGCTGTACTAGCCATATTCCGTTTTGACTGCAGAGAGGAGAGAGGAGGAAGACAAGTAAACAGAGAAGGTCGTTTAAAGGTTAACAACTCCACCACATGTGAGTTGATCTATCGGCCAGCACCTCGCGCAACTGCCACATGCTGCACGCTGCCACCTACATTTTGCCGCCTATCCGGCCCAGCGGTATCGAAGCACTTAAGACCGATACACCGTTCCGCTATCGCACCGTGGCCGCCAGTGATGGATGGCGCGCTGGGCATTCTCGCTTGTTGATGGAGGCAACTTGTCGCATCAGGCTAATCGCATGCAGCAAATCGCAGCATGTCATCAGAGACTCCCATGTTTCCCCGCAACAAGGCCGTGTCWACTCTGCGAGGTTTGCGTATAGGCGTGTAACGTACGTGTAGTCTCGTCAATCAAACCGTTTCCCAAGACTGAGACTTCGGAGATTCCTTCGATAGATGAAGCGTGTATTTCCTAGTGAGGAGTCCTGTCAGCGTTCATCAGCCGCGTTGCGTATTGGCCACCCAGCCTCACCAACGTGAGTTCATCTCCTTCAGAGGAGATATCGACAAACGTCCGTGCCCTGTGAAGGTTCGAACTTGTCTCGAAACGGCCCGAGCGACAGCGGCAGCGAGGGTACGCTCTACTGTATACGCAAAAACCTCCATCCACATACTTACTGGCGCAGAGACAAAACGTAGAATAATCCTCCGTAGTACGAACGATCCTCGGATGATACGCAACCTCTCGAAAAATCACCGAGTAAGTAGACAAGGCCATGAATGGAACCTCAATTACGTGATGTCGTCAGCGGCAGATGTTATCACGGGAACACCCGCCGCCGCGCTTCGCTGTCACGTACTGGACGATTCCTTGAATGTTCTCTATAGCAAATACAAGATCCCATACCATGACGGACATAACGGCCGACTTCAGCATTTGTCTGAAGGAAAAGGGAGTCGAATCGATAGCGAAGAAAGAGTTTGATCTCCAGAACATCAACGCTTTCCTCCAAGAAGCCTACTTTCTCGTAAGGACAACAGTCCCACACCACAAGCATCAATCTAACTCTTCATATAGAACGCGCGAATTGCAGAATTAAACCGCGACTTACGAGCGATCCGGCCAGCTTACCTGTCTGCTGCTCAGCCCTCACGAAGGAGACACATTGCAGGATCTGGCCAAAGCAATCGAGTGGTGCCGCTCACAGATGCCCAGAGAGATTTCAATGATGCGGAGTCGAAGCGCCTTCTCAGAGAGCTTAATGCGAAAATTGACAGGTTGAAGCAGGTAGAGAGTGTGCGGAACCAGACTGCAGATACAATTGCGCTCAAAAAGAGGTCACGGGGTGGTCTGGGTGGACTGGGGAGATGGGCAGCAGGTGGCGCTGTGACGGCCAAGTCACCAGAGGAAGAGATGGAGGATGCAGCACGGAAGACGATGGCCGCCGTACGAGAAAGCATCATCCTGTTCCTGCAGGGTCGACTGGAAGAAGCGGGCAGGGTGCAGAGTGAAATGATGGACATACGACTGAGCAGGGAGATTGAGAAATCAAAGTCCATCTTGGCCAAATCCAAGGTCGGCGGTACGATACCTCATATTCAGGACGAGGAAGTCCAAATTGAACCTTCAAGCTCAGCCAAGAGGATGCGAATGTCTGGAGACTTTGGGAGCGGCAGTGCATTTGAGGCACCAGCTCCTGCAGAACTCACCCAGGAGCAAATGCAGCAGTTTCAAGAAGAGAACCATGAACTGCTGAAGCACTACGAAGACCAGCTGGACCAGGTCAAGACTGCGGAAAAGAGCATATTGGAAATCAGCGAACTGCACAGCACCCTGCATGCAAATCTCCAACAACAGAGCGAGCACATCGATCAGCTTGTCCAGGACTCGTACCTGGCGACGGAGAATCTCGGAAAGGGAAACAAAGAACTCAAGCGTGCGAGCGAAAGACGCAGTACAGCCCAGGCCCTGTTCTACTCTACGGTAGCCTTCTGTTCTTTCCTAGTCGTATGGGATTTCTTCATATGAAAGATCGATTCAGCAGCTCCACCCACAGGAACGATGAGCCAATCTTGCATACTTAATACTTCATTCTGGCAAGAAGCTTGTCCACATACTGACGCAAAGTCAATGGCTTATTGGGCCATGAGAGCGTTTCGCACGAAAGATGCCGCCATTGCGGCAGGAGACCGATCCAGAAACAGAACTCCTGTTCCTTACATTTGACCCAACGAATTTGATGCGCACGCTAGCCAGAATGGAGCTCCTGCTGTACTCGCGACATCGCAACGGTGATCTGACCTGGCGACGGATCTCGCAGATGTCCATACCAGCATATTCGTTACCGAGCTTCGTTCCATCTGAGCAATGCCATACAAATGCAGCGGTGTCGGGCAATGCGTCGTTTGGGACGAAGCGGCATTGTACAGAATGGATGTAGGCTGAACATGAATTTTATCATTCACCGGCAGGAGGAAGTCGAACCAAGGGAATCCAAGCCACTTCACTTCCAATCTTATCTTCAACCTTCTACGTCGCTAACATCGTACTCGAATATACCAGTTCCCCCCTTTAACTTTACATACCTTAGCGCACCAAGTTTCCCCGCTTGGGGATTTGACCAAGTAAGGCCCTCGAGCAGTCGTAGATGATAGGATCGCGGAAAAGCAGCTTGATCAGATCAAGAGGGCGGACGTAATCCGATTAATCACTATCCCGAAATGGTGAGGATTGGTGATAGAATTGGTGTAGTTTCTCTCTCCTGCTTGCTTCGATCATATGGGCACATTATTCTGGCTTGAAGCGCGAGGATATCAACACGATAGCGCTTCTGTATATCGTTGTACGGATTGTCTATTCTGGATGGTACAATATATAGTTTGTGAGCAATCATGAGCTCAGCGTATTTAGAGGAGTACTCCGATGGGCTGTCAATATTATCTGCTTACGGCTCATCTAGCTAAAGGGCAGAGCTGTCCATGTGAAGAATATTGAAGGTTATGAATCTTCCATTTCTGGCAAATGTTCGTCCAAGCAAGGACCTATCTGGATTTGTTTCTACAGTTTCTGGTGGCTCGAGGCCACTAAATTGCTGCTTTCGCCCACGTACGCGCTGCGAAGCCCGTTTCTGAGACCCCTTCACCCTACCTACCTTCTCAACCCTACGACGAAGTCTCCTTAACAACGCTGTCGACTGACTTGGCAAAGTAGTCGATGTTCTTGGTGTTCAACCCGGCCATGCTGATGCGACCGTTCTTGGTCATGTAGATGTGGTACTCGTCCCTCAACTTCGCGACTTGCTTCTCATCGAGACCAGTGAAGCTGAACATGCCAATCTGATYCGTAATGTGATTCCAAGTGCCTGGAGTTCCCGCAGCTTCGAGCTTGGCCCGAAGAGCCTTGCGCATCTCGATAATACGACCGGACATGGTGCGGAGATCATCCTCCCACTGAGCAAAGAGCTTGTCGTCATTGAGTACGAGAGAGGCGATACGAGCACCGTAAGCTGGGGGATTTGAGATTTCAGATCGCTGGAGAATGGCAAGCTGGCTGCCTACGCGTTGCACGGTCTCGGTCGCGTGAGAGCCGGGGGAAGCGACGAAGTGGAAGCATCCAGCACGTTCACCGTAGAGACCGAAGTTCTTGGCGTAGGATTGGGCAACGAGGAGCTCGAATCCCTGGTCAACAAAGTAGTTGATTGCCCAAGCATCCTTTGACAATGAACCTGATGCGAATCCTTGGTATGCAGTATCGAAGAACGGGAACTGTTTCTTGGCCTTCATGACCTCTGCAATTTTCTTCCACTGCTCTTGCGTGGGATCCACACCGGTAGGGTTGTGTGCACATGCGTGGAGGAGAATGATGCTACCTTCTGGGGCCTGCTGGAGTGCGCCAATCATGCCCTCAAAGTCCAAACCCTTGGTCTTCTTGGAGAAGTAGGGGTAGTTTTTGACTGGCAGTCCGACGTTGCCGAAGATCTGGTTGTGGTTGGCCCATGTTGGATTGCTCACGTAGATGGCCTTGCTGCCTGCTGACGCCGGGTGGTAGAACTTGGCGAGGAAGAGGGCGCCCAAATGGCAAGCCCCCGTACCGGAGATGGTCTGGAGGGAAACGGCTCGCTTTTCAGTAATGGCAGGTGATTGCTTGCCGAGGACGAGCTTCTGCGAGGCAGAAGTGAAGTCGGGCAGACCGGCGATTGGGAGATATTCGTGGTTGAGGTCGGGGTCGTTTCGGATGAGCTCGTCGGCCTGGAGCGAAAGTTAGTTGGCTGGTGCAGCGAAGTCTACAAGGCGTTCAGATTGCATGTAGCTGACCTGTTTGACTACGGGCAACACCCATGGCTTTGCGTTGTCGTCGCGGTAGGCTCCAATACCCAAATCCACCTTCTTTGGGTCCGAGTCCTTGCGATATGCAGCCATCAACCTTTAGTAAAGCAGTCAGCAAGTGTCTCTGCGATGCCATTCGCCCCTCGTCTGCCATGCATCGATCATCACATACCCAAAGAGCGGGTCTTCCGGGGCTTGCGGACAGACATCGTTGGTGAACGAGGTGGCGGTGCTGGAGGACGACATTTGTTCTTGAAGTTGTTGAAGGCGGCCAGTGGCTTGCGTTTGCGTGAAGGAAGACATGTTTGCGATGCGATGCGATTCTCGAAACGCCCGAGCGCGGCGGCTGGTACCTGGTTTTGGTGGGGTAAGGTAGCAATAGGTAGTTCTAGATCGGAGCGACGGAGCTGTGGAACTCGGAGGTGAGGAGGAACAAGGATTTGAGCACTTTCGACCAGGACCAACGGTAAATTATCGATATCCTCAGTCAGACAAGAGAGGAGGAAGACAGCGTGTGGTCATCGAAGAAGCCTTCCAATCTTCGAATCATCTAATTCCCGCTTATCCATCGGTCAAGCCGAGGCTGCCCGACTTTCACACCCTCCCGTCTCGCGTCGCGTGCAGAGGCTGGCGCATGATCCCGCCATGGGGCAGAGGCAGAATAGGTAGAGTCCTCGGATGGCCATGGATCACTTGCTCCCATCAACGGGCATGCTTCAATCCCTTTTGTCTACTGAGGAAGGGACTGCTCTTGAGCAAGGGGCTGGAGRTTTCCGGCACTGCTCCATGGGAGATCCGCATCGATGAGTCCACCCTTCATGGCTGCCCTGTTTACCTACCTACCTAGGTACTCAACACTGGCGAATCCGCTTGTACTCAATAAGGTATTGGCGAACTTGATTGATTACAGATAACCTGCCTCAGCTTTCATAAAGTCATGCAGACATCTCACTACTATGTACATTATATCTTCTCAGAAATAGTCTCCTCATGACCGACCGACTTCTTCCTCATAACGTTGTTCTCAATATCTCCGAGGCTGGTGTTGCGGAAATCACCGCCAACATCCTTCACTTCCTGGAAGGAAACCGTTGGCACCCAGCCTGGGCTCTTCCATGCCTTGTCAACCTTTCCGTAGAGCTCATCGACCTGCTCGAGGGATAGACCCTTGGTCTCGTAAATCATGCTATACACGAAGAAGATGCAGACGAAGCAGAAGCCTCCCCAGATGAAGAAGACTTTGGCGCCGAGAGCCGCGTTTCCTGGGCCCTTGTCGACGAGGTATGGAGTTGCGTATGCGATGGCCCAGTTGAGCAGCCAGTTGGAAGCGGTGGTCATGGAGAGAGACTTGGCGCGGACTCTGTGGTTGGCAGGTTAGCAATGCCACAAGAGTATCGACATGGACCTTGGAGCCTCAAAGCAGCTCCAGAGACATCTCTCGACTGTCAAGCAGGTCTCTCGCTCTTGTGAAAACTTACTTCAGTGGGAAAAGCTCGCCAGTAACGACCCAGGCGCAAGGTCCCCATGAGCAGGCGAAGAAGAAGATGTAAATGCACACGAAGGCGATCGAGGCGTTCTGAGCGGCCTGGTTGTCGGCACCCGCGCCAGTACCAACGCCGGCAACGATGAACTGACTGACGGCCATTCCAATGGCTCCGAAAAGGAGTAGGTTGCGTCTACCCCAGGTTTCAACCATGTAAAGCCTGATAGCCAATTAGCATTTATCAACACGAGGACCCTTGAGAAAGTACTCACCCAGGGAATGTGCTAGCGACGTTCACAGACGAGGTGATCATGCTGATGACAAACTCGTTCTTGAACCCCGCTTGTTTGAAGAACGAGGTGCCATAGTAGAAGATGAAGTTGACACCAGTGAGCTGTTGTAGGGACTGTACCAGACATCCAGTAGCAAGTCGTTTGCCCAGAGTTCCCCTGAAGCAGTCAAGATACGACGCCTTGCCCAGACTCATCTCATACTCGTGGTTGGCTTGGACTTCTGAAAGTTCCTCCACCAATGCAGGGTCGTCGGGGCTGAGTCTACGGAGCTTCGCAAGTGCCTTTGCAGCGTTCTCGGGCTGTCCACGCTTGATGTACATACGGGGTGTCTCGGGCAAGACCATCATTCCAAAGAACAGGATCAGAGCCCATGCGAACTGGACAGCGATCGGGATGCGGTAACTTCCTGTATCGTTAAAGTTCTTGGTTGCATTGTCAACGATGGCAGCCAGGAGCAAGCCGATCGTGATGGCTAGCTGGTAGGTACCGACGATGGTTCCACGAATCCACTTGGGTGCAGTTTCGGATTGGTACAGAGGAATGAGAGCACTGATCATGCCGACTCCGTATCCGGCGAAGAAACGACCAGCAACAAACAACGGGATCCTGGTGGCTGCGGTCTGGAGAATAACGCCAAAGGTGAAAACGAGAGTGGAAACCMTAAGACCGAGTCTGCGGCCGAAGAAGTCACCAGTAGGTGCGGCAGTCAAGGCACCGAAGAAAGTTCCAGCTGAGAGGAGGGAGACGATTGTGGACTTCTGATCAGATGTGATTGCCTTTGGGCCGTCGGTGTTGGTCGCGAATGTCTCGACCCAGTATGGCATCGCCAGAATTCCACCAATTGTTCCAGTATCTGGACGCAAGTCAGCTACTGGTGTGCGCCGGCATGGCAGTATCGATTGGACTCACCATATCCATAAAGAACGCCGCCAAAGGCGACGAACAAACCAACAGCAATGGCCGGCCATGCTTTGCCTGGTGTGCCAGGTGGTGGCTTGATTGTAAGAGGCATGATCGATCTACTGCCTGAGAGGTTGATGGAGACAATCGTCTCAACACCCGGAGAGGCGAGCGACCTTATATGATGCACAGAGCTGGTAGTGACCTTGTTAGCGGGATATTGCCCCGGGTTTGACTAGAAAGCTGCCTTGTCCACAGTGAGATTAGGTAGCGCCGCGCCCAGAGCCCCAGAGAGCTTCGCTTTCCGGTCTGTGCTGCATGGCGGTATGCATCATCCCTGCTGGCGAATGCAAGGAGCCTCATGCACACATGGCGCTGAACGACGAATCAGATTTGCATCATCGGTGATATTTTCGCTTCGGGCAGCGGCCAGACACTTCTATCCATCGAGCAGGTACGTCYCAAAGTTGCGCGAGTTCTGCTTACTTTAGGCCTTGAGTTACCGAGTTTCTGTGTGTGTGGTGATACGCGAGTACCCAGATTGTACGAGGAACAATCTGACGCGTCTTGGACGGAGGTTACAGCACTAACAGTTCCTAAGCGCTCGCGTGAGCGACAGGGTATGCTGCCGAACTAGCAAGTGGGCCTTCGAATATTCGAGCACTTCCTTGCGTTTCAATTTTGAGAGCCGAACAGAAGGAGAGCACAAAAGCTCACCTTCAAGCTCTCGTGTCGAAGCTTTGGGGCCACCGGCTTGGTGTTGGCAGTACCAGAGTTGCTGCCATTGCGACGAAAACATCATCCCGCTTTTGAGACTCGAACGACAATCAACGACTCATTTCGTGTCGACCCCGTACGGAGCGAGCCTGTGTACCCTGCTCAATGCGGAGTCTCCATGGCACACCACGGCGTCTTTGCGGCTTCACTCTCGAGAGACCAGGTTAGCCGCACTTGCATTAGCCTTCTGTACAAGGCCGAGCGCCGTCAAACGMCGCGGCAGTCAAGGCTGTCAAGCGTCGCCTCCAAGACTGCCAATCGTGGCTTGTCGTCCACGATCTCTGGGGGGCAAGGCTTGTTGCTCAACATCAGTTTTGCCCGTTGGGCGTCATTGTGGCGAAGAGAAAATCTTGCGCTTCATCTTGGAGGCTTTCCGGTCAGCGTAGCGATGATGAAGTTCGATCACACGTGAGGCCTTTTTGCTCCAAGGCCGAGAGTAATGCCGTGTTAGTTTCTTCTCCATGGGGCACTTGCATAAATGGATCGAAGCTCCGCAACAGTGACAACACCAGTAAGAGGCTTGCTTCCGAGACAATCAAGTGGATACGCCCCCCGCTGGCCGGTTGCAAAAGTTGACAATATTGCAGTGGCCCATTCGCAGYTGCCAGGCTGCTTTCACCACGCTTGTTTCTGACGGTAGGGAACTACTACTACCTCAGAAGCAGTGATGACACCGAGAGCAACACCAGTTCCGTCCATGTTGTAGGCGTTGGCAGGGGTAATGTGGTACTTCTCGCAGGTAACCATCTAGTGCAGCTCTGAGTGTTCTTTTCGTGGTAATAACGGTCGTTGTGAATGGCTCTGGCGTACACTGTCTAGAGTATAGACGACTTAGCAATGAACCTCCGTACCTAGAATTTGTCTATAGGATGGAACTATGGGCCTGTCGCTGTTTGCTACCCTCGCCYTAAGTCCCCTTGCAAGCCTCCGTACTATGCTGTGTCTCGGAGGTAATCCATAGTCAAAGTACCATACAACATTGTTCTAAAGGGCCAGTAGGCAGGTATGTAATAGCCGGCTCTTGACCGCAGCGCCCTCTACGCGTGATCTCGTGTGGTTTCGAAGACGTCGACTAGATGTTGTAGGCGTGGATCCGTAGGCTGTCGCGCAATACACCTGCGTAGGTTACTTCTCGCCGTTACCCGTCCGATACGCGTCAACGGCTCGGTCTGTATCGTCCTTGCGTAGAGTAATAGCCATAATTGGTAGTAGTGGTGGCAGCTGTAGTGGACGAGATGAGGGCGAAGAAGGATGATGATGCAGGGGAGCGGAGATGTCTCCGAAACTCTGCCCTTTTCAATCGCTCTCGCGACAGCGCAACAACCACGAATCAAAAAATTACGAGATTAACACCATCAATCGGTTCGAGATAAGAGCTTCAATTTGGGCACTTAGGCATGATAAGGTAGCGTGATTGCTACATGGTAATTACGCGAARTTCCCAACTTTCACCCGATATTTCATCGATTTTAGGACACCTTTACTTAACAGGCTAGCGAAAGCATACAAAACCTATGCGGCTCTATCCGTGTCTATATAGAAGGGCCATGTCGCCGAAAGCTCCACCTCTCTTCATCCGGGATCGGTGGCTTCCGAGCTCCGGACTGCGTAGAGTACAGCGCTGTAACTACTCCTAAGTGGCGTGAGGAGAACATGAGATCGGCCAGGCATGTACATCACCACTTCACGTTCAACGCAAGCAGACAAGCAGATTTGTTCTTGATTGACTCACTTTGATTTTGGCGGCGGCGTTGAGCGGCCCACCCTCTTGTCTCTATCTTCTCTATATGGCGGACATTGCATATACATCAGGCGTTCTTCCCCTTCCCGGGACTGCTGACAAGTGACGGCATTGCCTCCTCTCTCTGCTGCTGCTGCAAAGCTCTCCACTTCTCCTGCGGGATCGTCAAGCAGTTGATTCCAAGGTAATTACAGATCGCAGTGCAGACCACGTACGCCCAGCGGGAATACACTACCATGGAGAAGAAGAAGTACGCCCATAGGTAATACAACTGAATCTCCGCAGACACAGGGTCGAAGCCAAAGTACGGGAAATTGACCAAGAAAGCGCCACCAACGAGAGGCGCCAGAAGAGCAGTCCAGTATGGGAACGGCTGTCTGGTGAGATGGGCAAGAATCGTCTTGGTTGTCATCCTGCCGAATACAAAAGACAGAGTGAGGCAGAGCAGGCAAAGGTGGTTGTCTTGGAGCAGGAACGAGTACGGTGATCCCAGCCATGCCACGAGTGAGCCGCAGAAGAGAATCATGGGCGACCATTCCAAGAATACCGGAGCAACGGGGAGGTTCTTTGCCCTCCGCGCCTTGACGACGTTGTAAACACATCCTGGCAGGTGGGCGATGAAAAATGCTGCGAGGAGCAGTGCCGCCCAGCAATCCTGTACGCTCAGAGCTCCCAGCGTATCGTTGTAGCCAACTAGATCAGATATTGGCTTTTGCCAAATCTGAGGGCCGTAGATGCCGGATGTCATCATGATGGTCGCGGCAATCATCAAGCCCTCGGTAGGACCGTTGAAGTAGCCAAGATACAAGGTGTGGGTGTGATAGGTCTCCCATGTGGAGAAGAACATGGGCAAGGTGGGAATCAGCGCGGTCAACGCTCCGATTCTTGTTGATCCAAGGCCCATGGCGGAGGTTTCGAGAAGTGATGCAAGCGTGCAGTTGAGTGAGTCGATGCCATGGTCAAAAAGCTCTCCAAGCCCAGATGAAGTACCCGTTCTCCGTGCCTGCTTGCCGTCGATGTTGTCCATTGTAGAGTATGCCCACACACCGAATGCGTAGCTGAAGTAGACCCAAGTATCTTTTGGTCCCACGAGGTCAGGATCTGCGTATTGCTGAAGAGCCACATTTCCAATGATGAAGAAAAATCCGATGAGCGTGACCATGTTTGGTGCGAGCCATAATGGCAAGAATTCCACGCAGGCATTCCACTGTGATGTGAAGCTGATGAGCACCGAGCACTTTTTCAATTTGGGGGCGGTGGAAGATAATACGCACATAATGCCTTAATATGTGCTTCGAGATTGGCGACAAATCCACCGAGGAGTATTTGTAAGTCTTGAAATGTTTCAACCCATCTTCTGATAGCGTCCCGGTCGCTGAGGTCGCCATCCCTGCGTCGGGTTTTGTCGTTAGCATGCATCTCTCTTCATGCCAACTTGCGAGGTTCGGGGACGCCAAGAAAGGAGATACTTTTCTCTGATAGGTACTTCTCGAAGATCTTTGTTGTGCGATCTCTACGGTATTTGGAGCGAGTGATGGGTGTGTGTTCCGTTGACCCGATGGAGTACCTGGAGGGTCGCTTGAACACGGCGGCACGAATTGCGTAGCAATGTTTTYGAGAAAAGAAAAAGCTTCGAGGTGCAGCTCAGGTGGGTGCATCGTGGATCGACAAGGATAATTTGTATCTCACGCACGTGCAAAGCCATTTTGCAAATTACAATCCAACCAATCGAGATGAACACATGCAATCAAAATTCATTGGTAAGGGAATCATTTTGCGAAAGCTATCGAGTTTGCTCTCGCTCTCATCACCGCGCCCGTGATCATACATCAGTTTGCTTTTGTGCTCTGGGCCGTTCCATCATTGCATTGCATTGATCTATCACCACGCGGGAAAAGAGGTCGTACGGCACGCATTCGTGTCCTTGTTTCTCGCCTCTCTGCACACCAACGCCGAAAGTATCATGAAAATCAAGCAGAGACGCTTAGCGGGTAGACATGGCCTGAGAAATGGTGAGTATCATGCAAGAAGATCGCTGTTGAGGGTTTGTAGCTTACCTTGGTAACAACACGCTTCAGCGCGAGCTCCTTCTTCTTGAGGTCATCGCCACCAGCGTCGTCAACCTCAAGCTGGGCCATGGCGTCGGAGAGAGCGCTCTCGATCTTCTCCTTCTGGCCGCGCTTGAGCTTCATGCTCATCGTTGGGTCCGAGACGATCTCCTCAACTCTGCTGATGTAGCTCTCCAGCTGCTGGCGAGCCTCGAACTTCTTGGTGAAAGCATCGTCGCTGGACTTGAACTCGGCGGCGTCGTTGACCATCTTCTCAATCTCGGCGCTGCTGAGCTTACCGACAGAGTTGGCAATGGTGATGTTGGCAGTGCGGCCAGAGCTCTTCTCTGTGGCAGTGACCTTCAGGATACCGTTGACATCGACCTCGAAGACAACCTCAAGAACAGCCTCGCCGGCACGCATAGGTGGGATTGGTGCAAGGGTGAACTCGCCGAGGGACGTGTTGTCTGAGTGTGCAAGTCAGTATATGTATCAAATAGCCGGGAGTGAGATTGCATACCCTCGCAGTTGACACGCTCTCCCTGGAACACGGGGAACTGAACGGTCTGCTGGTTCTGTGAAATTGTTAGCATTGCAAGGGCAGGGATATTTGTTTTTCTGGATTTTGCCTTACATCTGCAACCGTAGTGAAGGAGCGCCTGCAGGGAGAAAGTTGTTAGCTGCTGAACACATGTGTCGATGTAGTAAAATGATGAGCGATGTGGAAGAGTGATGTGACGATGAATTTCCGCGAGCGGTGATCCGGTTGTATTGCCAGGATCCTCCAGAATAGAACGTCTTGTAGTGGTGGTGGTGAGCCTGCAATGACAAGGTTTGTTMTCCAAGAGCGGCGGTCCAATGAGATAGCTAGAGTAATCCAGGACAGTATACCAGAAACGGACGCAGCGAGAGCGAGGTTTGGAGGAGTTCCAAAGATGGCGAGCTCGAGACTGAGCCAGGTTCAATCCGGTGGGAAATACTATAATAGCCCAATTGGGGGTGGGATTTCCGCCGCCACGCCATATGAGGTGAAAATGCGTGGATATCATCTGGCCAGGAAGCCGGTACTTTGGCGTCTTGTTCCATACCAATCTCTGCAATGCTCTCCATTGTGAATGCCTGGTGAAGAACGCCAGAGGCCTCTCGAGCAGAAGTAGAGGGTGGTCAAGCCGCGGGACCGTTGCTCAGAGTGTCGGTTTGACCAGGCTCTGCTTTTGTGAGATCCTCTCGATGGCACTCGATGCTGCCGCAAGCTGGATCTCGCTGCGAAGCCGAAAGTTCCGTGAAGCAAAATGAAGAGAACGAAGATGTCCACCAGCGGTATGCTGAAGCTAGAGGCCAGTGCAGAGGACAGAATCGCGTTTTCGCTTGCTGAACTTGGCAAGTGTTCGGGCCCTGCTGCAAGATGGGGCCGCAAGCTTGAGAGGCATCAGGCTTCACGCGTCCGCCAGGAGAAGACTCGAGTTGTGCCTTGTCTCCGGCTTTGCTCTCCAGGACCGAGTGCACTTGGAGATTGCGAGAGGCCGTGCAGACAGACACACTGAAGATGGAGTGCTTGAGAAACCAAGCAGAGTAAATGCATCGGGAAATCGGCTGCCAAGAGACCCACGTAGGGACACGCACGCGCTCAAGCCAGTAGCATCCTCCGAAACAGCGGGAAGCCGTGAAGAAAGGGTATCAAGAGAATTTACAGCTGGGAAGTAAGTCGCTCCCAAATCCATGCGAAAGTTTTTCCAGATTATCCAGTATCCAAGATATCGAGCAATCCAATCCAGAAAGGTACGAGCGAGGAAAGAGTGATGTGAAGGGGAGGGGGGATTGTTAGTAGGGGAGGGGTATCACTTTGTACATACTCTGCGAGAAAGTCAGTACGTGAGCGGTAGAGCGGGGAAGAGGTCTGGCTCACTCTTGATGGTGGGGACAGTCTGTCCACGAGGAACGACAGGAGCAAAGATGTTGCCCTCCATGGCAACACCGAGGGAAAGAGGGACGACGTCGAGCAGAAGGAGGTCAGCGGTGTCGGCCGAGGTGGCCTTGCCGGAGAGGATACCAGCCTGAACGGCAGCACCGTAGGCGACAGCCTCGTCAGGGTTGATGCTCTTCTCAAGCTTCTTGCCGTTGAAGAAGTCGCTGAGGAGCTTCTGTATCCGGGGAATACGAGTAGAACCACCGACAAGCACAATCTCGTCAACCTTGCTCTTCTCAAGACCAGAGTCCTTCAGGACCTGCTCAACTGGCTGGATGGTGCCGTTGAAAGCCTTGCCGTTGATGTCCTCGAAACGAGCACGGGTGATGTTGGCGTTGAAGTCCTCGCCATCGAAGAGAGAGTCGATCTCGACGGTGGTCTGGGTACCGTTGGAGAGGGTACGCTTCGCACGCTCWCAGGCGGTACGCAGACGACGGAGGGCACGTGGGTCGCCAGAAATGTCTAAAATATCATCGTCAGTGGGGCTGATCTGTGGTGATGTCGAGATGTTCACTCCCAGAACAGGCAGACGCGCTGCGGGTTTTGGCTCGACCAACGCTCGACGCGAAAATCGCACCATCCCATTCAGCGCCTCGCGAGACGCACAGATTCCAAATTCTTGCTGTCCTGGTTTGTGCGTTTCGGAATTGGAAGATCAGTTTTACTCACCCTTGCCAGTCTTCTTCTTGAATTCCTTCTTGAAGTGCTCGAGGAGGTTGGTGTCGAAATCCTGACCACCCAAGTGGGTGTCACCGGCGGTAGCCTTGACGGTGAAGACACCACCCTGGATGTGGAGAAGGGAGACATCGAAAGTACCACCACCAAGATCGTAGATGAGAACGTTGCGTTCCTTGTCAGACTTGCCGGCACCGAGACCGTAAGCGATGGCGGCAGCGGTAGGCTCGTTGATGATACGGAGGACGTTGAGGCCAGAAATGGCACCGGCGTCCTTGGTGGCTTGTCGCTGGTTGTCGTTGAAGTATGCGGGGACGGTGATGACGGCCTTGGTGACCTTCTTGCCGAGCTTGGTCTCAGCAACTTCCTTCATCTGCGAGGAGTTAGCATTGGTCTGCGCACGACCTATGTGGCGAAGCGCACCTTTCCGAGCACCATGGCGGAGATTTCCTGGGGAGAGAAGGTCTTGGTCTCACCGAGGTACTCGACCTGGACCTTGGGGCTGTTCTCGCCATCCTCAATGACCTTGAATGGCCATGACTCGATATCCTTCTTGACAGTTGGGTCGTCGAATCGTCGACCGATCAGACGCCTGCGCAGGCATTAGCTTGTGTTTTCCACCTTTTTTCCTCGCTCCACTCACTTGACATCGAAAACGGTGTTGACGGGGTTCATGGCGGCCTGGTTCTTCGCGGCCTCACCAATCAGACGCTCCTCAGCAGTGAAGGAGACGAAAGATGGGGTGGTGAAGCTTCCCTGCTCGTTGGCGACTGTAGAAAATTTTGTCAGATCCCGTTCATTCGGCTTGCGCGCATGTTTCCAATGTCACATACTGATCTCAACGCCGGCACCCTCATAGTTGGCGACGCAAGAGTAGGTGGTTCCGAGATCGATACCGATCGCACCATCGTAAGTCTCCATGTCGGCCATATTTGCTGTTGTATGTTGGGTTTGGTAAGGTAGGTGCTGAGAATTGAGGAATTCGTTTGAAATCTCGTGGGGTCTTCTTGTGGGCACGGACCAGGTTCCAAAGTCAAGCGTCTCAATGTCACGTACAACCGTTCATCATCACAGGCACGATTGCTGTCATGGGTTAGAACTCCCTAGATACGGATACATTTTCGTCGCAAATTCTTCGACTCGACGAGTCTTGCCATGTTGTGCACGTGAAACACTGCCCAGCGTCATCAGTATCCAGCTCTTACACAGACTTGATCGACGAGAGAAGCACGATCACCTCCTAGAGACAACCCCAACGTGAGGGCTTGATATGGCTGGTGTTCCGTTGCCAAACGCCTCGCCTGGTCAAAATCTATTCTTTAAATTCCATTAAATGTACSGTTCATTCGATGATCGGCATGTGTCGCTCCGTCAGTTGAGGGATACACTTGCAGAGTCGAACACGGCAAAGCAGACGTCTGATTAAATGCCACCTGCCAGACATATCATACATCTATCATGCCTCCTTTCGATACTCATACATAGCCAGCCTACAAAGCCACCCGTCCCCTACTTCCAAAAGCCAACGCAACCCAACCACCCATCAAACAAAGCCCTCCAATCGGCGTAACAGGACCAAGAGCCTTGAAAGTCTTTCCATCCAGCACCAGCGCATAGATTGATCCAGAGAACATGAAAATTCCGGCGGTGAAAAGGCCCTTCGCCCAGACGTTCTTTGGAGCAGCTTGCTCGGCAACGAGGAGAGCTACAGAGTGGATGAGCTGGAGTTGTTGTTAGTCACTCCTTGTACAGTCAAAAGTAGCGCGGAAGCAATCCTTAATGTGCATTTCCATCTTATTCTTTTGAGAATGAATGTCGAGTAAGGTACTTGATGTATCAGGAACATACTTGATAATGTGCTGCCGTTTGAAAGCTGGCAATCTTCTCTGGAGCGATTCCGCGCGATTTGAGACCATGCGCTCCAAACGCTCCGAATGCTACAGATGCAGCTCCAGAAAGGGCACCGACTAGCCAGAAAGGTGAGCTCATTTTGAGATGGATGAGATTGATTGTGGTCGTGAGTTGATGATGTATTCGATGTTGTGGAGAGGCTCACGAATTCCGTTCAAGCCAAAACTAAGGTAGTGGCGCCGTTTCAACACTCACTAATAACACCCATCAACCCTCTCTGCCTTCCACACTTTCGTTGGAGGTCACAGGCGAAGTTCAACAGCACGCTTCTGTCTCYCTTACTGTACTTTGACCAACGGCACTTGCGTACGGTACATGAATCGATGCACACAGCAAAGACTTTTGTCATCAATTGAAGTATATCTAAGGTAGTAGCAGTTACAGGAAGCAGCAATCTCCCCTCCCCATTTGTACATCACAACCTCTGATAAATGCCGCAAAGTTGCTCGACGCCCCACCATGCCACTTTCAAAAAAGAGTAGACGCCTAGGGCGGACGAGTGTCCGACATATCGCCCAAGTATTCCCTAGAATTCCCAGTCCTCATCGACCGACTTGATTGCCCAGTCGAACTTCTCACGCAAAGTCTTACTGAAGAAGCGCTCGATGGGGACATCGAACTTCTTGCTGAAAACGACCGTCAGACGAGGATCGATGTAGTTGATCTTGGAGGTACCAAGGGCGACCTCTTTGTTATTGTCACGATCCTCGGCCTGTGTCCGCATGGTGGCGATACGGGCATCGAGCTTGTCGATGTCCTTCTCGTACTTGTCAACGGATGGTGACTTGCCCTCTGGCTCCACCTTGCCCTTCTTCAACTCAGCCTTGAGCTTCGTCTCCAGCTCATGAACGACGGCCATGCGTTCCTCAAGCTCCTTGGCCTTCATCTGCTTCTCACCATCGGCCTCCAGCTTTTCGTTTTCCTTATCAAACTTCTTCTGGATCTTGGTACGAAGCTCATCCACCAGGAAGTCGTGGTGCTGTACCTGCCATTCCTTGTCGAGGCCCTCGGGCAATTGGAAGAAGTCTTCGCCTCGCTTCTTCTTCAGCTTGGGGTCGAGTGCAAGCATCATGTGCTTGATGCGATACTGCTGGTAGCGTAGACCGTTAATCTTCTCCTCCAGCTTCTCCATAGTCTGCTCGTGGGTGGCAGCGACGGTGCGCTTGTGGTTACAGAGGATAGCTACTTCGCGGTTGGCATCGTTATATCGCTTGACTTTGTCGGCAATGTTGCCCTCTGCCTTCATGTCGCGAAGGAGAGCGGACATGGTGAAAGAGGCGTTGTAGGTACGGAAGACCTTGGCTGTCAATCCAGGCATGTAGTTTGACAAATGCTTGTTGAGACCGGCGGTGGTAAGACGGTCGAAAATCTCATCTCCCTCCTTCTTGGGTGATCGCTTGAAGATCTTCAGATTCTTGAAGACCTGCGTATCGACCTCTACCGTGTCGTGGAAGCGGATGGAGTCTTTTCCGAGGAAGTCAAAGGTGACCTTGTTTGGTGGAGCAAGGGTGACGTTCTCGAACTTGAGAGAGCAGCAACCAACCGTGTCGGCCTCGTCGTCGCTCTTGTCGTTACCTGCACGGAGGGCGAATTTGTCGATGAGGTAGACTGCAGTAGCGCGCTGTCTCTCGGCCATGACCTCTGACTTCAGCTCCTTCTCATAGTCCTTGCGGATCGTGTCAATGTGCTTCTTCAACTCGCGGGCCTTTTCGAACTTCTTGAAATCGCTCTGTCCCTTGATGTTGGAGTTGGCAGCCAACATCACATACTTGTATGCGCCGTTGATGTTCTCCTGCCACATGGCAAGCCAAGTTCCATCTTTGTCGTGCTTGACCTCCTTCCACTTGTGGCCTTCCGGCGGTGTAGGAACCATGGCCTCCTTGCCGATGTTGATAGTGATCTGCTCTGGAAGCACGCGCTTCTTCCACTTTCCAGTCTTCGGATGCTCACCACGACCTCGGAACAGGCCAGGGGGTTCGACGCGAAAGTTTCCCACCTTCTGCTTACGGCCATCCCACAAGCAGTACTGATATGGAGCTTCCAGCTCATCCTTGGCCGCCTTTGCAGCCTTCTTCTCAGCGGTGGAGAGGGCTTTCTTGGCTTGGCGTTCAGCATCGACGTGGTTGAAGATGGGCTTGAAATCAAGCTTGTCGAATGAAGTGATGTTGACTCGCTTGCCGTCCTTGTCCTTGGCTCCGCCAGTTTTGTCGAGCATCTGCTTGAAATCGTTGAAGAAGTTCTTCTGGAAGGTCGGGTTCTCCACATTGAGGGTAGAGTGTAGCATGGCTCCGAATGCGTAAGCAAWTTCCTCGGCTTCTGGGTGCATGCTGACGCCCTTGCCATCGTATAGAAGCTGTACGTTCTTTGGAAGTGGCTCATACTCCGGGGGAAAGATGACACCACTATGCTCCAGCGTTTCCCACTTCGTTGTATTCTGTCCGTCGCCCATGTTCTCCCACCACCGATACTCTTCCTCGCCTTCCTCGCCTTCTTCAACATCCTCCTCTGGCAACTCTTCCTTCTTGGCCTTGGCTGCTTTGGCGGCTGGCCTACTCGCTGACTTCGCGGCAGCTTTCTTCTTGGCGAGTGGCTTGTCATCGGAATCAGAATCGGCCTTTGCCTTCTTCGCAGGCTTCTTCTTGGTTTTCGCGAGCGGAACATCGTCCTCGTCGTCACTCTCCACCTTCTTGGCCTTCGCCTTCCCACCGCCGGCCTCGCCCTTGCGAATCTGCTTGGCTTCTTTGGCAGCCAGCTTCTCAATCGCCGCCTTCTTCTTCACCAAGCTCTCGGCCTCTGATTTTGCGATCAGAGGCTGGTCGTCGGAATCGTCAGAAGCCTTCTTTGTTTTCCTCTTCTTCACGAGAGGAACGTCGTCGTCGGAGTCGGAATTCGAGGCATCTTTGTATGAGGTCTTCTGTCCATTCGTGCGATTGCGCTTGGTGCCATTTGTCGCAGGTGCATCAACGTCCATTTTCTCGCTTGCACCATTCGTTAAACTGATTCCTGGCATGACAGCCGCGTCAGAAGAAGGAGTAGCCATGTCGGCTTCCGTGACCAGTGCCTTGGACTTGGCTTGATGTTCGGTTAGCAAGCTTGTGCGAATGTACCTGGTAGGTATTGTTTGTGCAAGCCGAAAGGCAATCAAGGAAATCGAATTGGTAAAGAGAGCTCGTGTGTACATGACATGTGCAAGTGTGAAGGTGAATTGGACGGGGAGGTGAAGTTGGGGTGTGCAAATTCTGACAGCGACCAAGTCCGCGCCGCTCCTGCAATTGACATGGTCGTGACGCGGCAACAGTGGAGCAAATGATGCGCGAGGGGATGTAAACTCACCCACGAGCGGCCGATCATCCTCAGAATCTGACATGTTGTCGATGAGTGCCAGATGCAGCTGCTGACAATCTTGCGCGTGCTTTTGCCAGAGCGTAGACTCGAGGATCGCGATGCTGCGATCGAGTCGCGTGGATCAGGTCGTAGAGGGGTGAGGTGAAGTCTCACGCGTGCATCGGCAAGTGCGAGTTGGTGAAAAGTGATGGTGGAAGACAGGTGCAGAAGTCGATTGAACGAAGGTGGTGGATGTTTGGTTGAAGGAATGCAGTGGACCGGAACATTGTCTTGAGGCCTGCCACAACTCCCTGAACAGTTTGGAGGCTCCCTCTACGGTGGTCTTTTAGCGACTTCCCTGCAACAACCCATAAATAGCTTTTCAGAATGCACTACTACTCTTAGCTTTACCTCGGCGCCGGAGTTAGAGTATTATAGCGTTTCCTACGCTATTATATCGTATTATATATAAGGTTTCGATATAGCAAGAGTGCTAGGCTGTATAATAGTATCGTAAAGATTTGTTCTAGTTACTATTAGTATATCGACACTCTTATAATTTTATCTAAAGGCGTTGCCTTATACCTATTACTTATCTCTTTTCTATTTACTTATATAAAGCGTAGAGAGAAGAAGGCGTAAGCTAAGGTGTAGAGATGTCGTAAACTAGTATATATTATATAGTAGTATATTCCTCTAAGAGCTATAGCTTAATCTATATAATAAAAGGCAAAGGTGCGATATAAGTATATCGTAAATCGCAAACGCTAGTATAATTCGAAAGCTATATTATATACTAACTAAGAGGGAAGTCCGTTAAAGGACCGGATAAAAGTRTTATATAAACTCTAGCTAATAATTCTAGATAGTAACGCTATCTATAGTTAACGTATACCCTACTCTTAACGGCGCTTTAATCGATTACGCGTACGATCCGCTAGTAGCGTACTACTAGGCTCGGAAGTAAGGGAAATCTAAGAATAGCTACGCTTATAACTAACCCCTTAGGGAGGGGGGGGGTCCGCGAAGAACCTCCGCCCTACTTAGCTAGGACCGAGAAACGCTATATATTGTTATTATCTATTATACGGTAGAAAGGGTAGTACTATAGCTACTTACCTCTATACGAGATTGCTCTAGTCTCTAAAGGAATAACTCCTTCTTCTAGTAGTCGTCGGTAGGTTCTACCTTAACTACTAGTTCTTCCTTAACTACTAGTTCGGGCTTAACCTATACGTACGTTAGTAGGTACACTATTATACGAAGGAAAGGGTATATAAACTATAACGTTCGCTAAAAGATAGGCGTCGCTTTCGTCGCTATTGTCCGTAGTTACGGTAATATCGATGTTATCTAGGTTGTCGTCGGAGGCCTATTAGGAATTAGTATAGTAACTAGATGCATATTATATAGGTAATACGTATAGGTTTCTCTACCTTCGGCTTCTCCGATCGGGCTTTCTTCTTTTTCTTCTTATTATTACTAGCGATAGCTTTTTTATAGAGCCTAGCTATAGCCTTAACGAGCTTCTCTTCCGCTACGGCTATATATAATAGGGAATTATCTAYATCGTATTAGCTAGGCCGCTTAAAGACTAAGAACACCCTATACGTCTTCTTCGTTCCTTACGGGAAGATACGAGCGAGCCTCGAGCCTTCGTATTCCTTAAATACTAGTTTAGTAGGCCTATTACGGTTATTATACTGCTTAGTTATATATATAAGGGTGTTATTAGGGTAATCGATCTCTAACTTTATACCTAGTAAATACTTAAATAGTTGCATTATAGTAGCTATATAATCGAACTTCTAATTAGGTACTAAGATAGTTTAAGGTTGCCCTATTAAAGTTAGCGATTATATACTAGTGTCTAGAACGACGAAGTCGCTAGTAACAAACTAACTATATATATACCCTTCTTCTTATTTTAAAACTTCGGTATCCTATCGGGGTCCTTAGGTAATATCGTGTACCTAGTAATAATAATAGTAATAGTTATCCTTACCTATATAAAGGAGCCGGATGCCGTTCCCGCTAGTTCCTTAGGCCGAAGGCTAATTAGGAGGTTACCGGCGTCGTACTCCGTCTTTAGTAGGTTCCGTATATAGTCGGTATCGATCTTCCGCTAGCGCTTATTTATCGAGCGCCTATTATTTAGACTAGTATTATTTAGGTAATTATTATCGCCGTAGTTCTAGCCTATTCTAACTAGCTTATCGTCGGATATTTCTATATTAGAGGTAATCTCTATAGGGGTAACTCTAGGAGGGATTCCGGCGCCGTTAAGGCGAGGCTAGCGTACTAGCAGCTACGTAGCCCGCTATATAAAGCCCTTAGAGCTGCTTATAACTAGCGGCGTTAGATTATAGAGCTTATAGAAAGGGCACTTAATATCGTTACGTAGGGTTTCGCCGTAATTAAAATTATTACGCTCTATATATATTCGAGGCTATAGCTTCTTCTATTGCTTCTTATTATCTATCGTTCCTTCGTATAAAGCGCTTCGGGGTTCGTAGATAGTGTCGCGATCGTATAGGAGCTATAATAGTAGTAGTAGCCGAGTCGTAGACCGAAGAATAGAGGGAGAGTAGAGATAGTAGGGTCCCGTTTATAGCTTTATATACCGTAGTAGTATATAAAGGTTCGAATTATACGGTGCGATCGTACGATTATTACACGGTTACTATAGAGATTATACCTTTAGTACTAATATAGCGTATAAGGGGCAACTCCGAACGTTTATAAATAAATAAATAAGTTCTATTATAGTCTAGTGCGGGCGAGGCCTATATAGACTTTACTACGTAGTATCTCTATAGGAGAAAACCCTTTCTTCTTACGCGGGTTAAAAAACTCCCCTATCCCTTAGGTGTTTGCCTCGTATATACTACGAGCTCTCCTCGGTTAAGTACGCCGTTCTCTTATGCTCCTTACTTCTACTCCTACTCTACCTACCTACTTTGCTCTATATTTCTACGGTCTTACGCTTCCTTCCGCTCTTAGACTAGTCGTTCTACCGCGGGGCTTAGCTTAAACTACTTAAGAAATCCTTCCCTAATAATCTATTTCGCGATCCTCTATACGTCTTCGAGGTCGTTTAGAATAACTTAGATGTCTTTGCTTCTTATCCTTCGTAGCTAGTCTCCGCGTCCCCTCGCCTACTCTAAGTAGTATAGAAGTATATACTTAATATTTTAGTAGGGGTATCCGCATTAGTATGCCTTGCTTTCTACCTCTAGGACTCTCCGCCTCCGGAGGTATTCCTAGAGGCCGATATGTTCGGTCCTTAACTATATTATTATACTTAATTAGGCCCTTATTAGCCCTTCGTAGATAGTATACGGAGGTTTATAGCCTCCCCCGCTCCGATCCGGCGTTATTATATTATCCTTTCTTATAGCTACGTTCTAGTTCCTCGTTTAGGCCGCTATAAAGTACTAGCGGTCCCTCCCCTAGTAACGGTTCTAGCGGTCCTTCTATTATTCTAGGGACCTCTCCTTAAGATCCCTAATTATCCTTCGCTTTTCTTAGATTTCCCCTTTCGTCGGGGCCCGTAGTACTACGTATATTCCTATATCGATTAGTATAGGCATCTCTCTATTCTACGTCGCTATATCCTCTTACCTCTATATCTTAAGTCTATTATTATCGGGCTAGCGGTTATGTATAGCTTTTATAATGTACTTTTAATATAGCTAGTTAGCCGTAAGCGCGAAGTATTATATTCTAAGTTATCGGAGGTATATATCGATAGGGAGCACGTTCGTTTCGTGTTCGAGGGTRCGGAGGGGTACCGACTTATATACTCCGGTAACCTTACGGAGCGCCTTTACCTAGGTTCTTTCTAGTTCCGTAAGGAGCACTTATAGAACTCGTCCTTTGTTATTATCGTAGGCCTAGATCGGGCTACCGTACGTTATTACCGGGCGTACGATTACCGTATAGAGTTGCTTAGCCTATACGAATGTAGCGCCCTATATAGACGTTATAAGCCTGTTTAGGGATTCTATATTCGATAGTGCCCTCTAGTTAGCTTTCCTAATATATTGTCCCTACGAGAGTTTAGGTGTTATCTATAGGCCTAGTATCCTAACGTATATCTCCGGCTTTAATATGTAGCCTTAAATCGTAATAGTAGCTCCTATATTATGTTTCGTGCGGCTCCTTATAAAGTAGATAAGTTAGTACTTCTCCGGGGCGAACCTTATACCGTACTTCTCTACCTATCGTTCGCATCTTATATAGAGTTCCTCGAGCCTTCTATAGTTGCCTTCCGTTATCGTTAACTAGGTTAGGATGTTAGTGTCGTCTATAAACCCGCTAGCTATAGAGTTCTAGGAGTCTAGTAAGGGTAGGAGCTCCGATACGAATACTAGGAAAAGCGCTAAAGAGAGGGTCGATCCTTATAGAATGCCGGTTTCGGTGTTCCTCCTCGCGCTAGTAAAGGATCCTAATTTTAGTATAGTAGTCCTTTCGGTAAGGAATAACCTTATAAAGCTAGTTATCTATTCCGGGAGTCTTATCTTCCTTATAATATAGATAAGTCTTTCGTATAATACGTAGTCGAACGCTCCCGAGATATCGAGATATAGGAGGGACGCGACCTTATCTTTGCCTCCCTTCTACACGGCTCGGATCTTTTCTATTAGTAGTTCTATCGCGGTTAGGGTAGATCGTCTTAGCCGTCCTCCTATTTAGCCTTCCGAGAGGAGGCCCTTTTCTTCTAGTAGTACTAATATTCGGCTCGCTACGATCTTCTCGAGAAGCTTACCTATAGTATTAAGGAGGGCTATTAGTCTATACGCCTTTAGTACGGTATATATCGGTTTCTAAGGCTTCCTTAGGACTACCGTAATAGATTCTTTATAGTATAGCGGATAGTATCCGATCCTTAGGTAGGCCGTAAAGAGGTRTRCTAGCGGAGCGTATAGGGACTTATATTRCTTTAGTAGGCGGTTTAGGATCCTATYCGGTCCYRGTRCCTTATCTAGTAGGATAGTCCGAAGGGCTAGGCTAACGTCTRTCTTAGTTACTAGCTACTCGACGGGRAGTAGCTCGGGGTACGTAGTATTTAGGATRTCCGCTAGGTCCGCYCTTACCGGCGGCGGGAAGAAGTRCCTTACTATAGCCGTAGCCTTAGCCTCTAGGTCCGTATAGGTAAGTCCGCTCGAGTCCGTAATATCTAGTATAACTATTTCCTTCTAGTCGTCGGGCTTCCTTACCTATTTCGCTATCTTCTATATACCTTACGGGGTYRCTATTACTTCGGTAATAAACGTTCTCYACCCTATTTCTTTATYTCTCTTAATCTAATCCTTCTTATYCCGGARGGCTAYCTAGAGAGTATCCTATATCCTYTATAACTTRTTCCCGGTCTATTCCCGGCGGGCTCTCCTCGCGATCTTAACTTTATCCGTAYAYRTAGTTATCTAGTACGGTTTCGCCTATTAGGACGGYTTAGCGATAGGGGTRTRCTTRTCCGCTACTTCYTATATAGYAMYTATAATTAGCTCTACCCTCGCCCGAACCTAATCCTTCGTTAGATAGRAGAGGGGAGGGAGGTATTTAAGGAGGGAGTCTAGGTCTTCGTCGAGCTCGTCCTAWTTCGTRTTTTTCTAGAGTCTAYRTAGAGGTCGCTCGGCTACGGCCTCGGTRCGTAGGTCGATTATAGTAGCTACCGGTAGGTAGTCTAATCCCGTATAGAGGTCCTCTATAGTATAGTATAATATAAGCCTCCCCTCGAGGCTTCTCGTAAGAAACGTAAGGTCTATAGTTATACTACTTCTTTAGCTCTCCTAGGTTATTATTCCCTTTAGCGTCGCTAGGGTAAATCCTACTCCTTCTATCTAGTTAATAAGGTGTCCCGCTAGGTAGTAGTAGGCCGGCTAGAAGTCCGAACCCTACCTAGGGTAGTAGAGGTTAAAGTCCCCGACTATAACTTAGTATCCTTCCCGGGCTAGGGCCGTTTCGAGCTACCTAAGTATGCCCTCCTCGTAGGAGCTATAGGACTACGGTAGTAGGTTGTACTAGTTATATATCTAGAGCGTCTTCTCTTCCTCCCTTAAGAGGGTAAGCAATATCGTCTATACGTCGCCTATAGCGGCCTACCCGTCGTTATAGACCCTATAGCTACTATCCTTAATAGTTCTACTAATATATAGGGCTACCCGGGGGTTCTCCGTTTATAGTACTATCGCGGTATATCCTAGGTGCGTATAGGAGGTCTTACGGGAGGAGTAATAGTTAATCTATAGCTCCTAAATCGCTATAACGTAGTAGACTTTTAGGTCGAGGTTCTAGAGGAAGTCCCTCTAAACCTTATCTTTGCTCCTATTTATATTATACTATATAATCGTTAGATATGTATATTTAATTATCGGACGTATCTATTCCTAATACGTTAATCTCTTTTAGTAGCTCGTTCTATCGCTCGGTTAGGGCCTAGCTCGATATTAATAATATCTAGCTCGACGTAACGGACGCGGTGTCCTCGTCTACTACTTCCGACTCGGATATACTATAGGCGGAAAGGGGGGACGGTAAAAAGAGCCTTAGTTAGCCTAGAGCCCTTACGGCTATTACGATATATTTCGGCCTACCTATCCTCGCCTTTCTTAGTAGATCTGCTTCTTCTAGGGATTTCCTCTTACTCGATATACGAGAGACGAATATAAATCCCTATAAGTTAGTTTCGTTCCTTTCGGTAGGTGCCGTAAGGTAGTTCGCCGGGAAGTTCGCTTTAAACCGGTTCGCCCTCTCCTTTACCCGAATAMGGTTAGGGCAGATAGAGTCTATARAGRAGTAGTTTCCCTTATAGTTTACGCACTTCTTTTTCTCCYTATTACGGCAYTCGTCGGATCGGTAATTCCCCGCGTAGTAGCCGTATCGGTYRTGCCCGGAGTAGGAGCCGGTTATATAGTCGTACTCCTAGYACTTAAAGCACTATAAGATCCTAAAGCTCGCCTAGGTAATCTCGATAGTCTTTTCCTCGTAGTCCTAGAATAGTCCTTTATTAATAGCTTCGTTAGCTATTACGGCGGTCTCTATCTATATAATTAGGGAAGAGTGCGCCTTCTCCGGGTACTATCTCCTCTAGCTCGGGTTAAGCTACGTAGTTCTAGTAACCTTAAGATCTTTAATRTRTTTRTTCTGTTCTTATATCTYRAGGTTTCCTCGCGTCTCTCCCGCGCGGAATRCTCGGGGGACCGCGTAGATAAGYAYTTAAAAAGATRGTTTCGAGAGTCTAGCTAAAGGTGCGATTTTCGTTRTCYATTCGTTRTTTRATTCTACTTTTGCCTTYRTAGCGCTATCTTTTATAGAGAGCTTAACCTTCCCGTACTTATCGACGCTCGCGGCGAGGACGTCGGGGTTTCTAATCTCCCTAACTATCTCTACTATACTCTTCGCCTTTATCCTAGTAATGTCCTCCTAGTCTTTTATATATATTATTACTATAGGCTTAGTAGTCGGCTAGGGGGTATTAGGGCTAGGAAAAGGTCTTAGGGTCTTCGGTCCTAAGGCTATACTCGAGTAGGTAGGCTTAGCGTTTTTATTAGTCTCCTAGAGAAAAAGGTATATTTGCTTTATAGTGTARTTAATACCCTAAAGGGTTTCCTAGAGAACTTATTAAGATTCGAGGTAGGTCTTCTAGTATTTAAGGTAGGTCTTCTAGTATTTCGTAGTAGTATATACGAGTATGCTAATAAGGGTACTTATCGACGCTATTACCTCCTTACATTATAGTAGTATCGTAGGGTCTTTCCTAAGTCCTTCTATAGACTTAATTAGGTTAGTAATATATAGCGGGATCCCGTCTTCTCCTACTGCCTTTAGGGCGGGTACGGTATTCGGGGGTATTATCGCGTACGCGGCGGCGCGGCGGCGCGGGAGTCCTCGGTCGCGAAGGTACTTCTCGTCGTAAAGGTGCTTCTCGTCGTAAAGGTGCTTCTCGTCGTAAAGGTGCTTCTCGTCGTAAAGGTCGTCTCCCTTCTATTTAGGAATTATTCCGAACGTTTATACTAGCGTATATAAGCAAGATAGTAACCTCGGATAATGTAGGGAATACTTATATACTATTATACGTGCTATAGATTCTCCTCCTTATCTAACTAGTAGTTGTCSTCGCTATTAGAGCTAGTCCCGTCCTCCTCCTTTTCTAAGATCGGATCTATAACCCTATCTAGTACCTCCTTAAGTACTTTACGTTTATAATCGTTATCGCACTAATTAAGGAACGTCTATATAATAGCCTCGGAGTTTACTTTAAACCCCTCCTACTTCCTACCTCCCCTTAGGATAGTAGTCTCCTCTAACTAGTAGTCTAGCATCTTACGTAACTGTTTAATAAGGTTCTCGTAGGTAATCTAGTGCTCTAGCCGTTAGACCTCTAGTATAAAGCGGTAAGAGCTAGGCCGGCCGGTCGCGAACCTAATATCCTTTAGAATGTTAGTATATAGTTCCTAAGTTACTAGTAGCAAATATTTATTAGGATCTAAAGTTATTAGTAAAATAAGAATATAATAACTATATAAACGGCGTCCGCCTATATAAACGCACCCTATATAGAATAGGCATCTACTAGGCTATTAATATACTCCTCGTCGATAGTATACCTAACACTTTTACGCCCCTAGGCCTTAGCGAAATAATATCGATAGTAAGGGATCCTAGGTATTATATAGGGTCGGTTCGGTTGCTTCCGGATCGGATGTAGGTTCTACGTCTATATAAACGAAGCTATCTCCTCTCGTATAATCGGCGTGTAGATATACTTTATTACTACGCGATCGGACCGCTTTAATTTATAGAACTAGCCGGATTTCTTGTATTTCGTAAAGAAGACCTATAGTAGTAAGCGTTAAGTTCGTGTACCTAAGGCTTAGTATAATACGAAGTAGAAGTCGCGCTATAGGAAG
>NW_019716261.1:1162227-1234323 GCF_900074925.1 Ramularia collo-cygni
AAGTAGCGTAATAGCAGAAACCTCGGCAAAAATAGGACCGGGTTAGGGTTAGGGTAGCGTCTTCTCGATAGTAGGATAGTAGACTACGGCATGTTCGACTATAGCAAATAATAGTAGTATAATTGTATAGAGCGAAGGGATATTTATAGGTAAAAAGGTCGTAAAGAAGGATTTAGATGCAATTTAAAGATATTTAGAGGTTCTAAAAGTTAAGAAAACTAAAAATAAAAATCTACTACATATTTAAACTTATTTAACGCACTATCGCTCGTATTAAACCCCCCGTATAAAGTAGAGAGAGAAGGTCGTAGCACTTGTTTAAGACCTATTTATCCGATCTAGGGTGTACTTATTACCCTTACTAAAGACATTCCGATATACGTAATTTCCGTAGGCATCGTTCTTACTGCCCTTCGCGACTACGTACTCCTACTATTATTAGCCTCTGCTACTATTATACGGGCTGCTCGTAATAAGATATACCTTAAACGGGCCCTTCTACTAGATATATAGGCCGTATTGCTCGTTATTTCTACCCCTCGTCCGATTGTTATACTAGTTAACTCCGCTATAGTACTATTAGCTGCCGGTATTAATTCTAGGAGCTATTATACTAACCGGCTCTAGATAAGGAGAGCAGCTATTATAGTCTAGTCGAACTTTATCGAGGGGAAGTCGGAGGTACGGTAGAGGAAGAGGGAGCCTTTAGCCTTATCTATTAGCTCGCTAGCTATAAGGTCGAACTAGAAGCCGGCTACTTAGAGCTAGTTTATACTAGTTAGTCTCGTAGTCCTAAGCGCTATTATCTAACCTTTTACCTCTTACCTTATCGCTACGAACGTCGATCTAGCGCTATAGCTCTAGGCTAGCTAAGCTAGCGTCGATAGATTTAGGCATATAGGGAGCTATTTAGTAATAATTCTACTTTATACTAGGAGATAAGGAGGAGGTTAGAGGGTATAGTAAGGTATAGAAGTATTAAAGAATATATTAGATATTAAAGTAAGGTAGATCGTGTTTAAAGATAAAGAAGGAATATAAGTAGTAGTCTTATACTCCTCGTAGGCATTACCCGTACGCGTATAAAGTTATGTAAATTACTTATTAGGTACACTCTACGCTCCCCGGGTCCTATTATTACCGCGTATTCGGCGGATAACCTAGATATATACGATTATCGTTAGTATTCGGTTACGAAGTAATAATAGTAAGGTAATTATTCCCCTACGGGAAATATATATATAATAGATATAGGGAAAGGCTTTATACTTTTAGGATCCGTAGAGCTAATTCTTAAAATATTTTAAAATATTGCCTATTTAGGAAGGAGGTTTTTAATATTAAGGATTAGCTATATTATAAACGTCTTAAGTACGATAACTCTCTCTACTAATTATACGGCAGAGATACGTAGAGAGAAAGTAAGAACACCTAGATATATATTTTAGATTAATAATTAGAAAATGCCGATCTTAGAAGGAGGAATAAGGAGCTAAATTAAAATTACATTTCTTTCGAATTACGCTCTATAAACCCTAACCGCTACTAAGATACTATTATATAGCCCGCCGGAGAAGGTAGTCTCTACTTTCTACCTCCTCTAGTGCTCTTCCGTACCCTCTTCTTAGGCTCTACCTCGGGTTTAATATAATACTCTACTATCCTAGCCGTACGCGCTAGCGCTAATATGCTTCTCGTTCTAGTCTTACTAAGGATTATACTTAGTAGCTTCTCTACCTCCTCCTCTATCGACGAGTCTAAATACTCGTTCTAGATGTTATAACTATATTCGGTCGCCTAATCTTAAAACTTATAATTTCCGTAATAATTGTAGAAGTAATTACGCTAGATTATATAGTACTACCTCTATTAGTATATAGCATCTTTATACGGGAGAATAATAGAGGTCTCGTACCTAGAACGGGCCCTTACCCGCTAGGTACCGGGTATATAGCCCGCTAGTAGTAAGGTGTGCGCTAGTACCTATAACGCTACCGCTACGAATCTATTAGTAAGGATGCTTAGATCTTAACTAGAAATAATTGTACTAACCGGCTCTAGATAAGTAGAGAGGTTGTATATAACTAACGATACTTAATATACTTAGCTAGGTCCTATATAGGATCCCTTATCGAAAACCGGTAGCTAGCCTTATCGTCTATCTCGTCTTAGAGGAGTAGGGTAAAGAGAAGGCTAGCATCTCGGAGCTATTTTGTACTAGTTAGTCTAAATGTCCTAAAGATATTATCTAGCGTTTTAACTCTTACTTTAGTTCTACGGTAGTCGACTCTACGCCTTCCTACTTTATCGATATTAAGGTTAAGTAACTATAGCCGGAACTCTATAGTCGCTATCGTAGTAGTCGCGCTTTATACGGGGAGGGGTAGAGGAGGGAAGAGGTGTTAATATAGTAAAAGAATGTTAATTACTATATTTAATGCCGTAGAATATTAGTAAAGGTATAAGGAAAAGGAATTTAAAAGAGAGTGCTATTTTATAGTTACTACTATAAAGCTCTATCTAGTATATATATAATAGCACCTAATACTACTTATACCGGTCGGAAGTAAGTAATACGTAATATACGTGCTCGCTCCCCGGTAGGTATTATTACTTAGGAGAGAATATATAAAGTAAATAAAACGGGGACTTAGCTATTTTACAAATATCTTGTGCTTTCTCCTTACGGAGTATGCGTATAATAGTAAAAGGGAATAATAGTATACTCGAGGAATACGAGAGGCGGAATAGCGATATAGTCTTATTTTCGAAAATAAGTAAAGTAAATACAAAGTATAGAAAAAGGGACACCTACATTCTACCGAGATAAAACCCTTCTCTCTATAAATAGTAGCCGTATAATAGTACTAGAGAAAGGGTATATACTCCGATTATTAATTTAGTTCTATAAAGGAAATAGAATATCTTATAAAAGGAAAAGGGGAGAGAGAAAGAAATAATAAGCTTTAGAGCTAGCTCTATACCTACCTCTAAAACTACTTTAGTACTATTATACTACTTAGAGGAGGAGATAGCCTCTACTATTTACCTTTTCCCTTACTACGGCTCGCCTTCTTCGCACTTACCTTACGGGGGAATCTTATACCCTTATACTAAGGATCTGCCGTATTACCTACTATATTAGGGTTATTACTAGTATTCTCGCTCTATTTATGCTTAAGGATACGGTCGTTTAAGGTGTTTACGGAGTATAAGTTCTTCTTACTATTCTAGATATAATTTCTATAGGTACCCTCTATTATATACTCCTATTTTATATATTCCTGCTATTATTAGCTTTAAATATCTTTATATAGGAGGAAGGCGGAGAAAAAGTACCTTCTAAGGGCCTCTACCCTCTTTTCGCTCGTTTTTATTTAGAATCGGCCGGCCTTAGTAGGCGGTACATTCCTAGTTAATAATATTACCGCTACGAATCTATTAGTAAGGATACTTAGATCTTAATTAGAAGTAATTGTACTAACCGGCTCTAGATAATTATCGAGTCTATAGTATTCTTACGGTCTTTAAGCATTATCTACTTCGCCGGGTCCTAGGTCTTCTTAATTTTTAAGGCGTAGCTACTCGCTATATCGATTATCTCCGCCTATTCCTTAGTAATATAGAGGCTACTAGTCTTAAGCTAGATTGTACTAGTTAGTCTCGTCTAGGTAAGGCGATTATCTTTACTTATATTATCGTCGTTAACTATAAGGTATAGATTACTATTATCGTCCGACGAGTAGTATATATCCTATAGGTCGACGTCGCCTATACCGAAGCGGCGAACTTCCTTCTCGGTTATTATACGGAGAGGTAGAATAGAGCAAAGAGGGGAGGATAGGTAGTAAGAGTGCTAATTAGAGTGTTAAATATAGTAGTTATTAGGAGAACTAGGGGAGACGGTAGAAGGGTAGAGGGAAGAGTCTTATAGTATATAAATATTACTCTTACGCGTATAATAAGTTACTAGCAGAAGTATATGCATAATAGCAGCATTAAAGTAAGATATAGGTAACCGAAACCCGTTATATATTAGGACCGGTAACTAAGTAATAACGGGACGGTAATATTACACACATATAAGTAAATAACGACGTTTATTACATGTAATTATACGGGCAATTAAATCAATAAGCGAGGTGTAAAATTACTCCACTTAGTAGCGTTAAGCTATATTAGATCGCGTTGTTGCAGGGAAGTCGCTAAAAGTCCACCGTACTCCCTCGGATCCTTGGACCGAGCTGGCTAGCGGCGTTGATTCACTTCAAGACATCTACTTTACATCTACGTCTACAGATGACATAGGAGCCATCAGCAGGGCGAAGATTGCCTGGTGGCAGCAAACATAATTTGACCATGAAAGGGCGAAGTTGATTGACAGCGGACCACTTTCGATCTGTTCAAATTCCGCATGTGATGGAGATGTGTTGGAAGCTGGCAGAAGGATCAAGAGGTTACCTACGTTCACTACGGATGAAATCTAGGTATAACTGCGATAGTTGCTCAAAGATACCTTGAAGATACTCAGCTCGGACTGGAGTCCCTCAATCTCGTCCGTAATAAGTCGCATCGCAAGCATGGATCGAGGAAGAAGTCTCTAATACTGCGCAGGCGTTGAGTGAGCATGTCTCACAGTGATTGTTAGTCCGACGATACCGTCGATCCTGCGTGCAAGACATTCAGAATTGCATTGAAGCTCAAGCTACACTCTCCGGTGCTCTCTGTCCATAGACATAACGCTCTGCGTAGGGCGACAATTTCGTCACTTTTGAAACGGCAGGCAGAGATGGGTCAAGGGAAGTGGGTACCGAGTAGCTAAAGGCACGCCGAAAGTTTGCACCTTGCAAAACAGCCAGACATCACATGTTGTCTCTCAAGCGTGATTGTATTGCGGCGGACTTAGTTTTGTCTCCCATTGTTGAGTTGGTGAAGGTAAGAATTGAGTGAGGGATGCAAAAGAGTGCACAATCCCAAGTCTCGAAGCCGGAGCGGCTAATCCCGTTAGCCGCCGACGTCCGATGCTCCAACTCTCCACGGCAAGCAGCTTTGACGGAGGCATTGAAGCAGCACTCCGCCTCACCATCTCTCAGCTCCCACAATGTTCGCTGCTCGCTCCGTCGTGCGCGCTGGCGCGGTCTMTTCACTGCGGTATGTCCGATTCTGCCGACTTCAGGGCGGTCCATCGATGCGCCGAGCGGCAACGGGAGAGAAGTGGAAGAGAAGAGACTCCTGCTAACACAGCACTGCGCAGACCAGCAGCCACCGCTGCCTCGCCCGCTCTCCAGTCCGCCAACTATGCCACCCTTCGCGAGATTGAGGGCCGCCTCAAGTCGATCAAGAACATTGAGAAGATCACCAAGACGATGAAAATCGTCGCTTCAACCAAGCTCACCAAGGCCCAGCGCGCCATGGACTCTTCTCGCGCCTACGGTAGCACCTCCGACACGGTCTTCAAGGAGGCCGAAACGAAAGCGCTCGACGCCGATGGCAAGAAGACGCTGCTCGTTGTGTGCAGCTCCGACAAGGGTCTCTGCGGTGGTATCCACTCTGGCCTGTCCCGTGCCACCCGCCGCATGTTCGACCAGGACGGCGCCAACTTCGACCTCGTGATTGTGGGAGAGAAGGCCAAGGCACAGCTGGGCAGAAGCAACCCAAAGGACATCCAGCTTTCATTCGCTGGTGTCGGCAAGGACGTGCCCACGYTCGCAGATGCTTCGGCCATTGCCGACCAGATCTCTCTCCTCCCCACCGAATACGCCAGCATCAAGATCCTGTACAACAAGTTTGTCAACGCTCAGAGCTACGAGCCAACCATTTTGGAGGCATTCTCCGAAGATGCCATCAAGGAATCACGTGAGCTGACATACACGAACTCGATATCCCATTTACTACCATACTGATGTTGAATAGCAAACTACTCCAACTTCGAGATTGATGACGCTGTCCTCGGCAACCTCCGCGAGTACTCGTTGGCCAACTCCATTTTCTGGGCGCTGGCTGAGGGCCACGCCTGTGAGATTTCCGCTCGCCGCAACGCCATGGACAATGCTTCCAAGAACGCAGGCGACATGATCGACAAGTTTCAGATTCTTTACAACCGAACAAGACAGGCTGTGATTACTGGCGAGCTGGTCGAGATTATTACTGGTGCTGCTGCGTCTGAGCAGTAAGAGATTCAAGATGCCATGTAGCGGTAGCGGAGGGAGACGTGCGGTCTGTACGTTGTACATATAGCGCAGCGAAATCAGAATCGGATTTCTTTTGTCACTAGTRGGCAATTTTGAGGTCTTGCTCGCTTCAGAGTGCTGACACAGTAGGTCTAAGGTATCGGGAAGTGTCTCTCGACAATCTGGACACGATGTGCAAAGAAAGATCTTCAGCGTCAGGAGCATCCCACCCTCCAGCAGTGGCATGCTGTAAGGTCCTGCTTCGCTCGCAGAAGAAAAGTTGCATTCACTTCGGAACGAGCTTTGGCGACTCCAAATCGTGGACTCGCACGATCCCGACCCAGTTGCTTAGTCCTCACGGTACTTGATTTCGTTGGATCCTTCCCCAACACTGTTCTCCATAGTCTTTTTTGAAGAGAGATCGCTGATCCCGACAAGATTTTCGCGGTTGACGGAATCGACACCGTGCCACTGATCGTCAACCGCGAAAGTATAAAATATCTGCATATTCAGTTTTGGGTAATGACTAGTCTCGATATGTCAAAGATCTGTCCGAGACCTCAACCACCAGGCAAAGCAAGCAAATCCGCTCTTGACCTCATCGCCGGCATGCCATGACCGCTAGGAGTAACTACAAAAGTCCAGCCATGTCCTCTTGAAAGCTTGTCGATTGTGAGCTCGAGCTTCTCACTTCACAGTCATGCCTGCCACGCTTCTGCTCGTATTGATGAGCTTGGCCTCGGTCGTTCTTGGTATACCACAGTTGTCTGGTGGGCGTCTAACTGGCAGTTCCTTTGGTATTCCTGGCATCAACGCTACTTACGACTATATACGTTCAAAAGCCACGATTAATCGAAAACAGGAGCTGATATCTCTGTCTACAGGTCATCGTTGGAGCTGGTCTTGCTGGCTCGGTCGTAGCAGGTCGTCTTACAGAGYACAGCAATGCTACAGTAGCACTGATTGAGGCCGGAAACTTTTACGAGTTGCAAAATGGCAACTGGAGTCAGATTCCTGCCAGTGAGTTTCAATCTCTGCACAGTCGCCAATGCTGTCCCTGATCATTCGAGCAGTGTCATTGCCATTCATCCGCTCGGAGCCAGACTTCCCACAGCCATTGATTGACTGGGGCCTGTACACGGAACCGMAGGTCAATGGTAAGATTCTACGATACACTCAAGGTAAAAACCTTGGTGGATCATCCGGACGTAATCAGATGCTGTACCATCGGGCTACGAAGGGCTCGTACGAATGGTTCGCGGACCACGTTGGAGACCAAGCCTACACCTATGAGAACATGGAGAAGTTCTTCAAACGGTCAATGAACTTTTCGGATAACGCAGAAAGACGCGTTGCAGGCTACAGCCCGAATTACGACGCTTCTGCTTTCTCGTCGGAGGGAGGTCCTCTTCAAGTGACTTACCCTTCAGAGACGAACCCATTTTCGCAGTACGGTCCTGCAGCATATTCTGCGGTTGGAATGAAGTCTCAGGATGGCTCTTCTAGCGGTATCTTGGATGGGTACGCCTGGTGGCAATACACCATCGATCCAACGWCAGGCCTTCGAAGTTCCTCGGAAAGCTCCTTTTTGACCAAAGCCTTCGAACGTCCTTCGTTGACGACATACCTAAATGCACAAGCCCGGAACATCATATTTGAGAACAACACAGCCACCGGTGTCAATGTGACCATCAACGGCATGTACCCATTCACCCTGACCGCTCGAAAAGAAGTCATTGTCTCGGCAGGAGTGTGGCACTCGCCTCAACTCCTCATGGTGTCTGGAATTGGCCCGGCAGAGACTCTCAACAAATTCAACATCTCCATGGTATCCGATCTCCCAGGAGTTRGGCAAAACATGTGGGACTCATGTGCCATCAACGGACCTCGCTACGAGATCGACCTTCCAGAAATCACGTCAATGGCCGCCATCTCCGAATCAGAGCGTATGCACCAAGCAGTACAGTCACTACTCACGAACGCTACTGGTCCACTTACCAATGAGGGCTCCAATGTCGTTGGGTGGTACCGCTTCCCCGAGGCTGTTCGCAACAATCTCAYAGCCGCAGCTCGCGAGGCTCTGGCGAAGTTTCCAAGTGATTGGCCCGAGGTTGAGTTCAATCTTGCTACTTCTGCGACTTCACTGTCCGTCACCAACACCACCAAGCTGACGGGTTCGATCGGTGCCCTTCTTGTCAAGCCACTTTCTCGAGGCAATATGACGATCCGCTCGGCCAGCAATCTTGACGCCCCCGTTGTCAACCCCAACTGGCTACGAGATCCGATCGATCAGGAAGTCGCAGTACAAGCTTACAAAGTGGCGAGAGAGATGTGGCAAGCTATTCCCATCAGAGTCGGCGACGAGGTCTTTCCAGGTAAAAACGTCACCACTGATGCCCAGCTCTTGGAGACGGTCGTCAGCCAAGTCAGCGTCATCCATCACTCTTCGGCTTCTTGTGCGATGGGCAAAAGTGATAACCCGGATGCTGTGGTTGATTCCAAGGGTCGTGTGTTTGGCGTGCAGAAGTTGAGGGTTATTGATTCTTCAAGTCTGCCTTTCACTCCTCCGGGTCATACACAGGGTACAACTTATGGGCATGCTGAGAAGCTCGTGCAGGATGTTCTGGATGCGCTGAATGGAGAGGATTGATGTATACAATAACGATGACGATAATGAAGAAATGCGCTGTGATGGACCATGTTTAGAAAGCTTTCGATAATAGAGCGCTCTCCAGTGTTCGCGAGCAAGAGATTAATCCACATCGAAAATTACCGCGATGGATTCAGGCACGACGTTGGGAAATTCCGTCCTTATCCGTTTGGAAATAAATTGCACGCCATCTCCGTGGCTACACCGGCCAATCCAGTACCTTGTTCGCCAATAGATTGCCTGTCGAATACAGAGGGGGTCGAATCGCGAGCCAGATGTAGACTTTGATCGATCGGGAAGTCAATGGAAACAGAAGCTGCCAGAAGTTGGTTCGTTCAATTGACTACCTAGGTACCAATTCGAAGGTCATCTCCTTGGCTGCAGCATCAATCGTAGTACCCTGAGCTTCTTCAGCAGCAAAAGCTTCCTCGCGAATGGAGGAAAACTCTAAGAGTCATTGGGTTTGCATCAACATGGAATGCTGCATGAAAACCTCCCGCTGCAGCAACTCATCCTGTCGCTCCTTCATGACCACRCGGCAAATGTGTCCACCGAGTAGGTTTCCGCACCAGCAAGTCCATCCCGTTGGATCCCAGGTATTCCTGAAAGCAGAAACAAAAGCATAAGCAAGAGAAACACAATTTAGCTATCCCCAGGGAATCAGTCTCTCGTATCGGCACGGGGGCTTCAAAGCATGCACTTACTTGCAGAGCTTTTTGAGAGACTCAATGAACTCCTTCCTCATGTCTGTGTTGTAGTTCCCACCGCCCTTGATAGTCAGGGCCTCCTTGCCGAACTCCAAAACCTCTACACCAGCGTCCTTGGCCTGCTTTTGCTTTCCAATGGCCTCAAGTAGCTGTGCGGCTTCCATATAGAGAGCCTTGGCGGCCTTGCGGGGGTCTGTCTCAGTGGAAACTCCACCCTCCAACCGCAAACGACGAATATTCGGTGCCTCGGCTAGCAAGATCAGAGCCATGCGAGCTCCTTTCTTGTAGTTCTTGACCTCAACGTTGCAAATCTTACTCCGAGTGCTCCGATATTCGACGAGGAATTCGCCGAGGACAGTCGTGCTCTCGAACCGGAGTGGGTGGTTGTACAGGATAGCGGCCGCTTCAGCGTTTACCTGGAGCTTGTTAGCCGAAAACTCGAGGAGAGCGAAATGGGCTGGCTCTTGTAGGTGAACCTGGAATGAAATTCACTTACCATTTTGCTCACTGCAAGAAGGCCCACACGCTGCTTGGAGCCATCTGCGAACGACTTGGAGTACGGAACTTTGTCCGTGGCGCGTTTTCCATCCAGAACGATGGCCGTGGTCTCCTCCGTCAGGCCCTTTGGCGCGAAATACATGCGATAGACGGTGTTTCGGACGGCGATTGGCAGGTCCATGAACTTGAATGGTTTGGCGGGTCGAAGGATGATCGCCTGGTATCCCTGGTAGGGACCCTCAGTCAGAACAGTCTAGAGTGGACGTCAGCGGCAGAGTTCTATGGTTCTACAGTGGAAAGCGTGTTGTTTACCGATTTGACGACGGTGAACGCGTTGGCAGCTCCCAGCTCCAAGTTGAGGCTGTGGCCGCCGGATGGCAGCGCCAAGGCCTGCTGGGAGCCCTCGTATTTGACCGTGATCACTGAAGTGTCGCCATCAGCAGCCAGGATCTTGTAATCACGTGGTGGAGCTGCCAGTTTTGGCTTCCGCGGAGTGGTGGATGGTGCCTTCTTGGGAGTATCGGCGGCGGAAGCCTTGGGCTTGCTCTTGGGGGTGCTCGGCTCAGTCTTGACGCCTCCCGGCTTGACAGCCGCTTTCGGAGCCATGGCAGTGGATGTGGATGTGGATGTGAAGTGTTGGAAAAACTGAGGGGAAAAAGTGGACGTTTAAAAGAGAAGGAGATTCGAAGATGGAAAGTTAGATAGGGCTGTGAATGAGTCCAAAACTCTAAATCAATGGGCCCCTCACTTTGATTTCTCTCTCGCTCTGAGCGGTTGTGATGACACATCAAAGACCCTGCCCATTAGCAGCGTCAGAAGCAACTCTAGGGAGATGCGAGCGAAGAGCTTTTCCGGCGAATAGGGGCGGTTCGAGCCAATGTTTTCTTGCATGATCCAGGCTGGCGCTAATGAATGAACTCGCAACAGATGGTAAATACCCGTCTCTCACGAGAATCCAGCGGGTTAGTGGTATGGAGAGGAAGACCTGAGCATCCTCCTCGACTCTGCACTAAGTTCCGTAGCCTTTCCCGATCCACGGTCGATGGTCCCTCTTCCCAACTGTCTTGAAAATAGCTCTCTTAATAGCGTGATAGCAGGCCTCATGCTCGGTGTGGCCCTACATCCCATCACAAAGATAAAAAATGTGTACTTACAAACTTACAAAGCATTAGAAGCCTGAAATGCGTACTGGTCGAGTGTGTGCGAGACTCTCAGCAAATTTATGCGACGAATCTAGTCATTGGAGACTGGACCATCGCCCTTTGGTGATGGTGCGATGGGGACAAGCGACAAACCAACATCGTTTACCCTTGGATTCTTCGCCATTTCCCTGAGAACCAGCACGCAACTTGTGATTTCATGTAGTGATTGGCCCATAGCACACTCCATCAACGTAATTCGTGTGGACTGTGTACGGCATGCCAGCTTCGGGAGTAACAAATTGAGTGCATGTTATGGGGCCTCAAAAATCAAGATGGAGTTTGGACTATCTCGAAAATTGGGAATAATCGGGGGAAGAGATGTCGTGAAGTCGAAAGTAGCGCCAAGCCTAGTCTCGTGGCGCGCCTTCCAAACGCGGGCTCGAACGCGACTAGCTATTATTCTTCTACAACCTCCGCTCTATCCCTCTGCCTGCAGTACAACATGGCTGATGAGCAACTCACCAATGGTAATGGCAATGCCGAGGTGCCTGCAGCCAATCTCGACGCTGATGTTGAAATGAAAGAGGAAGCGCCGATCGAGGTATAAGTTACCGCATCCCTCCCTGCGCTTGCTCTCTCCCTCACTAAATACATCCTAGGCACCACCACTCGACAACATCCAGCAAGCCGATCCCACCGATCCCAACCCTCCGCCACAAGCGCCTTCAGATGCTCCAGCACCTCCAGWTGCTCCAGCTCCAGCGCCAGTGCCCGTTCGCGCTCCCTCTCAAGAGACGATTCCTGCGCCTGCTCCTGCTCCTGCCCCGGCTCCCGTGCCGGCTTCGATCCCCGAGCATCTATCAACGATTGCACCTGCCATCGCAACCCCACCAGGAGGTGCTACTACTCGACCCAATTCAATGCCTCCACAGCCTCCTGCGCGTCCAGACAAACCTGTTGCGCATGGTGGCCCAACACGTCAATATCTCAACTCAAAGGTTACGCCGCATCTGCTGGAAGGAATGAAGCACTTGGCCATGTATGAGCCGGAGAAGCCTTTGGAATGGCTTGCCGACTTCTYGAAGCAGAGGAGTGCGGAGGTGGAGGGTTAGACTCTCTTGAGGACCTACCTGAGCTTCCAGGGAAACGTATGAAGATGCAATCATCTGCATGGCAAAGGCGTTGTTGTCTGGCGACACAGTACATGCTCAGCCGAGGCTGGAGCTTGGAAATACCCTYTTGTTCAACGGCGAAATGCGAATGCAAGGTTGATAATCACCGGTTTCGTCGGGCCTAAGATGGAGAGAGCCAGATCCTGGACCTCGCTCTGATAAAGGCTGGTATTCATGACATTTAACGATCCCGAATACAACGATGCGCGAACTCGAGTAGTGGCCAACAGCAAATGCGTGCCAGTCAGTCATTGACGGCGAAGGACGTACGATGCTTGGCGTGCTGCCTTGTCGCGATCGTGGGAATATCGACTCGTTGAGAAGCATTTTGGGTCCTGTCATCAATGCGATTTGGTTCTCGACCTGCTCGAGCCCGGGATCGACGGACAGGAGCCCTGGTCGAACACCTCCAGGCTTCAGGCGCTATTGAATGCCGAGCTAGATCCCTGTCAGCAGCCCTGACTGCCCTTGTCGAACTATCCGAACCTTCCGCATCCTCCATCGATCCTCCAAGCTACAGGGTACGATCCGCACAGGGTAAAGGCGCATTGTGGTGTATCCAGCTCAGCGAATCGCTGATGAAGGCTTCTAAATCACGTAAAGCAGCCATGATTATCAGCTCATGTGCGTGTACGACACCGTAGTGGTCGGATGATACGCCGGTTGGCTGATATATATACCCCGGCATGCCAGAGTGTGACGGGAGTCGATGGCTTGTCAGTATATAAAGCGAACATCCCTCTTCATTTTAACCCCCCCATCTTCCCTTTCACCGGAGTATTTCATTCTCATTCAATCATTTGCAATTCTCCGAACTTTCGAACCATGTTCTGCACTCCTCTACCACCTCATACAGGCAACCCAAATGTCTCACCAAGAGACTTTCCAATTCCCACTATCAACATTTTACCTTTGAAACGAGTCTGGTCGAAGTCCACTTTACGTACAACCGTCTCAGTCGTCGAACTAAAACGCAAGCTGTCTGCAACCACAACCGACATGCCGATATCTGAAAATGAACAACAACGTCCCGTCAGCGACACAAAAACTCAAAACGCCACAACCGACGATAATCTAGAGAAATCCAAGAAGCAATCGCCAGCCCTCAAATCCAAACGATCAATGGTCTGGCTGAAAAAGGTCTTCACTCGCAATTCCAACGATACAACCGTTGAAACCGAAGCTCCACCACAAGCGACGCAACATGGAGAAGCTACGATGACAAGGACAATAACTTCAAACTCTGATAATGTCGAAGACCGAGGGGCAAAGAATGGCAAGCCAGGGTGAGTTTGTTGTGTCATTATTGCCGCCAAGAGCTTTGGCTGACGATGAGTGTAGATATTATCGTGAACCTCAATCGTAAGGCGTTTCTCGAGGCTTGCGAGGTTGATGTGTTTGCTTGTGATGCTGACCGATGTTGAAGGTGGCGGGCTGCGGAATCATCGGCTTTCTATACTGGATTGTGAGATGAGCTGGATGGCTGAAGAATGGTATAGACTGGATTACTCCAGGTCGAGACTCCTGATACTATTTCGGCGACGGTTGTACCTAGACTGCAGGATCATGTCTGGTACTTACTTTACCGCCTTTCCCTTGGGTCTTATAATCTGCATATGATAGTCAGGCGGCTGGGAAAATATTGCAAGTATCATTTCAATCGAGTGAATGCCGTAAGCGCCATGCGACTTGAAAAGAGATAGTTAAATGGATAAAGTCTCAATACAGATGCTTTCATTGAACGCCATAAGAACCAGTCCGTCAACATAGGTGGCCATCGTGAAGCACCGATGGATCAGTGATCCGCATCTACATCGCTCAGTAAACGCCAGTGCAAAAATCAAGCTCTCCCAGAGCCACCCGCTCACTATACAAGAAAATCGTAAGTCACCCCTTATCTCTCTTCCCAAAGAATCAAGAGTAAAAAGCTCCACGCTGGAAGCTCTCGACAGGCACATCACCCTGCTTGGAGTGAATGACTGGTGGCTCCTTCGGCGCCTTCTTGATCTCAGCCTTCTCCTTGTCGGTGATCTTCATAGAGTTCGCTCGGCTGGCTGCGTTCTCAACACTTGCCGTCATGGTGTTGACTCGCGAACTCGCTTCGCTGTTTGTTGCGCTCTTGGCAGCAATCTGCGCTTGCGCAGGCCTTCGCTGGATGGTCTCCAGGTATGGGCTTGGGAGGTATCCCACGCCACCGTCTCGTGCACGGCATCGCCACCATTCTGATGGCTGACCCATTGGGTCTGACTTGGACAGAACGGCGACGAGGTCGCCCTTCTTTACAGCGAGGTCCACGCCCTCTTGGAATGGCTGGCCTGGTTGGGTTTGAGGAGTGTAGTCGTAGAGTGCACGGCAGAAGTCCAGCTTGCTGGGATCCAGAGGTTGCTGTTGGCCATCTGCWCCATATGGCGCGCCGGCAAGTTGACGCTGCTGTTCAGCTTCTTGTGAGGACGCCAAAGCACGAATCAACTTGCCCATCAGGTATGGCAACCCGAAGACTGCAAGCACAAAGAACACAAATGGCTTCCTGCTCGGTCTTGGCTGCGCTGGAGACCCGTCCGGTCCTGGTTGGCCAGAGAAAGAGGCAAAGTTCGCAGGCGTCAGCTCTTTTGAAGACGCTGGAGGTGGTCGTCCTGTAAGTTTCGCCAGCGCTGTTCGAATCCAGCGCATGATTGTGAAGATTCCCAGAACGGATCCGAGTGTTTGTCGCAGGTTGCCAAACTGCTCTGCCACGCTGACCATGGCGAAAAAGGAGGAGTGAGTGGCCATGTACGTGCTCTCCAGCATTTGTGCGAAGCCACCGAAAGCTCCAACTATGCTCTCAATCATCTGAAAGGTAGCTTGTGTGCTGTTGCTGAACGTCTGCGTCAGGCTGGGATCCTGGCCGTTGGGGCCCATCATTCCAGGCCCGCCGTACATCCCACCGCCATATCCTCCCATGCCTCCCATGCCTCCCATACCTCCATAGCCACCTCCATACATCCCACCTCCATACATCCCACCGCCCATTCCACCCATGCCGCCGAAGCGGCTGTATGGCGAGCCGTATGACGACATTCCTCCAATCCCACCTCCAATCCCAGTGCCGTAAGGAGAGGTCCGATTATAAGAAGAAGAGTAGTTTGCAGCTGTTCGCGATGCAATAGAGTTAAGCGCGTCCGGTCGTGCAGGCAGAGCAGGAGTGGCAGCAGAAGAGTTCGACGTCGGATTCGCTACTGTTGTGGTCATTGAAGTCGGTACCGCAGCTGTCTCTCCGTCAGTCATATTCGACGTAGCAAGGTATAAGCTTCCAACATACCGCTCGTGTTGCCTCCTGCTCGCTGTGTTYCCCACGGCTTGGGCGGGGAGGCCATAATCCGGTGTGCTTTGTTGCTTCGCGCACTCTTAGCGAGTTCGGCTTATGGTAGGCAGCGCGGCATGTGCAAATGGCGCCGCGCTGTCAGACTTCACAATGCACCGGCAATCGCGCAAATCTTGCACGGAGTGCTGGAGCAAGACGCGGCGCAGTTGAAAGTGGTCAAGGGAAGGATGTTTTCGGAAGAATGCAGGTCAAGTTGCGCTCGTGGTGATCGCCACAAAGAGTCTGGATCTTGCCGAGGTGTTTAAGGCGGATTGCTCATCGCACCCCGGTCTCTCTAGCCTCCAGGCTCGGTCGAACCCCATGGAACGAATTGGGGAGAGCATTGAAGCACATGTGGTTTTTCTAGGAGACGTACCACGGACTTCGTCAGGCATTCAATGCACCCGTGGACAGCATACGAGAGGTGCCTGGCTTGACCGCCCGGACGGCGTGGCAGGGAACAAAGAMATGGGAGTCACTGACGATAAGAGTGTGCAAAGAGGCATGAAGATGGACAATTGAACAGATCTGTAACAAAACATCGTGAGGACCGACTATTGTCGCGCCCGCCGCACCGAGGCAGCCACGTACTGAAACTGCAAGCCTTTCTCTGGCGGGCGAGACGGATCCTCAACTATGTACAGGCGCTTGGAATATCCAATCGCTGAGGAAGAAAACAACAACGTTGAAGTACACCCAGCCCAGCCCAGCCCATAATCCCGGTTTCGTCGCTTTGTATGGTTTTGGCCGTTCACGTCCCAACTTCCCTTCTCCCGCTTGGGGAAGACACCAAGGACGTATTGGAAGAGAAGCAGGTTCATCACTGCTGCAGCAAGCTGCAAGCTGCAAGCTGACCTACGAGCTCAGCTTGAAGAGGGAAACCAAGTTGCTCAGGCTGTCCTCCATGGTGTCCTTGACCATGTCATCAAGGAACGTCATTGGCATGTCGTTGCCGAACTCGGTGCTGTTGTCGATGATCTTGATATGCATGTTGTCCTTGTACAGGAGCAATGCAGCCTTGATGGTTCCGGTCACTGGGCGCTCAAAGTAATCGCTGTCACCCCCGGCGATGTTGCCGTGCATGGTGCTCTTGCAGCGAGTGTCGCCAGCCGCGAGAACCTCGAAGATATCGAATTCGCCGCATCCGGTGGTCCAGCACGAGCACTCTGGCTTGCCGTACTGGAGCGTGCGTGGTATTTGAGCGTTTAGCATCCAGATGGCGGGCATATTGACTGGGTCGTAAGGGTTGGTGGCAGTCTCGCCACTGTCTGGCATGCCGAACTCGAAGAAGAATGCCTTACTTGGGCCGTCGAAGCCGTGGTAAGCAACGGTGCCGTCACGGGAGAAGCCACAGCCTTCGTCGTCGGAACACTTTTTGTCACTCATAATGACGACCTCGGTGGACGACTTGAGCGTGCAATCCTCGAGGACAGTGGGAGCCGCGACACCGGAGCAGGCATCGGTGCTGGCGTATGACAGAGAGTTTCCAAACTGCATATCGAAGACGCCGGAACCAGTGCCACCCTCGTGGTTCAGGAAGACAAGACCATTAGAAGTTCCGGACGAGGCGTCGTAGTATGCCTGGCGGGTCCATCCATTTGAAGAGCTGGAGTCATCGTCAGACGAAGACGCAGAAGAGTGCGAGCTGGCGGATGCATCAGAGGATGCGGCAGCCGGACGGCGAGCCGGCTGGTAGGCGGCTGGCGCAGAGGCTTCCGCAGTGGATGCTGCAGGTGCGGCAGCAGATGTGGCAGCTGCACCGCCGGCATACTCGTTCACCCACGAGACTACTTCGCCGTTGATCATGGCAGTGACCATATCGCCGAGCCCGCGCTTCTCCTTCGCAGCGGCGTCACGAGCATGGTGCAAATGCGCGTGGCCATGTCCGTGGGCATGGCGCCTGTCGTTTGCACTACGGCGGGCCAGCTTCGCCTTGCTGGGGGACGAGCTCGGAGTGTAGACGGCGAACTGCTTCAGATTCAATGGGCCGCGGAAGTGCATTGACACCTCTTCGTCGAAAGGTGACATGGTTCCAGAGTAGCCACTGGGCGAGCTGGCGCATGTGCCTCCGGTGGAGTCCATGGCGGTGATCTTGTTGTACGATCCCGTCCCACCAACGCCTGAATAGGTGATCGCGTTGACCTTCTGGCAGTAATAGTTGCCTCGAGAGGTGTCAGTATGGATGCTTATGAAGCGTTCGTTGGCGCATCCTTACCATTGTCATCGGTGCTGCCATGAGCACACAAATCGGCCAAAGCCGTGGCGGCAAACAGCGTTGCTGCGATGAAGGACTTCATCTTTTCGTTCCGGCTGTCGAGGTCGCGTTGATGTGTCGCAGTAAGTGCAGGGAGGTGCGAAGACTCTCGCGCGTGTCGCTTTTAGGCGCTTATTGAAATTAAGTTGCGATTGTTGATTTTTGATTATTATCGCGGTGATGTCGATTGACGTGTTTTTCCAGGACCGCAAATGAGTGAGTGGTCGCGTGGGATGGCTTTAATGATCGACTGGAGTGAGTGTGGTCAAAGAGTGACTGAGGAATGAAGAGGGAGAGGGATGCGAGAGGGATGATGATCGGAGGGATGATCGTTTCACCACAGGGAAGGAGCTTGGACGCGTACTGCAATGCCGCTGCCCGCAGATCTCTTCATTTCGGGGCTCGAGATGGCTGTCTCTTGCGTCTGCACTTTGGAGCATCCGTTGTTCTTACATGCATCTTCACCGGCATCTACGTGTCCACGCCGCTTGGAGCATCAAATGTTTGCCGGCGCTGCATGAAGGAATGTAGGAATGTGGCAAAGCCGGCATACTGTACTCGTGAAAAGAAGCTTTGTACCTAAGCATCACAGGCCTGCGAACTAAATTTGATTGTTCCAGAGTTTATATTCCGTGCATGCGGAGTGTCTAAACTTTCTCCACGTACTTCAGTACGTAGGAGGAGAGCAACGAGCTTTGGATTTGCCTATAGCAGTATACTCTGTCTTTTTTAGAACGAAGCAAAGATCAAGCTGACGCCTTAGTCGATCTACCCCTGGCTTCGGCACAAATGGATGGCTGAATGTGAGTCTTGGCTGCGCTACTCCTACAGACCTTTGTACAGCTGATTGTCGCAAAGAACCATTAACTTTGCCCAACGACAGCACAACTCGTGTCATAAAGCCGTCAACGATGTCACCTTGTCACGAACATGCGAATAAGCAACGCGGATGAACGGTGCCGTGTCTTGTCCTGAGCTTGTTTGCGCCACGACTTCGATGCCGTAGTTCCGTTGAAGATGAAGATCGTCGTCCTCTGCGTGGGACTCGCATCGGAACCATGCAAGGATCGCTGCCACGAGTCATCTGTGCTTGAGCCGTGACTGGGTCCAACATCACGGAGGTCGTTGTAGCAGCTACCGAAATCACGAGAGACATTGCACGACTGCATGGCATTCTTCTGTGTGCATGAGAAAACGCACCGTCACCAATGATGTGGCATTCAGGCACGATCAAGCGCATGATCAAACGCCCTGCTTGCTGGAGCAACAACGGCTCGGTGCTGCCAATTGCGAAGATGCAGGTTTTGCGCCATGCATGTGCTGTAGCAATCATTCGTAGGGATCAACGAGCACGAGTGTCTGTACCTGGTCTTGTAGCGGCATCAGWTTCTTATAAGCGTACAAACACCGCAGCAGTGCATGGATGTTGTACATCCCGTTGAGCGATGCGCAGGTTCTGGCTCTCCCTGGGAAAGCATCGTAACCAGGCCCACTGTGCGATTTGGAGAAGTACTTCTTCGTGCGCTGTGGACCGGGTATCACATGCTTCAGAAGCTCCGGGCGAGCAGTGAGATTTTGGCGGCCGATGACAAACCCGAGGCGATTGCTGCGTTGGGCAAGAAACGCAGGACCAGGGCAGCGTCGCAGTGCTGCCAGGCTGAGTTTGGGTATGGAAGAAGCAAAAGCGAAGTGAGAGTGAGCTGATATAGAATGTCGTTTATGTTGCTGAATCTGTAGCAATGACGGAAGAGGAAGAGGCAGCTAGCTATATGAAGTTGTACCTACAGGATGAATACGACAGACAGGTGCGCAGAGCCGCAGAGCAACCTGCGACTTCGCAGCCCGCCAGGTCAGCGGCGGCTCATTACCTACGGAGAACACGGATACGAGGTGGTGTTCCATAGCTTCTCAAACACGCTGACCAAGACTCTAAGGAGAGAGACAGGCTGCTAGCTACCATTGAACAGCTGATGTGCAACATTGCTATGAATCTGTTGATGGAATGTTAGCTCAGATTCTGATGAAAATTGAGTTGAAGCAAGTAGTGTTTGGAAACGATACAATCAGTTAGTCCATTATAAATCATCGAGCCTTGCGGCACTGACATGAGAGGTGCCAATAGTGTAAAATGGTACACGAGTCATCATGTAGAGGGAAGTAGGAGGGAAGAGCATGCGGAGTACCTACCATTGGGATGAGCACTGCTGTAGATTGTGCCGAGTGCTTCGTCGCCAGCTTTCGTTTGATGGCAATCTGCAGGTGCGTGTGATGGAAGCAGTCGGGAGCCTTCATGGGGCTGGGTTTGCGAGCGGATGCTGTCTCCTTTTGCCGTCCCATGCGGCTCTTCGTCACATCTCGAGTCTACGTTCAGGTTATCGAGTTGGAAGCTGTGGGCGAAGTGAGGCTGCGATAGCGAGCCCTGTAAATGTTGCGGCTTGGGTGTGAAATGGAAATGCAGCAGAGAAAATTTAAGCAGGTCAAAAGCACGACCCGCACGGCTCGGACCGCCGGCAGCAGCCCGGACATCGTTCCTTCCAACCCTTTGCAAATTGCCTCAAACTAATTCGTCACATCCTGCCAGCAGTGGGAAGAGTTAAAGTATTGTTTTTACTCGAAATTGATAATCAAACCGGGCCCTCGATGCCACTTCAAGGCTCCAGCATTGCCTCCAGCTGTCATTCACTATCATTGACCCTTTATCCCTTCCACGACCACCATCGTAACCTACATTGGCGACGACGAGGCACATTTGATGGCAACGGTGCCTTCTAACATTGTAGCAGAATTGTCAAAGATCTTTGAGCCAGGCGCGGTCCACCTTCTAGAATGAGCTCTGACACTTCTAAGAGTCTGTCGACGATTCCGTAGGCTCGCCGTTCCCTGGCGAGTGACTTGACTGATAGGAGTATTTTGGCAGTCCTGGGCATGCCGACTGCATCGAATGGATCGACCATCGGAAGCGACAGGTCTGGCAGTCTACTCTTATCCAAAATTCTACATCTCGAGAGCTCTCGGGCTCGAGTTTGAAGACTGCCTCGGGTCCTGCGCGTTGTGATAAATGTGGAGTGCAAAATACACGCGGTCCTGGCAAAGACAAAGAGGGAAGAAAAGAAAGAAGGCAGAAAAGAAGCCAGAAGAGGAGGCTGCAGAAAGCCAGGCACCAAAAGAGCTTATCAATCCGCACCCTCATCACCCAAAAGGGTGACGATTAGGCGGGTTTGAGTGGTGTCGCAGGGCTTTGGCATTTGCAAACGCCCTTTGAAGCATATTTCAGCACGACCGCAGATCTGCTTAAGGCCCATGCTATGTTCATCAAATCTGGTCTCCCTGGTTTGTTAGGCTGGATGCCTCGAAACGTAAACTAGGTTCGCGGATTCGTGGAGCAGATTTCCCAGTACTCAGGATGGAGCAACAGCGAGGATTTACCATTGCTCTGGGTACGTGTGCCAAGCCAGAGAGCAAGCTTCCTTTTGGCCTGGCCAATTTATTTGCAACACAGACAGAGCTGTCGATATGAGAAATCATCCACAAGAGTAGCGCCCCGGACGGTGTCCCCTCCCGGTTGGCGCCGGAGGCTAGGAGGGTGTCGAGAATTCCGGTATATCCTCCGACCAAGACGGCTTGTAGAGCAGTCTTGCCATACCAGCCCTCAGGCAGCTCGTTCGGATCAGTGCCATTGCTCAGCAGTTGTTTCGCCAAAGCAGGGCTGCCGTCAGAGCATGGGATCTGGAGAGGCGCATTGTCTTCTCCATCTTCTTCTTCTAAAGCTTCGTTCATATGTCCAATTGCGATCGTTCGATGAATCCCACCTGTACATGGTATCATTTCGTACTTGATGTGAGCAATGAGGTCCAGTTTTCGGCTCTTGTAATCGACCCCGTCACCAGGGCATGTCTTGAATTGTGTCGAGGCTAGCTATCTTATGCAAGCCGGCGAGCTCAACAGCTGCAAATGAACGAAACGATTCCGCAGTTCAGGCCGAATCGTTACCTTCGGGTACTATAGTCTGACGAAGATGCACTCAGCCTGTGAGTTTGAGTTCCCGCTAGCGGGACTAACCGATCCAAGCCTCAGGCACCCACCTTCCGGAGAAAGGGCCCATCTCGAGCAGCCTTGAGCGAACCTCCATGCGTGCTATTGTCGATTTTCTGGAGCTCATTAATTGCGGTACGCGCGCTGATTGCCTCGACTGTCTTTAGCTATCGCCCAGTCCGATTCGAAATCCACCCGCGACCATGGACTCCGGCCGGAAACGAAGATATTCGCAGGCAGCCACTCCCTCGACCAGCGATGGGAACGCGACCAAGAAGCTGAAGCTACTGGTACGTTGTGACGCATTATTTGCGCGTAGAAGAGAGACTCTTTGGCGCTGGAGTCGCGAAGGATGGGCAGGCAGCGCGTGTTGAGATGCGGTCGGTGTTGTTGCAGATCAGAGCAAGCCAGCGCGAGCGCGATGATGAGAACTTACCTTCGGTCTACTCACCCGCCAGAAGCACTACACCCGGGACCCGCGCGTTCTGGCAGCACCATACTGACATGTCTCTCCGCAGAACYCAAATCCCGCGCCCTCCGCGCAGACACCCGCGCAAACAACTGCGGAAGCCGTGCAGAAGGTCGGTCTGAAGCTGGTCGAGCAGGTTCGCAATGCGACCGACAAGAAGTATCAAGTCACCGTTTCCATGCATGCGATCGATGCTGACCCGTTTTGCCAGCAAACGACCCATCGCGGATGCCTTTTTGGAACTGCCACCTCGCGACCAGTTCCCCGACTATTATCAAATGATACGCATGCCGTTAGCTCTGGACACAATCAAGAACAAACTACGACAGAATCTGTATCCTACCATTTCCGCGATCGAGAGGGACTTCAAGCGGATGACCTGGAATGCAAAAGAATACAATCTTCCAAAGAGTGACATTTACGAGGATTCCGAGCGCATCCGCAAGCTGGTCTACAACTACATGAAGACACACAACCCTGCGTACGCGGACCCGGCGTACCATGCCGAACCTACGCCCTTTGTCGAGCACAAGCTCACTCTGACAAACGGTGCACGCAATGGCGAGAGTGTCWAGCAGGAGCAACAGATTCGACCTGAAGGCAGCAAGACGAGGATCTCACTTGTAAACTCCAGACGATCAGAGACGAAGCGCTCGGAACCGCCATCGGAGAGGAAGCCGTCAGCAGCCCCAAGTGCATCCGTAGGTGAGGATGAGGCAAGAGAAGTTGAGGACAGCGGCGTTAAAACCAGCGTGAACGGAAATGGCATTGCGAATGGCGTAGATCGCGACTTCACCGGCAAATCGTTCGAGGATGCCCAGCGAATGATTGTGAAAGACCTGATTGAACGGAAAGATGGAGATGGAGGGTGAGTTGTGACAGAGCTCGTCTAGCTATATGCGCCGGCGCTGATGTCCCATGTCCAGAATTGAGATTTTCACGCCCTTCGTCACATTGCCATCGAGGAAGCTCGAGGATTACTACAAGATCATACGACATCCTGTGTCCCTGAAAAGCGTACAGAAGCGCACTCATGGCATTCACGGGCGCGATGAAAATACAGGAGTAACCGACTTCAAATCATGGGATGCCTTCGAGGAGGAAGTCAGCTTCATCTGGCGCAATTGCAGAGAATACAACGAGGACGGGAGCGAGATGTATGAGCTTGCAGGCGAGTTTGAGGTATGATTCCCACCAGGCGTCATGATCACCATTGGAAATGCTAATCCTCTTGCAGGAAACGTTCAAGGCCCTACTCGCCGAAGCCAAGTCAAAGGTCGATGAGCCAGCCGCGGCGAGACTCAAGCTCGCAGGACCCAAGGCCAAATCTGGAGTTACCCTGAATCTACATCAACACCGAAATTCGCCAACACCGGGTGTCAGCGTTGACAGTGACGCTCTTCTCCGCCAACGGCAAATGGTACAGGCTGGCGTGAATGGCGAGCAGACGCCGTCGAGGCCAACTCCGCCCACAAACGGCGCCACAAGACCACCATCGCAAGCAGCAGCAGCGGCCACGCCGGGTCCATCAAACAAGGCTCAAAGCCCGCCATTCCCTGCTGTCAAGCACGAAAAGATGGCTACGATGTCCCCTGCGCCTGGTGCGGCGCCAGCGGTACAGCCTGTTGCGAACGGTCTTGTGAACGGCACAATGCCGCCGCCAGTGGCACGACCAGCGAGTAACAGCCCATTTCCAGGCCATCCTGGTATGCCACCGCCTGCGAACGGTTACCACTTCACTGCACCTGCTGCATTGCCTCCCACACCACTCCGCGCATACCCTATCGCGCAAGCTCTTTTGCCAGTCGTTGCGATATCGACAATTCCCCAGCTCCAGATCCCGAAGCCACACCGCCTTATAATACCACCTCATCCGTCGCTCTCACATCAGAGCGCCACTGTAACATTACCACCAACACACCACATTTTACAGATTGCACCGACCATCAGCAAGGAGCTGTCCATGGGACGGCCGTACAAGATGTTTGTCACTTTGAATGGGGGGCGTTTGACTCAGCGTGATACACAGTTTCACGCTGATTCAGGCAAGAGAACGCATGTTTATGAAGGCCAATTGGCCTCGGGCGTGAACAGGATTGAAGTTGAAGTCGCTGCTGCAAAGGTTGATGCGGATGCAAAGGGATTGGATATTGAGAAGGTCACAGTGTATGCCAGTCTCACAAGGTAGATAGATAGCTACCAGCATACTTTTTTTATGATTTGCATTGAAATGCAACTCTTGGTTCTGAAGGATGAGTCGCGTTTTGGCGTGTTGTGAAGTCGCATTTTAGGCTCATGTAAAAGTTTAGTCCCCACCTGGCACCTTCATTCACTTCTCAACCTCGAGGCAACATCATCTCCCCAATGAACATCACTTGATCGCGCGGCACTGGACCACCGCCAGAGACAATGTCGGACGCCGATTTTAACGCGGTCAAGGCCGCGCAGGCGGAGCGCAACGCGAGCTCAGGAAAGCGAGGCATCAACGACGCTTCAGGCCAGCGCACTAACGGCACGAAGGTGTCCCTCACGAAGGCCATGGACACGACTCTATACGGCGACGACGACCGCTCGGCTTACAACACCAGCATCGCCGTTGACGATGACGAAACCATGGCGGACGGCGACGATGATGGCGATGGCCGGCTGGTGGGCCAGTATACGGCTACGGCTGCACAAATTGGTGAGTGGGCGCATGGAGAGACAGCAGAGGACGATATTCTGGATAGCCGGGAGAAGCAGGCGCAAATTGCGAGCCGGGAGACGGATTATCAAAAGCAGCGGTACAAGCGCACTCTGGAAGGTGGTGAGGACAAGACGTTCAAGGAGGTCATGGAGCAGCGAGAACTTGAGCGGGAGGAGGCACGCGTGCGGGGCCTCTTGGAGGCAAAGAAGAAGGAGCAGATCGCGGCAGGCGAAGATGATGATGACATGGACGGTGTCGAACATCAGGCAACGCTCCAGAATGGCGAGGTCGGCACCCCGGAGCCCGAAGACAAGCACACATACAACGAAGACTCAGAACGACCCGCCGCACCCAAGAATCGGACTCGAAAGCGGAGGTGGGACACATCTGGAGACACTAGTGGGGATGTGGCGATGAGCGGCGCAAACGACGATACATCTACGAACGGCATCAATGGCCATGCTGCCAATGGTGCGGAAGATGCAAAGAGGTCGCGATGGGATTCTACGCCTGCGCCAGAGAGCGACAGTGGAGCTGCCAAGAAGCGATCAAGATGGGATCTTGTCTCGAGCGGAGGCGCGACATCTGCGGCGCCAGACGCTACTCCTGTAGCGCCTGCTTTCGGAACTGACCCATCTGGTCGAAATGCGGCAATCTCGGACGAGGAGCTGGACGAAATGTTGCCCAGTGAAGGCTACAAGATCCTCATTCCACCCCCAGGTTACGAACCTCTACGAGCTCCTTCCAAGCGTCTCGCACCGTCTGCTACTCCAGCGCACACCGGTGGCTTCATGAATCAGGAGTCAGTTGATCCACGATCAATGGGCAAGCAGCTTCCTTCAGAAATTCCGGGTGTTGGAGATCTCCAATTTTTCAAGGCCGAGGACATGGCCTACTTCGGTAAACTCGTTGATGGCGCCGATGAGAACGACCTTAGTGTGGAAGAACTCAAGCAGCGCAAAATCATGCGGTTGTTGCTCAAAGTGAAGAACGGCACTCCGCCTATGAGGAAGACTGCTCTTCGTCAACTCACGGACAACGCGCGTGCTTTTGGTGCAGGCCCACTTTTCGACCAGATCTTACCATTGTTGATGGAGAAGAGTCTCGAGGATCAGGAGCGCCACTTGCTTGTCAAGGTCATTGATCGTGTTCTCTACAAGCTCGACGACCTGGTGAGACCCTATGTGCACAAGATTCTTGTCGTCATTGAGCCATTGCTCATTGATCAAGACTACTACGCTCGAGTTGAAGGACGTGAGATCATCTCCAACCTCGCCAAAGCTGCTGGTCTTGCTCATATGATTGGAACGATGAGACCTGACATTGACCACGTTGACGAGTATGTCCGCAACACCACAGCACGAGCCTTTGCTGTTGTGGCTTCCGCGCTTGGTATTCCTACCCTTCTTCCTTTCTTGAAGGCAGTCTGCAAGAGTAAGAAGTCATGGCAGGCTCGACACACTGGTGTCAAGATCGTGCAGCAGATTCCCATCCTCATGGGTTGTGCCGTTCTTCCTCATCTCAAGGGACTTGTGGAGTGTATCGGCGAGAACCTCAACGACGAGCAGGCCAAGGTCAGGACAGTCACATCGCTGGCCCTTGCTGCGCTCGCCGAGGCTTCCAACCCATTCGGTATCGAGAGCTTTGACGACATCCTTAACCCGCTATGGACCGGTGCTCGTAAGCAGCGCGGAAAAGGTCTCGCCGGTTTCCTTAAGGCTGTCGGTTACATCATCCCTCTCATGGACGAAGAATACGGCAACTACTACACTTCCCAAATTATGGAAATCCTCCTCCGAGAGTTCCAGAGTCCGGATGAGGAAATGAAGAAAGTCGTTTTGAAAGTCATCAGCCAGTGCGCTGGTGGCAATGGTGTCACCGCTGCTTATTTGAAGGAGACTGTTCTCGACGACTTTTTCAAGAGTTTCTGGGTCCGGAGAATGGCTTTGGATAAGCGGAATTACAGACAGGTTGTTGAGACCACGGTTGACATCGGTCAAAAAGTCGGGGTTGGCGAAATTGTGGAACGCATCGTCGGCAACCTCAAAGACGAAAGCGAGGCATATCGAAAGATGACTGTCGAGACGATCGAAAAGGTCATCTCGGCAATGGGCGCGGCAGACATCAACGAGCGTCTTGAGGAGCGTTTGGTGGATGGTATCCTTCACTCGTTTCAGGAACAGAGCGTCGAAGACATTGTCCTGCTCAACGGATTCGGCACTGTCGTCAACGCGTTGGGCACGCGATGCAAGCCCTACCTTCCTCAGATCGTCAGTACCATCCTCTGGCGGCTGAACAACAAGTCCGCCACTGTACGACAGCAAGCAGCCGACTTGATTACTAGAATAGCCATTGTGCTGAAGCAGTGCGATGAAGATGGCCTTTTAGGGAAGTTGGGATCTGTTCTCTACGAGTATCTTGGTGAGGAGTATCCCGAAGTGCTCGGTAGTATCCTCGGCGCTATGAGAAGCATCGTATCTGTTGTGGGAATCAGCATGATGCAACCTCCAATCAAGGATCTCCTTCCACGCCTGACACCCATTTTGCGGAACAGGCATGAGAAGGTACAAGAGAACACCATTGATCTTGTCGGGCGTATTGCAGATCGTGGTCCAGAATCTGTTAATGCCAGAGAATGGATGAGGATCTGTTTCGAGCTGCTCGACATGCTCAAGGCACACAAGAAGGGAATCCGGCGAGCGGCCAACAACACTTTTGGTTTCATCGCCAAAGCCATTGGACCGCAGGATGTTCTCGCCACCCTACTCAACAACCTACGAGTACAAGAGCGTCAGTCTCGAGTCTGTACCGCCGTCGCTATTGGCATTGTTGCTGAAACCTGTGCGCCGTTCACTGTGCTGCCGGCGCTGATGAACGAGTACCGGGTGCCAGAGCTCAACGTCCAGAACGGTGTGTTGAAATCTCTCTCCTTCCTCTTCGAGTACATTGGCGAGATGGCCAAAGACTACGTCTATGCCGTCACTCCTCTCTTGGAAGATGCCCTCATCGATCGCGACCAGGTACATCGACAAACCGCTGCCAGCGTCGTCAAGCACATTGCGCTTGGTGTCGTTGGTCTGGGTTGTGAAGACGCAATGCTGCACCTCCTAAACTTACTCTACCCAAACATCTTCGAGACCAGTCCTCACGTCATCGACCGCATCATCGAAGCTATCGATGCGATTCGGTTGGCAGTGGGCACTGGTGCTGTGATGAACTATGTCTGGGCGGGCTTATTCCACCCTGCGAGGCGAGTGCGGACGCCTTATTGGAGATTGTACAACGATGCCTATGTGCAGAGTGCGGACGCGATGGTGCCTTATTACCCGGCTGTCGAGGATGACAAGCTGRGGCGACATGAGTTGTTCGTTGTACTGTAGGTTTTGAAAGGAACATGGCGTTCTGGGAGTCTCGTCGTATGGGGGAAATGCATTTACCAAAGTCTTTGTGCGCGCTGGACAGTGCGTGGCAGGGGATGTTGTGATAGAGTACAATTATGACAAAACGCTCTGCGTACATTCGCTCTTTCTCATCTTTGATTGTCGTTTTGCTGGGCAGCGTTGGTTTCCCATGGTGCTTTCCATGCTAATTGTGCCTTGCGAATGTTTGCTTGGAATCGTGTGCTGGCCAACATTGAAGTCTGCATCGTGTGTCGGAACTCCCGGCCATAGATGTAGTCATGAGGATGATCCACCTCTATTACGAATCTCAGAAATGACTTCACAATGTCAATTGCAAGTGCCGATGGGATCGAAAATTCGCCACTCGATTAGAGCCTCGCTGTCGAAGGTAAGCGTGTAGTACACATCGATGGATGGTACGGAAAGAGGTTCGTGTTCCTTGTTGACAGACACAAACACTCGTTGTGCTGTCTAGACGGCCAGTCATTAGCAACAGCATATTAACATACAAAGCAGATGGGAGTACGTAACACAGTTACTATGTTCAAACCCTTCGCCATCGTCCAGACATAGAATGCCCCATACCCCAACCCTAACCCTAGTTTTTCTCAAGAGTTAGACGCACGTTGTTGTACACCCTATATCCCGACCACGCATCTCGATACCAACAGCGTGATGTTGCATCGGCATAAAAGCCCCAAGCACCTTATAACTTCGCTTTACCGTAGACAATAGTGGAAACTCGCAAATCCTCAATACGGCAATGAGTTGTGAGATCGAGATTGGGTATCCTGGCCCCTGCTGACTTGGGGTCCGCAGCTTCTACTCCGAGGCGACGCCTCGCTATACTTGCGATGGGGGCTACAATCGTGCAATACATGTTCATTAGAGCAGTCAGTGYGGCGAGACTTGTTCTGCCTGATCAGAATTGGATGTCCGGACTTGGGCGGCACCAGCAAATTTGGATGAATCCTCATACTTTCATGAGATGCATCACACAGGATGTCGTAAAAGCCTGGGTCAATGATGTGACACGAGTATACATGTAGAGCTGGAGCTGGACTGGTCTCTGGAGTCGTGGTGTTGGTGTTGGACTCACTCAGACCGCGCTAACCTGAAAGAGATCTTGGCAAATTGACTTTCACACTTTCATGGAAATCTCGGTCTCTCTGCACCGCGAAGCGCCGCCAGACCCCGCAAAATGGCTAGAAATCTCTGCACTTCTACAATGACGATTATATACAGTCTTGGACCCCCTGCCTCCATCTAAAAAGCCCCTGCCGGGGTAGCTCAATCGGTAGAGCGTGTGGCTCTTATTCCGCAAGTCCATTGCGTATACAGATCACCTCAAGGTCGTGGGTTCGAGCCCCACCTTCGGCTATTCCTATACAAAGTCATGTGTACAAGATACACTCATATCACGCCTTGTTCTTTTGCCTCTCCTTCGTAGGAGAAGGCTACCCCTTTTGGGCGAATATTTGCATCTATGCCCGCTGCAGCGAGCCGGCGAAGCCGGCATGGCACACGAACGGTGCTATCCATTATTGGAACGCGCTGTTATAAGGGTGTGGCATCATGTGTACGCAAAATGATATGGTGAACAACTTTGACCCAGCACTATAGCCGCAACTGACTTTTGTTCGGTCGCTATCACAGGCAGAACTTCAACTTTTTGGAACCCACTGTAGACTCAGTATCACTCTAACAGGCGCATGTTTGAAGAATGCATTCGGCAGGTACATTGTTCTATGGTTGGCCAGAATATCCACAACACGGTTGATAGTAACACAATCGACCTGGTAGTATCCGCACGGCCTGGTATATGCTTTTTACTCCCACTTCTGCAAGATGACACAAGGTAATGCTGGGCTCACTTTATGTCCTGCATCGATAATTCGCTTTCGATCTCAGTTMTACCGATTATCGAATCGATCACCAACACACATTCACCAAAGCACTTCCTTCGCCGTGACAAGTGTTCACCTGGATCATTTCCCGTTCATACAGAACTGACATGTAATAGGGTACCCGCCATCTCACCTGCATATACCACCAAGACCGCTTTGACACCGCTCAGTGCCACTGGAACGGCTTCCCAAATGGCCAGGGTACCATCATTCACAATTTCCTTATACGGCCTGTCAACGTCGAGCGTCACAAGAAAGGCCTGAAGCACATCATTGTACTTGAGCTTAAAAATAATGGGGATAAGTGACCGACTTCTTGATGTTTTATTACAAGTCTCACGCCGGAGTTTCCCGCGACACAGGCACGGGTATATTGGATATGATCGCCTCGGAACAACAGAGAAACAGTGCCAATGATCCCGACTTCGACTTCGTTGACGATCCAGTGAAGTGCGAGTGGGCATGGGTAGTTGATCCCGACAGGGAAGGTTTGGGCAAGAAAGAGGGTGGTGAGAAGCTGGGCGTGAGACGGTCTTTGCCCTTTGAAAATCTTCTTGAAGAAGCATGTCTCGACGACTCCAAGGACATTGAATCGAACGAAGATGAAAACGAAGCTGAGAATGCTACAGGTCACACAAGCCGCAGGGTGACCTTAAAGGAGGCTCTGCTTGATGATCCGGCATGCAATGTCACAAACGAGTATCTGATTTGCTCGGTCGAGTAGTTTCGGTGCAGTGTCATGTCAGATGGTTACGGAAGTACAAATGGGACTCTGCTCACACAATATTCTTTTCCAACCACTGCTCCCAATCCGAAATGCTGAAGCTGCTGGCGATTCCGWTCTCGACAATACCCTGGGAGACAAGTCAGCAAGTCGAAGGGTCAAAGCTGAATGAGACTCACATTGAAAAGCACAGTCGGCGTTACGTGGACACCCTGAAGGCGATTGGCCTTGACTAGCAGCTTGATATCATTCGTGACCTTGTTCCCGCYATTCAGACCGCCATCCTTGTCTGGCTTGTCCGATATTTCGAGCAAGTTGTATATCTTCTTCTCGTCAATGCCAACACCGCCAGCAAGCTTGGAAAGCCGCTCATAGGTCTTGTTGCGTGGCTCGTTGACAACATTCGCATCAAAGTACTCGGTCTGCTTGTCGAAGAGAGCTTTGCTGAATGGCCAGAACTTGTCCGGGCTTGTTTGCAACACCGCAACTCCAGCTTCGTGAACTAAAGTAGACGACGGGTGCCATGGCTGGTGAGATTCAGCTGTTAGACATTTAAATTCGACTGTTTCGCTGATAAAAGACCTGCCTGAATCTGCTGTCTGAAAATGAATTGCACTTTGCCTGGGTACTTGGACTCTACGAAAGGACGCACGTCCTGGTAAACCGTATTGAACATCTTCTTTGAGAAGGGGCATACGAAATCGAGGAAGAGCTCGAGCGTGTGAAGAGTCTCTGGCCGGGCTCCGACCACGAGCTTCTGCCCGGCAAACTTTGGTGCAAGAGCCATGGTGCGAGATGTTATAAAGTGTTTGATGTCGTCGAGGGTGGCGGGACGGAAGGACGATTTGAAGTGACTGACTGCATGGATTGGAAATGACGTTTTGAGTTGATCGCGCCTTCCCTCACGACGCGTCCAACCTAAACATCACCCTCACTTCACTTTACCACTTCATCCGTCCGACTCATCAAGATGAAAGGATGTCGATCCAGGCGTTGCCGCAATCAACAGTGCGGGCACTGGGTGCGACGCAAGCCTTGACAGATCCCGCATCTCTGGTCAAGGAGCTTCTTGACAATGCACTTGACGCCAATGCCAATAGCGTGGCCATCAGCATTTCGAACAACACCCTCGACGTGATCCAAGTTCGGGACAATGGGCATGGTATTGCGCCTCGCGACCGGAAACTAGTGGCACGAAGATACTGCACGAGCAAGATCTGCGACGATGGAGACCTCAAAGACATTGGAGGTTCATCACTCGGCTTTCGCGGCGAAGCACTTGCGAGTGCCGCCGAGCTGAGTGGCTCGTTGATGATCAGCACCCGCATCGAAGGCGAGCAAGTTGCAACATTGCTGAAAATCAGCCAGCAAGGAGAAGTCGTCGGCGAAGAGCGGGCATCCTTACCTGYTGGCACGACGGTCAAAATCACCGATTTCATCAAATCCAACCCAGTACGCAGACAGGTTACACTCAAGAATGTCGATTCTTGTCTAAAGAAGATCAAAAGACTTTTGCAAGCCTATGCTTTCGCTCGCCCGCATGTTCGGTTGTCCTTGCAAGTTATCAAAGCCAAGAATAAAGAGAATGACTGGGTCTATCCACCAAAACCTGGTGGAAACGCCGAAGATGCTGCTTTCAAGATTGTCGGTGCAGCATGTGCTTCCGCCTGTCTTTGGTCTGTCGTCGAAGATCAAGGCCTCACACTGCAAGCCTTTCTGCCTCGCCCCGATGCCGACGTCAGCAAGATCTCAAACATTGGCTCATTCCTCTCAATCGATGCTCGCCCCGTCTCATCGGCCCGAGGGCTTCTCAAACAAATCACAAAAGTCTACCGCGAGTCGCTCAAGTCTATAGACAGCAAGTTTGACAGCGTAAAAGACCCTTTCATCTTTCTAGAGATCAGCGGAGGATCGTACGACGCAAACCTGGAGCCTGCTAAGGACGATGTCTTGTTCGAGAACGCTGATATCGTGTTGCAAATAGTGAGGCAATTCTTCGCTGCAGTGTACCAGCCAGTGGCGCCAGAAGCCGCTGTCGCTGAAGAGTCTGAATTTATCCCAATCGGCCACCCTGTTGCGGAGGAAGAGGGCGGTGAGCCATTCACATCACTGGAGGACGAAATGCCAACAGCTGCGGTCCAAGGTGGACCAAGTCACGAAGACACGCACAAAGATGCTGCAGAGGACTGGATTCGGAGACTGGATGTACAGCAGAGCCCTCAAATATCTCCAACGCCAGCACATGCACGTGGACCGCCGGCCAGGTCTAACATGTACGGATTTGACGAAGACGACTTGAAACAATATGATGATCGACCATCAACCGGGATCACGGAGGCAGATCTTGCAGAGCTTCGACAATCGAGGAAGGATGTTACACTGTCGAATCCGTGGGTGCTTGCAAAGATGAACACATCTACGAGAACGCCTTTGTTAGACGATGGCCATAATTCTGTATCACTGAATCGAAACGCTCGTTTGGCGGTGGCTGCAACCCGAGAAAGCTCGCCAACGAGGCCTCGGCATGGTGCTGGATTGCCTACCCCCAGACCTTCGTCCCCATCGCCATCTCTGGACACTTCCAATCCCCCGGACGGCACGCTTGATTTCCGAGCCGCAAGAAGTACCAGGCTGACTGCAACTCCTGAGCTTGCTTTCCCCCAGAATTATACACCTGTGCCTTCGAATGAACATCACGGCTTTGGAGACGGCGCAATGACTATAGCAGCCGCGCGCGTGTACCCGTACACTCTCGGTCGTGACGCCGCAGAAGGCTCCGCGGGGACACGGCTGAGCGACATACCTGACGCCATCACTCGACCACGCGGAGCAGCAGCGTCCCGCATCAATAAGCCATTTGTGCCACCTTCAAAGAACAACTCTGAGAGGGAACGAGTCTGGTTCGACAACCCGGGAGACGTTCGGAAAACCAGAAGCCAACGAGCTCGCCGAGGCAACACCGATGAGTTGGTGGCACAGGGCGAGCTTGACGATTCTTTGGAAGACATTCGACCTCTCACGCCCCCCAGGCGCAATCGAGACATTCGTGACTTTGTTGGACCCAACGCCAGCTCTTCAATATCATCTATGATTGAACGACGCAATTTCGGCCAGACGCCTTTGCAACGTGAGCCATCCCATGACGACGACGAGTCGGTTGTTCCGGTGGCGAGCATGGAACCAGTACGACAACACCCAGGCTTTGTACCAGCCAGCAAACTCGTCGATCTAGAAGCAACCACCTCGCATGTCGAAAAGCAATCATCACGTATGTGCAAACGGCGAAAGACTGCAGACAGGGCTCCTTTGCGAGAGCTCAGCACGAACACTCCCCCTGAAACGATAGAACCCGAGGACGAAGCCGAGTATCAACCCGAAGCCGCCAAGCGAGTATCATCGCGACGACGTAGCTCGAAGGGAACCAGTCGCACCAAATCTTCCCGACTTCCACTTGAGCGGATACCACCTGATCAAGCCATGCATGAGGTAATACTCAACGTATCAACAGACGTTGAAAATCTTCGAGAGCTTGCTGGCAGGATGGACCAGGAGACGTCTTTGCTCGGCTACGAAGAGCTGCTCGACAGTCGTGTGTCCGCTTTCGACGAAATGGAAGATGATGATATAGAGGCTCTTACTGCCACTCTCCACCGATTGCTCGTCACGGCTGGCTACGATACTGATGCTGTTGACTCTACGGATCTGTTCAAAGAGGCCAAAGTGGCGATCTACGCTCGGTCTGCTATAGATACCGACTCGGATACGCCGATGTCATCGGCATGATTGAGCATTTGTCTTTTGCTTTTTTGGTATTGATATTGTTGGCGAAGGCGAAAGATACCCATTGCTGAGAGGAGTTCTGATGAGATTTGCTCGAATGCTTGCGGAGGAGTTCATCATGTTGAGTTTATGTCGATACATGTAACACGCTGTACATGTCGCTCATGCATACGATATAGCGGATTTCGATCATATGGGCGTGGCAGCTCTACTCGAGACATTGTTATCGTGACCTTATGAATAGACATCGCAGCACAAACATCGATCTATCGTCTATCTATCTATTCCCTTTCTTGAAAGTTTCATCATCTTCGTCACCGTCCCCTATATCAAAGACGTCTCGTATTTCGKCATCCTCATCATCTGTGAACTGATCACGATAGACGGAGTCGCCTCCCAGATCATCCTCATAAGTTTGGTGTAATGAGATATCGTCATCTCTGCGGCGAAAGCCGACAGCAGCCTCATCGTCCAGGTCATCATCGTACTCCCCGCCATGGTCAACGGGCCGCCCGCCTGCAGCAGCAAGCTCTTCCGCTTCGAGCACCTTTGCTCTGGCTTTTGTCCTGGTGTAGATGATATAACCCGTTCCAGCACCAACAACCATTCCCACGGCTATGCTGATATAACTCACGGCCTTGGTCTTCGCATCCATCTTATCCCCATTCTCTGCAATGTCACCCAGCCGGCCTCCCACGAAGATGTGTAGTAGCAGCTTCGGAGAAACCAGTGCAGTCGCAAGCGCAAAGTTCTGCCATGTTACTGACGGGATCGTGCTGATGGCTCCATTCGCAAAGCTATACGGCAACGGACACAATCGTATCATGCACAGCAGTTTCAGGCCATCGTGTTTCAACACCAGGGAGAGTGCTGCAAAGCTTTGATCCTTCTCCGCCAACCTAGACACGAAGCTCTTCAACAAGGTCCGTGAGGTGAGGAAGGAGACCGTAGAGCCCAGCACCGTAGCGGATGCCACGATGAACCAACCCTTCATGCCAAACACGAAGCCAGCAATCGTGACGCAAGTGCTATATCCTATCATCGGCGGAAATGACACAAAGAAGGTCATGAACCAGAGGATCAACCAGCCTGCTGGTAGTTCTCTCCATTTCTTTGCGTATGGGCCTAGCAGATGGAAGATCCGCCMGCTGAATGAGATGAACAAGATTCCCAGAGTGAAAAGCAGCACGTTGGCGATGATCAGACCGGCCTTTTGGAGTGGTGTCAGCTGTGTCCAGAAGCGCATGCCTTTGCGTTGTAGTTGTTCAGCCCTTCGCAGCCAAGTATTTGGGATCGGGATCGAGCGTGCGTGGCTACCAGTCCGTCGTGACCACAAGGGTGAGGATGAACGCGGTCGATTGCTGGGCGATATGTAGTCATCGTCGTCGTCAGGTCGCGAAGCCAGCGCACGCGCTGTGGATTGATACTCGTCGGCGGCCATGGGATCGGTCGGCGCGGAGGCTGATGTCGGCGCTGACGCCTGGGAGTTCGCGGATATCTTTGTCGGCGAGAAGTGAGGCGGGCTGGTATAGAGGAGGATGGGATGGCTAGGCTGTTGTGCGTGAGTCGGTGTGATACATCTTCTCCCGCCGGACGGTCCTGAGATGCCGTCGCAACCAGTAAGTACTGTACACGCGGTACGTCAAAGGATGATGACGAACCCCCAAGCTTCACCCTCCGAAAGACGCGCCGCGCTAAATAAACATACTCCTCCATGTGGAAATAGATACGTTAGTATTGCTCCGCACATCATCACTGACGCTTCGGGAAATCGGGTCACCGCGTTTCAATGAAAATCATTCACATCTCGGAGTGTGAAATAGTCATTCCTCTTGTTATCATCGGCCGATACGATATGAGAAAGAATCAAACACACGCGGCATTTTGTCATGTTATGAGACAACCATTGTATATCTTTACGACCTGCTTTTGTCTGTATCAACATCCTACGAGTTTCCCACCTTGCAGTGGCTCGTTGGTAGACCCATCACTCGGGTTGACATTCTCGGCAACCATTTCATGTTCAACAGCTTCGCTTTCGGTCTCCTCCTCTCCCACCATATTCGCTCCTGCAGCGTTCTCCTCTCCAATCTCCAATCTTGTCAACTCCCCAGTGATATCCGCACCCAGCCGAGGATCCTCTCCATGGGTATCTTTCAACTTGTCCAGCTCGATACGAAAGGTCGACAGCACCTGCAATTCCGCGAGCTCGCTTTGCTTTGTAAGATACAATGCTTCTGCATAGATGCGCTCGCATTCGAGTCGGTACCTCTCGGCAACAGCCCAGTCGGGCTCAGCCAATACGATCAGAATGCGGTTCTTGATTTGAAAGTAGCGTGGTAGAGTGGGATCTGTCAAGTTATATCTGTTCAATCGGGTTGGTAATTGGAAAACGCAAGTCACAAGGCATGGTCGAGCGGTATTTTGCAACTTCGACACACTCCTCGCGACTCTTCTTCCATGGTTCTAGAGCTTCGAGATAATCTTTTCGATACTTGTCGTTACGCGAATAGCCGAGTGTGTCCGCCATGGTGATGTTGAGTGTTGAAGTGACGAAAAGAAAGCGGCCATTTCAACTTGACAAGTGAGCAAACCGGGTAGTGAATGAAGTCGAGGGAACCTCGGCCCTCAATCAACGCAGTAGACATGCGAGCAAGAGCCGCCCTCTCCAGGTACTCACCAAATGTACTCTTCTGGSAGACGTTGCGCGTTTCACAGGCCCATTGATATTTTTTGCCTCTGCGAAGTTACCGCCTTTCAATTGAGTCTCCGACTGGGTCGAGCGAGACTACGCAGCTGAAGTGGCAGCCATATGTTCGACAATGACCGATGCGTACGAGAAGATGGGAAGCTCTCGAGTCGACAATCATAGATCCACTGGGATGTCCAGCAAGTTGTGGTGAGGTCGAGTACCGCCGGGACTGGTGCTGCTGTGGATCGCGTCAAGTTTCACGCCATGTGGGCATTATCCATGCCATACCCCAACAGAGTAATGCTCCGTATGTCGTTGGGCAGTTATAACTTATGCTGCATGCAGAGTGCGTCCGAGACGCAGACAGACTTGATGCATGTCCACCGCTGACAAGGATATCAGCAGGACCTTGACAGAAGAGTTGCGCGCGGATGACTGAGATATTGCCCGATGTTGGCGGACTCACCTCCGTCCCGGCATCGCAGTCACAGTCATCCAGGGCAAAAAAGAAAGCTTTGGAGCTCGCGTCGACCTGGCTTTGCACATCCCGTCATCACCTTTATCGAGAGGGTAAATACCGCACCTCGGCCTTTGATCACTTGTTCTCCGACCCTCTACGCGTTGCGCCAGAAACACATCTCAGAGCCTCCCTCACCAACAGGAGGCCAACAACGACTGCAGTCCATGTTGCAGACGCCGAGATACTTGGGGTCCAACGAATACGGTTGCCGGTCTCGGAGATCAGCATCCCATTGTTGCGCAGCATAAAATAGAATAGTTGGGGGACTGTCGAATCAAAAATTCAAGACCGCAGCAAGGTATCAGCTGGCAGAAGGAATGGAGGGCGGGAAGGAGGGTAAATGGAATACAGAGCATTTGGGCCAGCGGCTCGCAGTTGATGCAGCTTGCGCTGCTTCTGCGGGATTTCTCGTAGCTCCCATCGTCAGTATGGTTGATAAGTGAGTTGGAGAGGTGAGCATTCGGAGTACCAGCGAGACTGATTGAGAATCGCAGAGCTATCATGGAGAACGCTTCAGGCAAACGCGCGATGGCTGCTTCTGCAAAGGCCTCATTCACGCAGCTCATTTGCCGGCCTCACCTATATCTCACGTCGAAGACCTTTGGCTTGATTTTGATGGTTTATGGAGGAACATATCTGTCTGCAAACTTCCTCGACACCTTCAAATCGACAACGCGCAACAAGACCGCTAGCACGACAACCGCGGGCCCTGCTAAATTTGCCGCTACCAGCGCAGCGAATCTCAGCCTCACGATGGTCAAGGACTCACAATTCACCAAGATGTTCGGAACAGTGTCAGCGAGGCCCATTCCTCCCGTTACATATGCTCTCTTTGCCATTCGTGACAGCATGACCATATTCGCATCGTTCAATCTTCCTCCCCTAATCGCAGCACGACTTACTCTCTCTGAGACCGCCGAGAGGTATATATCTCGTACCTCTGCAGCGCAGTTTATGGCTCCAGCTGCAATCCAATTCATCAGCACACCCTTCCACCTGTATGGCCTGGACCTCTACAATCGCAATGGTGACACTTCCATCCGCGATCGTCTCGCTAAAGTACGGCTCGATTGGCTGAAGAGCACTGCAGCAAGAATGTGCAGAATTGTGCCTGCTTTTGGATTTGGTGGAGTCGTCAACAACAGTCTCCGCCTCAAGTTCCAGAAGGCACTTGAGTAGAGGGAGCTCAGCCCAGCGGGCCCAATGACATCGAGGAGCACGGAACTTTGATCAGAAGATCACTTAGACGCGGTGGGCAGGCGCTTCGGGCATATAAACGGCATTCTTGTGGTTGAGCAACATCTTGTTTTATACATGCGGTACGTTTGGGGGTTTGGGCATTGTTTGCATGATGAAGGCGTGCGTACGACCTGCTGCTGTGCCGGTTGAATGTACCAACATGTAATTCTGCTGCTGTGCTATATAATTTTGTACCAACAGAGAAATTGAGGCCTTGTCCTGATAGCTTCTTGGCCTCGTATCATTCGTAGACGCATATACTCATATTAGCTAGATCGCGTTCCACAGGTCATTTCAGCTCCGCGGCGGTCATCAAGCTGTCTCATGCTGTGATACTGGTCATAACGTGCCGCGATATTGGAGACCGGACCTGCATGAATAGAATGCGGGACAGATTCCACGAAATAGCCTGCGTGAATGAGCACGAATTCCACGGTAGCGAGCGGTGACACCCGCACAAGATCAGGAGCGTATGGACTCCCGGCTGAATGATTGAAGTAGTGTCGAAGTGAGCATACTTCGCACTTCCTCGCTCAAGGCGCGCCACCTATGGCGTCAATCTCCGCAGCTTGCAGCCATTTCCCATCGACCGACTTCTTCCATATCCGCGAAGTGCCGTCGTCACCGGTGGAGAGGAGCATGTCAGCCATGGGCGCCCAAGCCACACGCCATGGCGTCTGGCTTTGTGCATCCAACTCCGCAACAAGCTTAGTTTCCTGCTTTACAGCTCCCGGTGCGCCGGCATTCTCGTCACGGCTCCCACGCAGTCCACCTGCTAATCCAGCTCCTATGCCGGATCTTTGCGGCTTTGCCATCGGAGACGGAGCCGAAGATGAAACATCATCGGAGGTTGAGTCGCGGTGTGATGGCGGGTGTGGCGCGGTATGAAGCTCGTAGATACGCACATATCCATCTTTGCTGGCAGTAGCAATTGCGTCAAATCCCCGCATGCTCCCATTCGCCCAGTCGACGTCCCGCACGAGCTCCTTTGCTCCTTCGAGCGTGGCGGCTGTGTAGAATTTGCGATCCTTGTCTGTTCGAAAGACCTTCACCGAGGTGCCGACAGCAACGGCGAGGCTGAGACTTTTCCGATCAAGACCAGCAATAACCGCCGGCCAGGCGGGAATCTTCTCCTTGTGCCAGCTGAGCCTGAACGCCGTCTCCTCCGTTCGGGAAGGTGTCTTGACAAGATAATCAGCCCACAAGATGCGCCACGCCGAGAGATCATCATGGTCTTCTGGTTCGTACACGGTCAAATAGCCATCACGGGTAATGGCCGCGAGATAAGTCTCGGTGCCAATGTTCTTCAAATCGAGGCACACATAAGGAACTCCAGTGGCGGTCCTTTGCTCAAAGATCTTTCTGAACCTACGCCCGGAGTTGTGGCCTTCATTCACATCTTCTTGCCACACCCTCAGAAACCCATCCTCTCCAACCGTAGCTAGGTGCTCTCCCACAAACGGCCCATTCCAAGCGACGTCCGTGACCTCTGCATCATGAGCCGTCCACACGTCAATCACGATCCACTGGCCAGTCTTGTCGTTGCGGTCCCAGACCTTGACTTTGTGATCCGCCGAAGCGGTCGCCATGCGCGTGCCATAGAAGTTGTAGCTCACGGCGAGTAGCAAATCCTGATGGCCATGAGAGAATCGATGAAAGCCATTGGAGCCCATCTTTCATCCAGAGGGTACGTGCAGTCAGTGCCTTGCGTCAAGAGTCATCCGCGAGCCTGTTCCCCCTGATGCAGTGGACGGTCCGTCATGCGGGCATTTCGCAATGTGGCACTGGATTGTGTGTTCCACCGGCCACGTTGTGAGCTCTACGTGAGACAGACAGGGAAGGCCAAGCAGTTGTTTGCCAGATGAAGATGTCGGCCCTACATCGGCAGAATGAACTCCGGCCCCACTTTTCTGTTCTGGCTACCTTTCACACATCTTCACTTCTCCTTTCTTACACGGGCTGGGCAACATCAACATGCAGGACCTGAGCAGCACCGAGACATACTCTCTGGGTGTGCTCTCAATCGCCTGCTTGTCAGTTCTCGTCAATTCCTGGCGAAATGACGGAGAACCACTATATGCTTCAATCGCCATCAGTGGCCTGGCGTTTGCATTCTCATACGCCGTGATACAATGGACCGGCGACGTATTCCTCAAACGGGGCTACAAAGGAAAAGACTTGTTAAAACGAAACCAAATCGAGCTGTGAGGCAACCATTTCCTGCATCCCTCAGACCGTCGCTGACCATGTCGAGAGACCGGAACTGATGGGCCTGGTGAGCGCTCTGGGGTACCTCCTGGCCGTTGTGAACTTCTTGCCGTTTGCCTTCAAGCGAGACATTGTCCAAGTGACTTCCGGCGCCGGGAACAAGGACATGGTGTTGGAGGCCCAACATATCGAGACGGGCCGCTTTCTCCACCGTTTCCCCTTGGAAAAGGTTTGCAAGATGACTGCCCGCATCCATGGTGCGACACAGCTGACCGTTCGTTCAGCTCGCTTCTTATGGTTTCGCATACGGAACTTTGGCGTCTGTCATCATCCTTGGGATCTTAGACGACTCCTTCGACATGCGCTGGCGACACAAGTTTTTCATCCCAGCGTTCGCGGCGTTGCCAATGCTGGGCTTGTACTTTGTCGATTTCGGTATCACCCATGTGGTGGTACCGCTACCGCTGCGGCCCTACTTTGGCGAGCTTCTTGACCTGGGCGCGTTGTATTACGCTTACATGGCGGCAATATCGATCTTTTGCCCTAACAGCATCAACATCCTGGCAGGTGTGAACGGAATCGAAGTCGGTCAGTCTCTGGTGATTGCATCCTTGATTGCGTTGAACGATGCGCTGTACTTSCTACCAACGGTACATCAGCCGCATCCAGCAGCCGAGTCACATCTCTTCAGCATGTACTTGCTGCTGCCGTTCATTGGAGTTTCACTAGCACTGCTAAAGCACAATTGGTACCCGGCAAAAGTCTTTGTTGGAGACACGTACTGCTACTTTGCGGGCATGGTGTTTGCTGTTGTGGGAATTCTTGGACACTTCAGCAAGACATTGCTGTTACTGTTCATTCCTCAGATCTTCAACTTTGTGTACTCGGCACCACAGCTTTTTGCTATTGTACCGTGTCCGCGGCACAGAATGCCACGATTCAACGCTCGAACTGGGCTTCTAGAACCGTCGGTCGCGATCTTCACTCCTGACAAACCGCTGCGACCGATTGTAGGCGAGGCGCTGAAGGTGTTGCATGCCCTGCATTTGGTGCGGGTCAAGGTGGATGAGGGCGGGAAAGTAGTTGAAACGTCAAACCTCACCATTCTGAACCTATGGCTGGTATGGCGGGGCCCATTGCGCGAAGACCGGCTGGCCGTGGAGATACTCGCGATGCAGACCGCCTGTGGCCTGCTCGGACTGTGGATCCGTCATAGCCTAGCCCTGCTCCTCTTCACCGTGGACAACCGGTTCTGAGGGTAAAAAGTAATGAATGCCTTGCATCATGATGCGCCTCGGCCACCACACGTGAGTGCCCGCCCTTGATAGATGCTTCCTACATAAAAAACACGCGGACGCAGCTGCAGGCGACCATGGTTAGGAGGTGGATGCTCGCTTGGGTGCCGCATGGTCGGCCAGGTTCAGACATGTCTTGCTGCGAATGAAAAGGCGCGCAGACAGAGCCAGTGTCTGTTACCGAGTTTTGAGGCGCCTACAGTAGACAGGGGGATGTTTCCAATAAACACGGAGATGGTTGACAACATGCCGACATGCAGGAACACTCCACCTCTTCCCGATCAATCCTTGTCGCTCAGCGCCTACGAGACCCACTTCAGCGCCTCTGGCTCGGGCCTTACATTCATCTATGCCACCCAAGGGAGCCTCACACCCTTCGTTTTTCGTCCCTCGTCCTCACCTCCCACATGCACGCCGCCGCAGCAAATCTGCCAACACACCTCTGAGAGGTTCATCGGTCTGGCCAGGTTGCCATCACACTCATTTATTCCCCCCAGTCTCTCATTCAAAAAGCCCCCAAGTACCACCAGTACACCCACGCTCCCTAGCAAGTTCTTGGAGACAGCCTTCAATTCCAACGACAGCACACGACACAGCAGCACAAAGCACGTGCCAACCAGAAAACATTGAAAAATCAACAAACAAAACAACCCAACTTCACAGCCGCACCCCGCCACWACATCTCACCAAGATGCTCGCTCTCTTCATCCTTTCGGCGCTGGCGCTGGCATGCAAGACGACTTCAGCCGCAACCGTCTTTGCYCATTTTATGATGATGAACAGCTACGCTTACGACGTGAAGCAGTGGGAGGCGGACATTGCCGCCGCTCAGGACATTGGCATTGACGGATTCGCCCTCAACTGGATCCCTCCGGACTGCACAGCCCACGAGCTCTGGGTCGCCGATAGAATCGAGGACGCCTACACCGCCGCGGAGAAGCTCAACTTCAAGCTCATGTATTCCTTCGACATGAGCTACACCCAGTGCAACACTTACTGGAACCAGACATACATGCAGGCGGCAATCACCAAGTATGCGAAGAGCCCATCCACTTACCGCTGGAACAGCAACATTCTCGTGTCAACCTACGGTGGTGACCAGGTCGACGAGTACTACGGTGACTGGTTCTTCCAAGGACTCAAGGATAAGATGAAGTATTGGAACAACGCCATCACACTCGCCCCAGCTCTCACCACCTACTCGATGTCCGCGCAGCACGATGCCAAAGCCGCAGCCTCCAAGCTCATCCGCGAGTACCCCTCGATTGACGGCTACTTCAACTGGCAAGCTTGGCCACTCGATGTCGAGGCCAACATAACAACCTCTCCGGATTTGGCGTTCCAGTCCGCCTTGAAGAATGCTGGCAGAACTGGACCTTACATTATGGGTAGGTGGAGGCAAGGGGTGTCTCAAGTGAACAAGTGGCTAACAATGTCACAGCCATGTCCCCCTGGCAGTACAAGGATCTCAACGACGGCAACCCCATGAATGCTTGGGTCGCATACAGTGACATGCTGTTTCCCAACCGCTTCAAGCAGATCACGAGCGATAACGAGGTTCAGCCCGACATCATCGAGATTTTGACGTGGAATGATTTCTGCGAGTCGCATTACATTCGCGACCTGCCGTCCCAAGACATCAACGCCAAGGACTACGTCGAGCTTGGTGACATGGGGGCCTACGTCTACGGCCAGGACCACAGTGCTTGGCGCATCGTCGCCAAGTACTACATCTCCTGGTGGAAGAGCGGCACCCCGCCGCCAATCACCAACGATCAAGTCGTCTACTGGTACCGCGTCCATCCCAAGGAGACAATCTGCACTGGCGGGTCATCGACCGAGATCCGTAACAATGCATACCCGGTCGATGCCGTTTTTGCATGGGCTCTTGTATCCTCAGCTTCAACGATATCCATGTCTGTCGGCAACAACAAGTACTGGACATTCAAGGCCGATGGCAGCGGACCAGCGATGAACATGGTACCTTTTCCAGAGTACGTTTCTCAGACAGGCGTATCTCCGGAGATCGCTGTCATGCGGAATGGTGCCGTCGTTGCATCCGGCACTGGTAAGGTTGCCATAYCCAGCGCCTGCGACTGGCAGAACTTCAACCCTGTCGTTGGCTTGGTTGGCAAGTCGAATCTGTTGGGCCAGTGAAGCTTCGTTTCTTTCCGGTTGAACTCAGAACCACTTTTGTTGACTTTGCAATGATGTGATCACTAGCCATGGCTGGTGTACGATTGGTATGATTACCACGCTGGACGGATTGAAGATAGACTCGATGCATTAGCGCTGGTGTTTTTGTTCGGGGGAGATGGACCGCTATGGCAACAGACTTTCCATTCGAAAATTGCATCTCTTCATTCAAATGACTTAACTTTTCACATCGTCTTCTTGGCTGATGAGGACCAACTTTCCAGCCACTTGACCCGCGCCTCGTGCTAGTAGAACAACGACGACGTTGCCGACGACTTCTCCATATCCTCCGTATGTTGCCTTGGGTGGCGCGTAAGGCGCGAATTGAGCTTTGAGCACCCAGTGGCCTTCCTTATGTTCTATCTGGCCCGTTGGCACAGTCTGCCCGTCAATGCGAGCTTCTATCTGGACGTCGAACGAGGAGGTAATGTTCGTCGTGCCTTCCAGTCTTACTTCATTGTCGCTGACTCGCTTTGCAGAATGGACCTCGAGGGTGAGATCTTGACCTGGAGTAGTGCATTCACGCTTGATCGAGATGTGGCCATGATCCAGAGCCGGAGTAACCGGCGGTGGAACCCTCCTTCTCGTACGTTGCTCAAAGTCGTACGCATACTGCAGAAGGTCAACGTCGCTACCATGTTTGCCAGCAAAGGTAAGGTTAACAGGCATATTCGAGTGCTTCATAACACCCATCGACACAGAGCAGGTTGGCACACCCATGTGGCGGATAGCTCGATTGCCCGTCGAGTATCTCACGCCATTCTGCAGCGCATGTTGAGCACTCTCGTCATTGGTGTCGACATCAGCCTTGCCAACGTCGCCGCACGCCGGGAATACCACAAGATCGATACCTTTCTGGTCCATCCAGTCTTCCAAGTCACGTTTTCGTTGCGCCTCGAGTGACGGCAGTGCCTCTGCCATACCCTCGAGTTCCCAGACGCTTTTACCATTGCGGTTGCGAGCAGACTCGACGAGGCCGGGATAGTTGATCATATTTTTGACCTCAATGTACTTCTCGGGGATGTAACCTTTAGGCCGCGGAAAGATGTTTGCTCCGTCAACAGTTGCTAAGCTGGGATAGTTAGGATCACCATTGGCTTTCAGGAAGTCGTCCCAAAGGTATGCTACGAGTTCACCGCGCTCCTTTGTGTTCCATTCGGGCTCGATGCCCACGACATTGTTTGGTATACCACTTGCTGAATCGTCTTCATAGTTCGATACCAGCGGAAAGTCGGTCTCGACAACAGTTGCTCCAGCATCTTCCAGATCACTCTTGGCTCTTTTCCAAAGATCAATGACATCTTGGCAGACAAAGAAAGGTTTCGCGTTTGCATCTTGGCCGCCAATGAACATTGACGGGACAGCGATTCGTTTGCCTTTTAGCGAACCGCGGCCAGACTTTGTCAGATCCAGGAAAGAGGATGGCTTATGTATAGCTGGAATATTGACATATTTCTGCTCGAGCCAAAAGTCCTTCCCTCCTGGGTCGGCCGTAGTAAGCAGATCCAAAATCGCAAGCATGTCTTCAATGGTCCTCGTGAGGGGCACAAGTACATCGCAGGTAGGGTAGAGGGGCCAACTGATCGCACATTAGCATGGTCTAGTGCTGCTTTCGAAAGGAGTCACTTACGTTCCTCGAGGTGAAATCATAGTCCTGGATGGAGTGTATGCTACAAGGCCGTTGTTGGAAGCTGGAGATCTGCCTGACGACACAGTCTCTGATCCAAGACCGAATGCAGCGAACGAGGCTGCTGTGGATGTTGCTGCGCCGTTCGAAGATCCAGAGGAGAAGGCAGCGGTAAGATAATCCAGATTATAAGGACTCTCCGCCCGACCATGGACTCCTCTGTGCATACCAGACTGCATCATCGGTGGTGTGTTGGTCCTTCCCATACACACAGCTCCAGCACCTCGGAGTTGCTCTGCAACGAAGCTATCGCTGTTGGCGACTAGATCCTTGAACGCTGGGGACCCGGATGAACATGTCATGCCTTTGTACATCATCGAGTCTTTGAGAGTATAAGGGATCCCATCAAGTGGACCGCGAAGCTTGCCAGCGGCTCGTCGGACATCAGAAGCGATTGCCTCGTCGAATACTTGAGGGTTCAGGATGGGAATGGAATTCAAGAAAGGTCCTCTGCAGTCGTACGTGCAAATGCGTTGTAAGTAGATGGCGACCAGGTCCACGCTGGTTGTGAGGCCATTGGTGAGAGCTTGCTGTAGGTCGGCGATGCTTGCCTCCACGACGTTCTATCAAGCCATCAGCATCGATATCCCGACACGGGTGGTCCTGATGTGCTTACAATTGACATGATTACGACCAGTATCTTGAAAAGTTAGGTTTAACTCTGGCGTGCTGTGAGTACACGACTGATTGATGTGTACAATTATGACTGCAGATGGCATCTGCCAGTTTGGATCATATGCTGTCACTTCTGGTCCATCCTCATAAAGTGATGGCAGGGCACGCGGCCAAGGCGCTGGCCGGATCCGGACAGTCGTCGAAGCGCGGCCAAGCGCCGACGTACCATGCAAGACGAGAAGTGTACTCAAGTATTTAATCCGCCACGAGTCCACCTACATTCTAGGTCAGCATATCTGCGCCGTCCTCCACAGAGAGACTCCGCTCGACAAATTATCAGACTGAAATCTGCACCTCCCTGAAGACCAGAAATATAATCTGTTCACGTCAAAATGGCACCGTCTGCCGTTGAAGCCACCGGGCCGGAGACCACTTCTATCATGGCGAAGACTGGATCGAAGGAAAATTCCTCAGAGAACAAGGGAAAAACTCCATTGCAGATGATCTCGCAAGGAACTTGCCTGCCTGGCATTCCCACTTTCGTTTCCTTCCAAAGTCACCGAACGTGGATCTTGGAGCACATGGCCATTGCGTTTCGAGTGTTTGCCCGGAAAAATTACACCGAGGGCATGAGTGGGCACATTTCAGTGAGAGATCCAGAGAACAAGCACCTCTTTTGGACCAACCCGCTCGGGAAGCACTTTGGCTTGTTGAAAGCAAGTGACATGATCCTGGTGAACTACCAAGGAGAAGCTGTCGGTGGCAACACCAGCAGACCCGCCAACGCTGCTGGCTTCTTGATCCACTCAGCTTTGCATAAAGCTAGACCAGACGTTGACGCAGCTTGTCATACGCACAGTCCGGCCGGGAAGGCATGGTCGACCTTTGCGAGACCTCTAGAGATGATCAACCAAGACGTTTGTTACTTCTATAAAGAAGCTCAGGCAGTATACAAAGTAAACATATCTTTCCAAGTCTCAGAGAAATCACCTGACTAAAGTGACAGGAATTTGGTGGCATCGTTTTCACTGAAGAAGAAGGTGAAAGGTTAGCCAGCGCCCTTGGACCAAATGGCAAAGGTCTTATCTTGAGAAACCATGGCATACTTACCGTGGGCTCCACTGTTGACGAGGCTGCTTACCTGTACACACTAATGGAAAGAAGCTGCGAGGTACAGCTCAAGGTCGAGGCAGCCGCTGCGAATGGGGTGCCAAAGACTTACGTGCCAGATGAGGCCGCGAAGTACACGTATGAGAATGGTAGTGATGCGGAAACGCTGTATTGGGAGGTACTGTTCTTCGCTCTGCAACCGTACGTCACACCTCGCTGACAGTCTCGCAGTTCCAGCCTGATTTGGAGTATGAAGAAGCCATGTGCGGAGAAGCGCATAAGCTTTGAAGTGATGGCAACACCTCCGAGACCTTCGCTGAAACCCTCAGCAGTGACCAAGTGCTTGTGTTTCTGCAGGAGGAGATGGAAATTTCGCGTTCTGGGTGTCAATGGACGATCTGAGCAAGATTTGAATGTCTCGTTTCTTCCTCGAATCGTATGTTTCCACTTCAGGTCAGCCACTCAAGTCCCAAATGCAACCTTATCAGCATTGAGGAGCTCGTGAATGCCTCCATTCATGCCCAGGCCCCACTTCACGAACTGTCCCAATCTTGCATAGAGCGACTCGAAGCTTGCACTCGTCATGTTGTTGATCTTGTGCCTGGCAGTGAAGTGAGTAAGTTAGCATTTGTCGTGCACATTTGGGCCAAGGAAACGTCTCGAGGCATGTCCTGTATATGCATAATACTTACAACTCGGAAAGACTCTTCTGACTTCCCTCCAGCTCGAAACGAGTGCGTTTGGCGCGTGACTCTGGAGAAGTCCACCACTTCTCGCGCTCAATCTCGAGAGCATCCAGTTGGTGGGAAAGCGTGCGACACAGTTCGAGGAGAGATTTTGGGAGTGGAGTGGCCATTGAACTGCCATGCGCGCTMTGGTGTTGAACGAACTCATCGTGGATATTGTCGACGAGGAAGTTGAGATCGGCCTTGGAGGCTTCCACTGCCTTTGGCCAGCGCTGCTCGGCGGCCAGCTCCTTGATTTGACAGATTTGGCACATTGTGTCTGTGTTGTATTATGATGGAGGAATAGAAACTGTAGTTGATCAGTGCGGTCGATGAAATCTTCTGATCTGAGAAGGTGTTGTTTCACAGAATGAAGTGTGATGACAATGACATGATGGTAGAAGTAAAAGTGGAAGGCTACGGCATCTGCCTAAACTGGCCCTTGCTTGTCTCGTGGCTTCCACTCCAATTCAATTCAATTAATGAAAAGCAGAGAGCAAACTTCACCCTTGTCTCCTGCAAGGCAAGCAAATCGGTCCAGCTAAGGCGCTCGCGCTGGGCCGCAGGACCTTTCGTCTAAGATCTTGAAATGTCTCATACCACGGCCCACAATGGACGTGGCAAACCTCGACCCGTGAGACTGGGCCTCCGTGTCGTAGAATCTAAAGGGAGTCCGACGTAGGCATGTCTTTCAAGACCTTTGGTTGTGGACCATGTTCTTAGCCCATACTGGCAAAGGGTGTCAGAGAGACTCGATCCACAATGATGAGAAACAGAACTTACGTAGGCGGCGATTGAATGAACAAGATACCTGCCAAACGCCGATCCATGGTCGTCCAACAGGCCTTGAAAGATCAGCTTGTCCTTTTCCAACGTCTCCTGCTCTCTCTCCTTCTTGCGCTCGTCGCTCATTGCACCGTTGCGGCCAACGAACACAATCTCCTCATCCTCGCTATCAGGCTCAATGAGACCTTCGCTCTCGAGTTGACGCGCTTTTTCTTCCCAGGCACTGACGAAGCCACGCACCTCCTCCTCGAGATCCATCAGCAACCCTTTTGCGCCCTTGGACCGCTTGAGCTTGAGGCGGAGTTGCTGGGTGACCTTGGCAGCAGTGGCCTCCTCTTTCGTGGGCACCTTAGCCGCATCGGCACGCATTTTGCGTTCGGTGGACTGACGAGCATAGCCAGCATCCCATAGAGGAGCCAGAAAGTACGGCACCCGGTGTACAGGGTGAGTGGGCTGTACCTGCCAGTCGCTTGGCAAGGGCGGAGTTGCATGTGGATTGCTCAGAAGGCGATCATTCTCCCATCTTTGCCGGCGCCTGCTGCCCTCCTTCCCTTTCAGCAGCGTCTCGCGCCTGTTCAAGCTGTCTCGTCGGATGGGCTCGCGTCGCTTGTACACTGTATGCACAGCGTCGGATCGCCTACGTGGAGACTCGTCGCGAACGGCCTCGTCGTCGAGCGGAATATCAAGCGCCACGGTGCGAGATTGACGAGGCGATTCGACGGAGGAAATTGTTGATCCGCTCAGGGCGTCGGCAACCTGGGAGACTGTCCAAGCTTCGACGCGCTGCTCCGGCGTGAGTTCTGGATGGATGGCCATGATTACAAGACTCGTGCGGTATATCGATGTGAATCCTAGAAGTACAATGCAAAGGGACAATGAGAACAATGCACACGGCAGGCAGTTACAAGGAACTGGCAGCTGATGACATGAACACGACCACCACAAGAGGATCTGACTCCGTATCGTCTTCCGCGGTCATGACCGATAGAGGACAGCCAGATCGCAGATTGACCAATCATTGGTGGTCTCTCACCAACGGGGACGTGGGACTGGCGCCGGAGGCGCGTTGGTGCGTCATGCAATCGGACGTGYAGGAAGTGCAGGGAAAGCAGCTTTCGCAAGTCRTCACCCATCATCGCATGCTTGTCACAACAACAATGTTTGCGATCGCTATCCGATGGAGCATGCAACGGGACAGCCTCGACGAAAATCACTCGGTCAAACTCAGCATTCTCCTCAAGACATGGTTATCCACAGCAACACTTCCCCTACCTGAGACGCAAACAGGCCATTTCACACGGCAAATGTTGAAATCCTCACTCATGTTTCTTGCACACTCTGTGTATTTTACGCAAAGCTGATATGAGTCGTGCTCCCAACTCCAAATCTGGTCACCGTCCAGCGGTAGGTTGGAGTAGGTCGCATTCTTGGCGCGACCGAAAGTGCTCCCTCGAGAGTTGCGAAGGCAGCGTGCATTCACAACTGGGCAGGTTCGCCTTCAACAGGTAGAGGGTATTTACTAATGTAGAGACGCTTGACCTGCCCACAGAGACCGCAGGAACGCGTGCAAGGAAAACGCCAATGTCGGGATCGCCCCGGTGCCAATGCAGYAACACCTCTTATCTTTCGGTCGGCTGATATTCATAACCCGGCGCTCGTCTGCACGCGTGGACTCTCAGAGCAATGCAATGGGAAAGACACGATCGAGCAGCACAAGGATACTTCTGGAGCACCAAAATTGCAAAATTGGTGGTTTTCATTGTTGCCGGCTGTGGTCATATTGTTGTAAGAGCGGGCACGTGCTTTGACGCTCACGCGGAATGCAAGCGGGGCCGCTAACAACCTGGACAACGTGTATACCAATGACTATACGATAGAGTTCAAAAGGGCCTATGGCCCAAGCGCGGGTCGGATTGACCTCGAATTCTATGGAAAGCCCGATGTCTCGTAGCTTCGACTTCTGAAAACTTCAGTTCCACGCAGTGTGATAGAGCAGAAGCAGAGTCATGATTCGCTGTTTCGTATCAGGGTACCTTGCGAGCGCACCGGCGCTTTGAATTCGACGGATTGAATTTGACGATGTGATGGCGTTTGAGTTCGTGGTAAGAGTGAGACCATGTTACCAATCCACTGGGTCGCCCTCTCGCACCTTCTTTTCCTCCTTTCTTTCAACCTCAGTTCATCCCGAAGACACACTTGCATTGCATGTGGTCGCCATGCGATTCCTGCGGTGCTGCTCGGGACGTCGCCCATTTGCAGCATTCGGCGAGTGCGACTTTTCGGCACGATGCAGTAGCCCACAACAACCATGAGCTTCCTCTTCAAGACTGGCTATGCCTCTCCACCCGGCGCAGAAATGGGGCTTTCCGCGAGTGCTCGAGGCGAGACCACACCCGTCCATCCGGCACGTGAATGTGTGAGCGGCAGTGAAGACCAAGAAATGCCGCAACTCTACCTTAGTGCTCCCAAGGAGAGGCCCAAGCAATGACCGCCATCCTCTGGAGTAGCCATCGAGGCAGGTCGCCATGGCCATGCCAGAGCGTTCGACCTGTGCCACCTGTTATGCTTCTGTATGATGCCGACAGGTGCATGAGGCCGATGCTTCCTACGACGAGTTGCAAAATCTAGCGACGGCGTGACGATCCTGGCCTCTGCCCGTAAGAGACGTACCTGCCACTTTATCAGTATGGGTCTACAACAAGAATCCGCGCATGCGTGTAGACATACACGTTGAAGTACAGCTTCAACTCTCGTTTTAAGAGTTCGGCTTGCGCTCCGGCTATCAAGGCCCGGTATTCATCGCTCGACATTCCGGCGACTTGTAAGAGACCCCACAGGGAAACAGAGCCAATCATATCTTTGATGACTGCGAGACAATCGTTCCCTAGACTTGCTCGTCCTATGCAGGTGTCAGCAGCCAGCCGCAACATACAGCGATACCACAAACAAGGTCGAATCGACAGACCTTCTTTCCAAGGTCCAATGGGCAGAACTTCAGCATGCGAATGAATGTGCTCGAATCCTGCGTCACGCATATACTGATTTAGACGCGGCCCGCAACGCGGTTCCTTTCCCATCTGCTCCAAAGTGCGCATATATGTCTGGGACCAACGATCGAGAAAAGGAGCATCCCGACCAGAGAAGCTTGCGCATGTCAATACTATGCATGATCATGTTTTGGGTGAGCGGCACCTACGATTGAACGAGCGGATGGAACTCGACCATCTGCAGCCAGCCACCGGGACATAGCACAGCTTTAAGATCTTTGACAAATGCTGGCCAACGACTGGCATTGATCCCATCTATAAGCAGCCGGCTGTTGACAAGGTGAAACTTTTCTGGACGCAAGGATCCCGACCTCTCCTCTCGGAATGGAGCATTCATGTTGAACCTCGTTTTGATGTATTCCTCTATTCCCTCCTCTTCGCTGCCGCTTTCCTCCGGGCTTTCGCTATCGTCGCCATTGTTCCCCTTTCCGGTGAAGATGTCGACGCCAATGACCTGAAGATTCGGGGTCAACAAATGAGATGCCCTGGAACGAGACGCTCAGACGGACCTCGATTTCGAGCTGATCATTCTCCTTGAGCAGATCGTCTATCCATGCTCCCTTTCCGAAACCACATTCCAGTACTTCCGGGTCTTCAACGCTGTCTAGGTGCAAATCAGGAGGGAGCACGGTGCGACCGAGAAGTTGTCGGAGGACGTCATTGATCTCATCGTATCTCCTCTCCTGTCTCTACACGAACACCACCAAGATCAGTGCATGTTCGTCTCAGGAAGGGACAACCTACCTCGTCCACAGGAACGCAGTGGATGTTGTTTTCCAAGCCGAAGCGGGAAAAGTATCGACCGTGGACCAGCGAAAGAGAATTGTTGACAGGTTGAGGAGTACCCGACATACTACCTAAGAGAGGGCTCGTCAGCGTCACACGGTCGAGAAGCAGACCCAGCGGGTCGGTAACCTCCCAATGGTCAGTGTTTTGACAGAATCCGCATTGGCTAGTACTCACTCTGACGGCGACGACGATCCGAGATCGCTGACRAGACAAATTTTGCAAAAGGAGGCACCGCTTCACTCGTTGATCTGAATGGCAGTCAGAAGAATCCTCACATATCGTTCGCTAGCGTGGCCGATTCAGTGTCGGCGTGACGACAGGCCGTCTCCCTCTCAAGATTCGGGTCTACTAGAGGCTATCCCAGCAATCGGTTCAGCTGACCGCTGGATTGGTGTTTGGGTAGCTCCACAAAGTGCAAGCAATCCTGCGGCTAAGAGTGGCGTAGCCGTGTCAAAAAGCCCGGCCCATTTGTTCTGAAGTGCGTCAAACGCACGCTCGACGTAAAGCGGAAAGGTCTCGAGACACTACTGTTCCCAATTGTCGCCTTCACCTAGCATATTCATGCAGCGTGTCCAGGGTTGGGAACAAAAGCCAACCTTGTTGACATCGCATCTCTGGATTCTGGACCTCAGGAGGTGACAGGCCGAGCAGGATGCTATCTCTTCTCGAGCGTCGTGTCTGCGGACCGCTGAGATCGCCAACCAACGGCGACCCGGATCCCTGCATTGACAGATCGTTCACCCGACAAATTCCAACCGAACGCGCTCTGGGAACGCTTCAGGAACGCTGCTTGGCCGCTGGACGGAGCAAGAAGCTCTAAGCGTCTTCCACTTTGCGCTTTACAGCCGTAAGATGTACGCTGTCCTTGTACACTGATAATATAATCCACGATTGCCCTCAATGTCCCATCGACGCTGCCGCGGATATGCTGGCACAGCATCGGGACTGGAAAAGCTGCGTGCATTGAACGCTTGCATTAGCGTGTCGAGGCTAGCAAAGCCGCCGTCATCGGCAGCAGCCTTTTCTTACTAGGGCCGGTATTGCGCACCCAGCTCCACGTCCATGGGTCATTTCAACCTCGACGTTCGTGTGGGAAGACAAAGCATGAACACCTGACGATTCGCAGTGCATTGGCTCTCGTCTGTTTCGTCTTGCAGCAGAGGGCGCGTGCCCCGRTCGTATCCATCATCATGCATGCTATGTGACCGCCAAATTCATTTAGCGGAGACTGGTTGGATCGGCAAGGGTACCTCGAGGCCAGCAACATYCGGGCATGCATCGTTCGTGAGCKGACTGCTCTAGACTCTGGGCGAAATGTCAGCAGGAGTAGACGTCGAGGAAGTTGCATTGTTACTGCTGTACCAATGTCATTGTACAGATCCGACTCGGCCTCGTACCTTGCTGGCAAGGTTACACTACAGCGATGTGCGGTGTGTGTACATGTACCCAAGGATCGGATACGGGAACGCAACCGGGCCCGGCAAGATGACTGCTGTACCTATACCTGTACACGATGGAAATAGAAGGCGAAGCACTTCGCGCATCGCGCCGATGCATTGAAAGGACAGTCAAATGGACTTTTCAAGGCTTTTCACAAGATTCGACTGCATTGTGTATTCACGAGAAAGTCGCCCTCGAAAGCCAAAGGCAGGTAGACTTGCATCTATTGTAATGTTCCGTTAAAGTCGACAATTGTCTGCGCAGGAGTAAGATGGCCAATTTCGCCAATGGATCGCTTCAGTCAGTGCATGGGAGGGCCTCTCTGTGTATGGAGTGACGCTGCAAAAGCATGCGCCACCTTTGCACCATTATGTTGTCGATCAAAGGTTAGATAAATGAATACAACAAGCCACACCATGCGACAAAGACCCCAGAAAGCGCGCTCGCTCAAGAACCCGAAAGTCAAAAAACAACCAGCTCATGAGGTTGCRGGCGCCGCTTTATGTTGCAGCGAATGGCAACGTTTAAATATGCTGAATCACTCTCAAAAGGCGTGCTGGCGAACTACAAAGTAGCATGCTGTCATGATCAGGGGCATCCTCACGATTCTGCGAAGGCAATGTTCCCGCTGTCCTGAGTATATTAGGCATGTGGCTGGTCGAAAGGATGATTGGCCTCTGGGCGCAGACAATGGTTGCTTATGGTTCCAGCCTTTGGAGGCGGTGAAGCTCACTGAACCAATCTGTTTTTCGGGTTGCTACCCCGTGAAACATGAGAGAAGCAGCGGCAAGACAGGTCCCGCCATCGGATCGTGACAGGATGAATCGAAAGCTGTTCGAACAACTCTTTTTGGCTCCCTGTCATATCTCTCTGCACCACCTTCCCCAGCTACCCAGCTCCACACCACAGCTTCCGATTTCCTCCATAGCCACATCCACTCTTCCACCTCTACCATCCTCCAGAATCAACCCACACTCCACCAGACCCTCCCATGCACTTTTGGCGACACTCTTACCCCAGACTCTACTGCCGGCGCCCTGTGCCAAAGCACCACTAGCTGAAGCCTGGAGTTTAGCCTTGCTTGCCAAGTTTTTGTACTCCTCGTATGCAAGCGCGAACGAGATGACCTCGGAATTGTAGATGTTTGTCAGACGTGCTGCACAGATCAAGAGAGCAAGCTGGAGCGAGGAGAGCGAGGGCAATATGGAGAGCTTGGAGTCGGGTGGGTGGAGTGCGTTTGTTGAAATGGTGGTCGTGAGGTGTTCCAGTAGATCCGAGGAGGTGTGTGCGGAGTTTATTGGCAGAGTTGCCATCGCAAGCAACAGCGAGCTCAGGAACTCTGGAATCGATTTAGTGGTGTGGAACAGCCTAGCCAAGAATGATGCGCAGGTCCTAGATGAGATGACCGCATCGACCAACGTGTTCCATTGATCGAGTGGACCAGGCGGTGCGTCTGCGTGCTCATTCTTGCTTTTTCCGCCCGTAGAGGATAAGGCAGCCTTCTGCAACTTCGCCACGACGCCTTCGACTGAGCCTCCGAGCTCGGCCTTCTCATCGCCTTCCAGCTCTGCGGGCTTGATGCCGATAGCACTGCGACATACACTCTCGAAGGCCTGCAAGCTCTTTGACATGCTGAGGTGCACATATCGATGGCTGAATCGACTCTTTACTCTCTTTTCTAAGCTTTCAGCAACATCGATCCGTGTAGTACAGCCCAAAACTGCGATGGGTGCCTTGCGACTCTGTGCGATGTCGAATAGATTGTACAGTAGTGTCTGTCGCGGATGCGTGGCGAAGAGTTCAAACTCATCCAGGATGAAGATGACCGACTTCGTGATATGACCTTCCTCATCTCGACCGGTCTCTGCAGGATGCGATAGCAGAGCGAGGAGAGTCGTTAGAGTATCGGCGTAGTTCTTGGAAGTTTCGTTATCTTCTATCTCCATTTCGCGGCCTAGCTGGCGCCAAATCTCGCGCAAAGCAATCTTATCATCCGTGTGGATAAATCCGCTAAGACGGACAATGTGATAGTCGTTGGGATGCTGTATGCTTTGTTCACGGAGTACCTGATCTATGAGAGCAGTTTTGCCACTGCCACGGGCGCCTATGAGGAGCATGCTGTTGCTCTCCCCGGCTGCGACAGTCTGGCTGACGAGGGAGTTGACCTTGGCAAACTCATCTGCGAGATTGGTAAGGGGTATAGGACGCTTCCCGGCACACTTCTCAATGACAATCCTTCGAATGCACTGTAGATGGTCCGTTGCGAAAGGTGGGAGTGCGATCTTGATGCCAGTGCTTTTGCGCGGTTCGAACCTCAGTTTCTTCGGAGTCGATACCCGTACATGATTCGCAATCCGGCCATCTTCCGAATCGTCAATCTCGATGTCGTCGTCTGATGCACCATCCTCAACATCAGCAGACTTTACACTGCTGGCCTTCCTTCGGTCCAGTGGCTGTGGTTTGGACGCTTTCCGTACCGGGCTCGCAGCGCCTTTCAGCTCATTCTGATTTCTCGCGGGCTTTTGTATGGAAGTCTTCCTCGACGAAGAGCGCCGCATTTCGCCATTCTCCGCGAGTTCGTCCTCACTGGCATTGTCACCAGCAGCTACTTTCTTCCGCGCCGCCGCCTCAACCTCCCGAATCTCATCTTCGAAAGTCTTCTTTGATTTCCCCGGCGTCGCTGCYGTCCAGTACTTGCCGTTTCGTGAAGTCTGTTTGACTTGAATGTTGCTCTGATCCTCGCTTTGATCGTCGTCTTCGCTGTCGGCGATGCTTCCATCCTCATCATCCTCATCGTCATCATCCACCCTATTTCTCCTCACACCTGCATTTGCAGCAGCATCGACTTTGGCCTTTGCAAACTGCTTGAAGAAGCCCAGCGGTGCCGCAGTGGGCTTGCTGGGCGCTGTTGGCCTCTCTCTCTTCACTGGCTTTGTCATGCGTCCGTATGGCTCTCTGCCAACATTGCCGCCCTCAATATCATCATAGACGTTCGGCCTCTTGCCCTTTCGTGTGGCGCTCTTGGCTTTAGCCTGCAGCCATTGTTCGCGCGCAGACAGGACCTTTCCTGCTGTTTCCTCCGACCCCGATTCTTCCGCTTTCGATCCGCCATTTTGCCCATTTCCATTGACGGCAGGCGAGGACTGCACACGCTTGTTCTTTTTGTCGGCGGCTGTTGGCTGAAGGGAAGCAGGCGAGCTTTTGGCCGTGTCGTCCCGATCAAGCTTCCGGCGCTTACTTGCGCGGACAGGCTGCATGGCGAACGTTGAATCGCGGGCGGAGAATTTATGGCATGATGTTGGTAGAGGTGCGATGTTAAACGGGAGGGATGTCGCGTGGCTGAAGCTATATTCTAGACGCGTGTGGAGCTGACTAGCGGCGCGAAGGGCAATAAWTTACAATGAATGCTGCTCTTCCATTGGCACAACAGTATTGATGGTATACTATGTAGCACATTTGAAAACAACACGCTCTACTACTAATAATATCGCCGTCCAAAAATATCACATCAGTGGAAAGGAAGAATGAGATACGCTGGCATACTCCGAACTGCTCGCGGACGTCCCCAGCCCGGAGTCATCTGCATGCTCAGACCTGACATGGCGCATGCGATTATCGTGACGAGTGAACGATTTGATGCAGAAAGGATAGGGACACGGAAAGGCAGGAGTGGCACCCGGAGCATGTGTCTTTTGATGCCTGGAAACAAGGACGTTAGCACCTTTGCCAAACGACAACGCCCCTGGAATCCCTTGATCTACACTAACCTCTTCAAGTCCTTTGGATTGACGAATCTCCACAGGCAACCCGACACCAAGCAAGGATGGGGACGGTCTTGGACTTCCTTTCTGCGGGACCGGCTAGCTGCTGATATCGTTGAGAGAGTGCCACAGGACAACGGCGAGGCCGACTCGCTGGCAGTCAGATCTGCTGACACGGGATCTCGATGTCCACCTCTTGTCGTTCTCTGAACGAGAGTATAAGGGTTACGCGGGTCGAAGTTGTGCTCTTGCTGAGAGAGCGTAGGAATACACACATCGCGAGGTTGCTGGCGCCGAACCTGTGAGATAGAATATGGCGCAGCCCGCGATGACACTGAGCGCGAGGTCCGGTAAGGCGACTGCTTCGAAACACAGCAGATGTTCTGATTTGGTAACCCCAGACTGTTTTCTGTAGAGGTATAGAGGCTGCGACTGCCAAAACCTCCATCAAGCTCATCTTGTTCGTCGAAGTGTTGCGCCACTTCTGCATAAGTCATGCTTGCCCGCTGTCGAACCGGCACAGCCTCGCCAGAGTCCTTAATAACACTCTGCGGGTCATTACCCTGAGGCCGCGACCGCCGAAATACTGGTCCTGGACGAGGCTGTGAGTGTGTCCCTGGTCGAGCTGTTTCTGCATCGGACGTCGCCCAAGGACGGCGCACTGGTGTCGGCTCYACCAGCGACGAGAACGCCGCAACTTGTGCATAAGTCATTGCCGGCGTGTCCACAGTGTTCTGTACGGCGCCGTACAGCCCAGACGCCGGTAATTGGGCATCGTTCGAAGCAATCGAAACGAAACAGTCAATACACAAGTCGGGTGGTTCCCACGGGGTGAGGCAGGTTGCTGTGTGAAAATCGCTGGCTGCGAGCTGGTCATGTCTCGTCAGCGTCGACATCTTCCTTGCTGCATAGTGACAGACGAACCTGATTGTAGTACTGCTCGCAATCGAGTTCTTCGAAGCTTGAACCAACAAAGTTGAGCTCCTCCATGCCGAAGTTCTGGTTGGAATCTTGAACGGTGTATCTCTTTCAACAGGACTAGAGGAGGTGGAACATGCGAAAATGAATATGTGTACACTGCGAAAGCGCCCTGATCGCCTTTGCCCTCTTGGGAACTGGGGCAATTGCTGGTAGTCTCAAGAGGTTGTAACAGCAGATACCGCGGTCGACTTGTCTTCTTGCCGGAAGTGAATTCGAGACACGCAAACAAAATTGCAACTGCTGTACAACTCGAGATGACGATGCAACCTACCTAACAGACCAGGACCTCGAGCCCGACAATGGTCCCAGTAAGCCGGGAGGCCGCATACCTGCGACGCAAACCCACCTTCTCCCGCTCATAAGCGTGGACGGATGTCGAGAGCTCGGTACACGGGTGAGCGAGTCGACATCGTGGTCGACCAGGCAGTATCCTGGCGCAGCCAGATTCCGGTGTGAGAAGTGCAGCAAGACACGTAGGAGATGGCCGAAGAGCTCGATCAACGCCGGCCGGCCAACTCTATGCATCTCGCCCCTGCAAACGTCAAATGCTCATTTGACTACTCCGCAGCACAGAAGTGCGGCGCTGTAGGACAAACGAGCGGGGAGATCGGAGAGTTGCAAGGCGCAGACGCAGACGTGGTGATAGCAAAGCCTGTTCGCAGCGCGTCTGGAGCTGGCTCGGCCCTGCACGTGATTCTTAAAGCCAGAAGCATTGGCGGGAAGTGGGGCCGCATTTCAGAGATTGAGTTGACGTTGAGAGCGGGATTGGACATGAATGATTCTTGACCATGGATATCTGAAATGTAAGTCACCCTGTTCTGTGTCGCTGTACACGCCGGAATGCCCCATATCACGCCGAGCAACAGCGCCGCCATTATTGGTGAGGACTTGAGAAGGTGCCGGCCCGTATCGCCGCCGCGGCATCATGCATAATGTGCCACTTGACCTGGCCTATCGTAATTTGTAACTAGTGTAAAGGGCGTTTATGCTGTCGAGATGCAGGAGTCGGATACGATTGGGGTCTCTCCACTTCAGTGCACGTCGCATTGCTTGCATCTTGTAAGTTGTGGCATCGATAGAGCTGACTTTTATGAAGCAAATAGTTGTTGTATTTCAAATCCATTGGTGTCCAAATCTACTACTCCCTTCTATCGGAGGAGATATCTTTGGTACACAAATCAGGAGCCCAAACCATGCACGCAAGAGATTGCAGAAGGGTATATGCGATGAAGGAAGATACACATGCATGAAAACGTCATTCCCAACTGTAGGCCTGGTTCCCGTTGGTTCGTTCAGAGCTGTCACATTTCTCTCGTATCGTYGTCAATCCATGTACTCTGACTTGCGTTGGCCGTCATGGGGATATCGTCTTGATGCTGGCTACCAATATGACGATCGAGATGGTCCTGGCGGCCAAAACCTTTGCTGTGATATTTGCAACCTCGGAAAGGACAATGGAATCGTTGTCTGTGAGGATCGTGTCTTRGAAGATGTCGAAGCAGGTCCTTGCGATACTGAAAGCGCCTGTCGCATTTGTTGCACCCATATTTCCGTTTGGAATACGGCTGGTGCGATCGCAGGTGGTGGGACAGATCACCTTGGTTTGCGAACGTCATGTTACAAGAGTGACACGAAAGATCGCCAGGTGCAGGTCGAAGCCTGCTGAAGGACGAGGAAGAGCCTGCAGTCGACGCAGACGATGGTGATCGATTGGAACTGCCTCTGTCTGGTGGTGCCAAGAGACCTGTGTTTAGAAGCGGCAATGTTTGAACGCCCAGGGCTGAGGAGCGGCGTTTCCAACCCAGCATGCCCCCTACGGCAGGATCCACCATACGACCATCGACGCCCTCAGAAGGGAAACCGGACGGAATCGTTGGAGTTATATGCGAGATTTCCATGGAAGGGGCCGCCGCCTGTGTTAGATCAGATGGAAGTAAGTCGGGTTGCGACCAGCTGAACTGCGACGAGGGGGACTGATATGTTGGAGTTGGTGCAGCCTGATATTGATGTTGACCCGAGTATCCAGCAGCTCCATATATGAAGGACTGATCCACTGTATTGTAAGGATGCGACGTTGGTGGTTCATAGAGAGTGTCTAGAGACGCACCGCTTGGTGCAGCTCTAGGCGTTGGAGCATCTGGCCAATACCTTGATTGGAGTCCCGGCCTGCCAAGGGCGGCCTCGAAAGTTGACGATTGCGGTTGTGACGATGTTGGGACGGAATGCGAGAGTCTACCGAGGTCGTGTGGATCTGAGAATCCRTCATATTGCATATCCCAAGGTGCCCAATGGTGGTCCAATCCACTTGATGTACGTGACACCGACATCCCGGTTGGTATTCGAGGCTGAAAGTACATATGGTCTGAGTCGATTGGAGGCGCGCTGGAGGATGTCTAGACGGAATCGTTAGACAACATTGAAGGCAAGACAAGGTAACTRAAGCTGGCGGCGTACACTCTGTGCCGTCACATCAGGAAACGCTCCTCCGAAGTTTGAGAACAATGGCCAGTCCGTATGCTCGAAACCCTCAGTCCTGGTAGGCATCTCCATACCGATGCCGTGGGCGATTTGAGCCGTGTTAAACCCAACTCCTTGGCTTGTACGTAGGAAGGCCAGCTTTGGTGAAAGAAAACGCGACAGCAGAAGTGGAAATGGGCAGCAGAAATAAGAGAATACTTAGCTCAGCCTTATATCCAAAGCTGTACATCGTGAATGATGACCTTCGACCGTCAACATGATTCAAAGCCAGGCTTTGCATTACTTCACCCAGCTCCGGGGCGCAGCAGACACACATCTGTACCTGCTGCTCAAGCGAGCGACCATGCCATTCCAGGCCACCGGATGATGGGCCTGGGCACCCTAGCATTGTTCGCTGGACACAGGGCGTGAAGTCGCTCATCGGAGGGCGAGCAGTAGGAAACCATGTTCATGTGGGATGAGCATGATGTTGTTGGAGAAGACGAAGGAGAGAAGCTCGAAAGCTGTCGGTGGGAATGCGTACGGTGGTCTTTTAGCGACTTCCCTGCAACAACCCATAAATAGCTTTTCAGAATGCACTACTACTCTTAGCYTTACCTCGGCGCCGGAGTTAGAGTATTACAGCGTTTCCTACGCTATTGTATCGTATTATATATAAGGTTTCGATATAGTAAGAGTGCTAGGCTATATAATAGTATCGTAAAGATTTGTTCTAGTTACCGTTAGTATATCGACACTCTTATAATTTTATCTAAAGGCGTTGCCTTGTACCTATTACTTATCTCTTTTCTATTTACCTATATAAAGCGTAGAGAGAAGAAGGCGTAAGCTAAGGTATAGAGATATCGTAAACTAGTATATGTTATATAGTAGTATATTCCTCTAAGAGCTATAGCTTAATCTACACGATAAAAGGTAAAGGTGCGATATAAGTATATTATAAATCGTAAACGCTAGTACAATTCGAAAGCTATGTTATATACTAACTAAGAGGGAAGTCCGTTAAAGGACCGGATAAAAGTATTATATAAACTCTAGCTAATAATTCTAGATAGTAACGCTATCTATAGTTAACGTATACCCTACTCTTAACGGCGCTTTAATCGATTACGCGTACGATCCGCTAGTAGCGCACTACTAGGCTCGGAAGTAAGGGAAATCTAAGAACAGCTACGCTTATAACTAACCCCTTAAGGAGGGGGGGGGGTCCGCGAAGAACCTCCGCCCTACTTAGCTAGGACCGAGAAACGCTATATATTGTTATTATCTATTATACGGCAGAAAGGGTAGTACTATAGCTACTTACCTCTATGCGAGATTACTCTAGTCTCTAAAGGAATAACTCCTTCTTCTAGCGGTCGTCGGTAGGTTCTGCCTTAACTACTAGTTCTTCCTTAACTACTAGTTCGGGCTTAACCTATACGTACGTTAGTAGGTGTACTATTATACGGAGGAAAGGGTATATAAACTATAACGTTCGCTAAAAGATAGGCGTCGCTTTCGTCGCTATCGTCCGTAGTTACGGTAATATCGATATTATCTAGGTTRTCGTCGGAGGCCTATTAGGAATTAGYATAGYAACTAGATGYATATTATATAGGTAATACGTATAGGTTTCTCTACCTTCGGCTTCTCCGATYRGGCTTTCTTCTTTTTCTTCTTATTATTACTAGCGATAGCTTTTTTATAGAGCCTAGCTRYAGCCTTAACGAGCTTCTCTTCCGCTACGGCTATATATAATAGGGAATTATCTAYATCGTATTAGCTAGGCCGCTTAAAGACTAAGAACACCCTATACGTCTTCTTCGTTCCTTACGGRAAGATACGAGCGAGCCTCGAGCCTTCGTATTCCTTAAATACTAGTTTAGTAGGCCTATTACGGTTATTATACTACTTAGTTATATATATAAGGGTGTTRTTAGGGTAATCGATCTCTAACTTTATACCTAGTAAATACTTAAATAGTTATATTATAGTAGCTATATAATCGAACTTCTAATTAGGTACTAAGACAGTTTAAGGTTGCCCTATTAAAGTTAGCGATTATATACYRGTATCTAGAACGACGAAGTCGCTAGTAACAAACTAACTATATATATACCCTTCTTCTTATTTTAAAACTTCGGTATCCTATCGGGGTCCTTAGGTAATATYGTRKACCTAGYAATAATAATAGTAATAGTTATCCTTACCTATATAAAGGAGCCGGATGCCGTTCCCGCTAGTTCCTTAGGCCGAAGGCTAATTAGRAGGTTACCGGCGTCGTACTCCGTCTTTAGTAGGTTCCGTATATAGTYRGTATCGATCTTCYRCTAGCGCTTATTTATCGAGCGCCTATTRTTTAGACTAGTATTATTTAGGTAATTRTTATYRCCGTAGTTCTAGCCTRTTCTAACTAGCTTATYRTCGGATGTTTCTATATTAGAGGYAATCTCTATAGGGGTAACTCTAGRAGGGATTCCGGCGCCGTTAAGGCGAGGCTAGCGTGCTAGTAGCTACGTAGCCCGCTATATAAAGCCCTTAGAGCTGCTTATAACTAGCGGCGTTAGATTATAGAGCTTATAGAAAGGGCACTTAATATCGTTACGTAGGGTTTCGCCGTAATTAAAATTATTACGCTCTATATATATTCGAGGCTATAGCTTCTTCTATTACTTCTTATTACCTATCGTTCCTCCGTATAAAGCGCTTCGGGGTTCGTAGACGGTATCGCGATCGTATAGGAGCTATAATAGTAGTAGTAGCCGAGTCGTAGACCGAAGAATAGAGGGAGGGTAGAGATAGTAGGGTCCCGTTTATAGCTTTATACACCGCGGTAGTATATAAAGGTTCGAATTATACGGTACGATCGTACGATTATTATACGGTTGCTATAGAGATTATACCTTTAGTACTAATATAGCGCATAAGGGGCGACTCCGAACGTTTATACTAGCGCATATAAGTAAGATAGTAACCTCGGATAATATAGGGAATGCTTATATGCTATTATACGTGCTATAGATTCTCCTCCTTATCTAACTAGTAGTTATCCTCGCTATTAGAGCTAGTCCCGTCCTCCTCCTTTTCTAAGATCGGATCTATAACCCTATCTAGTACCTCCTTAAGTACTTTACGTTTATAATCGTTATCGTACTAATTAAGGAACGTCTATATAATAGCCTCGGAGTTTACTTTAAACCCCTCCTACTTCCTACCTCCCCTTAGGATAGTAGTCTCCTCTAACTAGTAGTCTAGCATCTTAYRTAACTATTTAATAAGGTTCTCGTAGGTAATCTAGTRCTCTAGCCGTTAGACCTCTAGTATAAAGCGGTAAGAGCTAGGCCGGCCGGTCGCGAACCTAAYATCCTTTAGAATGTTAGTATATAGTTCCYRAGTTACTAGTAGYAAATATTTATTAGGATCTAAAGTTRTTAGCAAAATAAGWATATAATAACTRTATAAACGGCGTCCGCCTATAYAAACGCACCCTATAYAGAACAGGYATCTACTAGGCTATTAATATACTCCTCGTCGATAGYATGCCTAAYACTTTTACGCCCCTAGGCCTTAGCGAAATAATATYRATAGTAAGGGATCCTAGGTATTATATAGGGTCGGTTCGGTTRCTTCCGGATCGGATRTAGGTTCTACGTCTATATAAACGAAGCTATCTCCTCTCGCATAATCGGCGTATAGATGTACTTTATTACTACGCGATCGGACCGCTTTAATTTATAGAACTAGCCGGATTTCTTRTATTTCGTAAAGAAGACCTATAGTAGTAAGCGTTAAGTTCGTGCACCTAAGGCTTAGTATAATACGAAGTAGAAGTCGCGCTATAGGAAGTAGGTRGTTTAGACTTATATACTACTTCTTTATCCGCCCTCGGGTAAGCTAGCCCTACTAGGCCTTAACTCGAACGTTACGAGTACTTAAACCGAAAATAAAACAGTTCCGGAAGCGTACTTTATACTAACGGGTCCTCTTCGCGTATTCGTATTACGCCTATATAAGGAGTATAGTCTCCTTCCCCTTATCTATGCGAATCTTACGAGGTACTCGTTTATATTTCTTAGCGGCGTAAGCGAAACTAGACAAGACAGATACTATTATACGGGCGGAAGGACCTAAATACTAGTATAAAACGTATCTTATATCGGCGTTAATAGYAGCGTAGATTTAAAATCTATAGTCCTCTAGCTTATAGTAAGCATCTATACTCTAATAATAGTCCGGCCTAGGCGTAGTATAGATACCTCGACGGCGCGTAAATCGAGAGGATCTATTATACGCCCCTACTAGGTAGACCTTACGGACTAGTTCGTATAAGCGGCGCCTACGGACTTTGTTAGCTATTACTATATATAGGAGTAGTAGTATAATCCGAAACTATAAGGCGTACTATTATACCTACCTACTAAGCGTAATCCTTATACGGTCGGTTATACGGAAGTATATTTATAGGAGAACCTTACTATACGTATCGATCTTAGAGCGATTAAGCTCCTTTATAACGAGATTAAGGAACTCGTTCTTACGCTCCGTAAACTCTATATTACGGATGCGTAACTTAAGGCCGAGCTACCGACGTAGCCGTATAAAGGTAGTATATTTAATATCGTAACCGTCCTTCTTTAATTCGTCTATAATAAACGGATCTAGTAACGCTTAGAGGTAAAAGAGGTCGGCGATCCGGATATAGAGGGAGAGGYCGTTACGAAGGTCGGCGATTAGGGACTAGCGGCGATTCCTACTATTAAGCGATACGATTATACGGATCGTACGTTCGGAGGCGACGACGTTTTACGTCTCGAGGTATACCTATATCTCCGTAATGCTTATAGTATCGTTCTATAGCTTAATAACCTTAGGTCGGAGCTCCGCTAAAATGTTAGGTAGACGTCCTATAATTATATATAATAATAGCGCTAGCCGTATAATAGGTAGAATAGAAGGGGGAARATATAGAAGGTAATAAGTAAGTAGCGTAATAGCAGAAACCTCGGCAAAAATAGGACCGGGTTAGGGTTAGGGTAGCGTCTTCTCGATAGTAGGATAGTAGACTACGGCATATTCGACTATAGCAAATAATAGTAGCATAATTATATAGAGCGAAGGGATATTTATAGGTAAAAAGGTCGTAAAGAAGGATTTAGATGTAATTTAAAGATATTTAGAGGTTCTAAAAGTTAAGAAAACTAAAAATAAAAATCTACTACACATTTAAACTTATTTAACGCACTATCGCTCGTATTAAACCCCCCGTACAAAGTAGAGAGAGAAGGTCGTAGCACTTATTTAAGACCTATTTATCCGATCTAGGGTGTACTTATTACCCTTACTAAAGACATTCCGATATACGTAATTTCCGTAGGCATCGTTCTTACTGCCCTTCGCGACTACGCACTCCTACTATTATTAGCCTCTACTACTATTATACGGGCTACTCGTAATAAGACATACCTTAAACGGGCCCTTCTACTAGACATATAGGCCGTATCGCTCGTTATTTCTACCCCTCGTCCGATTGTTATGCTAGTTAACTCCGCTATAGTGCTATTAGCTACCGGCATTAATTCTAGGAGCTATTATACTAACCGGCTCTAGATAAGGAGAGCAGCTATTATAGTCTAGTCGAACTTTATCGAGGGGAAGTTAGGGGTGCGGTAGAGGAAGAGGGAGCCTTTAGCCTTATTTATTAGCTCGCTAGCTATAAGGTCGAACTAGAAGCCGGCTACTTAGAGCTAGTTTATACTAGTTAGTCTCGTAGTCCTAAGCGCTATTATCTAACCTTTTACCTCTTACCTTATCGCTACGAACGTCGATCTAGCGCTATAGCTCTAGGCTAGCTAGGCTAGCGTCGAYAGATTTAGGCATATAGGGAGCTATTTAGTAGTAATTCTACTTTATACTAGGAGATAGGGAGGAGGTTAGAGGGTATAGTAAGATATAGGAATGTTAAAGAATATATTAGATATTAAAGTAAGGTAGATCGTGTTTAAAGATAAAGAAGGAATATAAGCAGTAGTCTTATACTCCTCGTAGGCATTACCCGTACGCGTATAAAGTTATATAAATTACTTATTAGGTGTACTCTACGCTCCCCGGGTCCTATTATTACCGCGTATTCGGCGGATAACCTAGACATATACGATTATCGTTAGTATTCGGTTACGAAGTAATAACAGTAATATAAGGCCCACCGCCTTATAGCATTACTAAATAGTCTAGAATAGGTTAGACTATTTACCCTAACCCCACCTTTTATATACCTGTCCTAGGCTAAACCGGATACGCGCGGAAGGAATTATAGTAGATAGAGGAAAGGCTATACGCCTCCTAGCTAGCTCTGTATTAATTCGAGTCGTCTTATATTAAAGTCGCACGTTTTCGTATTAGCCTACGTATCTTATACGAACCTAACATACGAATTAATCCTAATAACTACCGTATAACGATACGAAAATAGTTAACACCCGTAGAACTAGAGGTAGCTTACTACTACGTAATAACGGTAGATCTACTCCGGTTAGTACGGGCGTTTCGGATATCGATCTAGACGGGACTAGCGTAGGAGCGCCTATTCTACCCCTCGAAGGCGGTAACGATACTAGAGAGGGCGGCTCCGGTAGTAATACGGCTATAGGAGCCTAAGGCCCTACTCTAGGCGACTAGTTAATAACTAGTAGGGGAGGAGTTAACCTAGAACCTAATCGTAGCGATAATACGACTTAGGGAGACGGGGAGACTACCCTAACCGATAAGGAGATTCTCGCTCTAGAGCGACGTACTCGTTAGGCGAGATCTAAGGCCGAGTATATAGAAGTATAGCGGTAGATCCGCTAGATCGGTTTAGAAATAGACTAGATTAACCTAGTAGATACCTAGCGGGGTCGCGGCGACCCCGGCGAAGGGGCTACTACGGTTAAAAAAGCCTCCCTACCGAAAGTAAAGGAACTAGTTATCTTCGAAGGGAAGACTAGGGCTAACTACGACGATTAGACCCGCTAACTAGAGCGGAATTTCCGTAGGTATAATAGCTTTAACGGTTATAAAGACCGGATAGTAGACTATACCGTAGACTATATAGCTAAGCTCTAGTAAGACTACTAGGATCGCTATATAACCTAGCTACCTAACGGAGAGGAACTAACGTAGAATATAATAAAGAAAGTTATACTCGACTTAATAGGTTCTAAGGTAGAACGGCGCTAGAAGGCTTATAACTAGCTTAAGAAGGTTACTTAAGGGTCCCGTACCCCTACCGAGCTCCTCGAAGAGATAAAGATGCTCTAGTTAGAAATAGGAGAGAAGCGCGAGGACTAGAAGATACTAGGCTTTACGTCTGCCTTATCGTCTAGCCTACGGTACTAACTCTCCCTCTACTCTAATAAGCCGCTTACCCTTAAGGAGGTAGAGGAGAGGGCAAATAAATCCTTTCGGCTAATCGAGCAATCGAAGAATAAAGCGAAAGAGCGAACGAGGGACTAAAGGGAGAGCCGAATAGGCCGTAAGCGCGGAAGAGGCTCCCTACCCCTAGACTCGTCCGGGAATAAACGGACTCGTATAGGCGAGACTAGTAAGAGCTAGAAAGAGTTAGCCGGTAGTTACTTAGATAAGGAGTGCTACGGCTGCTATAAGATAGGACACTTAAAGCGTAACTACCCTAACCCCTCCCTATAGAAGGAGACGGAAAAAGAGAAGGCCTCCTCCTAACCGCTATAAGGGTAGTAGGCTACGTATTTTACGATAAGAAGTAGCGGAAGGAGGCGGAGCTAGAACGGAGGAAGTCGTTCTAGCTTATACGCCTTATCGCTATAGAGCTTACGTTCTCTAGTCTAGATAGAACTAGGACGATCTAGGTACTAATCGACTACGGATCGAGCGGTAACTTTTACGATTTAGTACTAGTAAAGGAGCTAGGCTAGACCGTAGAAGAGTCGACCGACCCTACCTAGTATATAGCGCTTAATAGCTAACGCCTATATATATAAGGGGACTCGAAATAGCCCTACTAGGTTACCGACTCCCTAGGAAGAACGTAAGGGTACGTAACTATATTTAGGGTCGGGCGACTCTACGGGTATTAGGTCGTTTTAGGCATGCCCTAGCTCGAGAAGTATAACCCGAGTATAGACTTTAGCGCGAAGAGAGTTACCTAAAGAGCTAAGCCGATAAAGAGGTAAGCTATAAAATTTACCGGGCCGGAGAGATTCTACCGAGAGTACCTAGGGGGCGTTAAAGCGGACCTCTACGTAATATCGGTCCGTTCTTTAGAGGTCGAAGGGGATCCGGACTAGTAGGGGCTAGACTAGGCTACGGAGGAACTAGTCGAGATACCGGTAGCCTACTAGGAGTTCGCGGACGTCTTCTCTAAGAAGCTAGCGAACGAGCTACCGCCTTATAGACCGGACGATATAAAGATCGATCTAGTAGATAGAGCGGAGGTGCTATTTAGTCCGATCTATACCCTCTTAGAAGTAGAGATAGAGGCAGTACGGACCTAACTACTAGAGATATTAGGTATAGGGTTTATCCGATAGTCTAGCTCCCTAGTAGGGGCTCCTATCCTCTTTATAAGGAAGAAGGATAATATACTTAGAATATGCGTTAACTACTAAGGCCTAAACGCCGTTACTATAAAGAACCGGGGCGTACTACCTTTAATCGTAGAGTTACTAGACTAGTTAGCGGGGGCTAAGTACTTTACTAAGATCGACCTACGCTACGTATATTACCGGGTACGCATCCGCGAGGGAGACGAGTAGAAGACGGCGTTCCGGACTAGATATAAGCATTTCGAGTATACGGTAATGCCGTTTAGGTTATATAATATACTAGCGGTGTTCTAGAGCGTTATTAATAAGGCCCTAGCGGGGCTAGTAGACGTTTTCTACGTCGTGTATCTAGATAACATCCTAATCTACTCTAAGACGTTAGAGGAACACGAAGACTACGTCCGCTAGGTATTAGAGAGGCTAAGGGAGCATAAGCTCTACGCTAATCTAAGGAAGTACGAGTTCTATAAGGACTAGGTCGAGTATCTAGGATATATTATTACCCGAGAAGGCCTTAAGGTCGATCTAGAAAGGGTTAGGGCGGTCTAGGAGTAGCCGATACCGAAGTCGATTCGAGATATCCGGGTCTTTATTAGCTTCGCGAACTACTACCGGAGGTTCGTAAAGGGCTTCTTACGCCTAGCGATAGCCCTAAATAGATATACCGAGGGGAAGCGTAGACTAAACCGACGTAAGGAGGAACGAGCCGCCTTAGAGCTCGATAAAGAAGCCCTAGAGGTATTCGATAAAATTAAGAAGGGGTTTACGGAGGTACCTATCCTTCGCTACTTTAATCTAGAACTACCTAGTAGGGTAGAGACCGACGCCTCTAGAGAGGCTATCTTAGGCATCCTATCCTAACTATACGATTATAGCGGCAAGGCGTAATAGTTTCTAGTAGCTTTCTACTTACGGAAGATAATTATAGTAGAACGAAATTATACGACCGAGGATAGCGAACTACTAGTAATCGTAGAGACTTTTAAACATTTTCGATACTACCTAGAGGGATCTCGCTACTAGGTAGAGCTCCTAATAGACTACGTAAACCTCTA